>NW_024885532.1:15306978-15441357 GCF_019232065.1 Centrocercus urophasianus
GAAAGAAAGAAAGAAAGAAAGAAAGAAAGAAAGAAAGAAAGAAAGAATCATTCCAGCACTCCCAAAATCCCAATGGTTAAGAAAATAACATAGAACAAAGCAGTTCTAAATCTGGTTTTGATTCAGAAAAAGAAAGATTTTCAATGACTTATTACATATTTAAAGAAAATAACAATTCTAGTATTTCTAGCATTTCAAATCAAATTTCTTTCTTTTTTTTTTTTTTTCTTATTTTTGATAGACCTGAAAAATTCCTTATGAAATAATTCAACTTATATTTTAGGCTTTCAGTTAGTACTCAAGAGTTTTGGTATTAATTCTTTTTCTTAACACAGAACCTCGAATATTTTTTCTGGCTTCCCTCTAAAAATTTTAAATGGGAAATTATATATTAAAGTCACCTTTAATTCACCTTTAATTCACTGTTCATTATTTTTCTATTAATATCCTGCCTACATTCATTTTGAACTTCCTGGCTATTGCTTTTGTCAGTTTATCACTCTGGATGGAGTTAGTAGCAATTTTTTTGTAACTATGCCTTTTTACTACTTATGATCCCTAACTTTCCAGATAAAGACTCTTGATTGATTTGTCCCCTTGCACCTTACATCTCCCTCTGTTCTGTATTTGATTTGTATATGTAGAAGTTAGCACATTTCTGAATATTACACTCAAGACAATAGTAACAATAGTCGGTAGATTTTGAGTTTTGTGCACTTTCTGTATGTAATTAATTTGATTATCTCCTATTCTGCTTATGTCAGAACCTGGTCTGGCAGATGGAAACAAATTATACTGCAGTCATAAGAGAGGAGCTACACTGTATTTATTAACATAATATAGATGTAATGTAGAGATTTAACAGATCCAGAAAGAAACAGCAAGTTAGATAGCTGGGTACACTTATTTACTACTAAAACAGTAAACACAACTCCATAAGCGACACTCTCATTGAGTCACTAGGTTCAGAGTGGACTCCTTTGCTTTCTAAACTCCTTGAATCACAGAGGTAAGGAGCCTAGGTGTGACTGAATCCACTCCTAGCCCCAGACTTATCTAAGTGAATATATATATGCACAATAAGTCTAAGACATAATGTTAGTGAAGGTAACAAAGCTTACAACCAATCTAAGAAGTGATATTAGCAAGACTAAGAAAGCCTAAAACAAAGAATTCAACACTTACCAAGGATCTGTATCAGCAAGGCATCTTGAAGTCAAGGTGCAAGTGTATCTCTGTGCAAGTGTAAACTTGAGAGGCATCCCTATAGAAGCAATTATCCTCCTTTAGGCTCTGGAAAATAAAAATATTTTCCTACAGTGTTAGAGATTATTTTTTCAGGGAAACATTACACTTCCAGTTATCTGTAAATTCCTACTGTGGAAAATTGAAAACAAATACTGGTAATAATTAACCATTTGGAAGTGAGCTGTTTTACATTCTCAGGTGGTGGAAGACATGCCCTAAAGGGCAGGCCAAATATATGCAAGGCATGTAACAGTGGCTTTGGTTATCTCAAATGACACAGTGACATGAGTTATTATATACAGAAAAATTCCTTATCTTCTCACTCTCTGCTGGAAAATGGAAAAGAATTTTAGAGCCTAAATGCACCATCTTCCTTAGTATTTATTCTATTTCAGAATATGGCCACTTTCTTTTGTGTTAAAATTCTGCCTGCAAAGATCTAAAGCTTGCAGTTCCTGAGTTGAATAGAAAATGTTCTATCAGCTATATAAACTTGTGATGAAAGGAATGTGTGAAACAAGCAATAGACTAGAAAATAGAGAAGCTGCCTGGGAGAAGAAAGATATCAAAATACAAATAAAGATTATTTTTAAACAGATCACCTTCTGATGGGCATTAGAGGAAATTACAAGCAATGGATTTATGTGCATGGGCCCAATAATTTCCAAGTTCACAGCACTCCTTTGAAGTGTAAGAAGGAAATTAAATAGCTACCTCTTATCAGTGAAATCTGAGCTACTTTCAAATATTGGATACACTGTTAAACTGTACGGAAAAGTGGGAAAACACTTGTGTTTAAAAACTATTTTTACCTGTAAAATGAAAAATAATAAAAATAAAAATAAAAAAATTAGAGGTCAAGAAAGCAATCTTTCGAAGGAGTATAAACTAAATAGGTAAAAGTAAAGGTTTTCAGTGGAAGAAGGTGGGTCATCCTATTCTATCAGAGCATATATGTAAACAGAATACTCACTGAACTGAAACAACTGAAACCACATAGGTGAAATCTGGGCTTCTGATCTGTACTGAATACTTTTCAATTAAAAACAACTACTGTGTGTAACATGAAAAAGAACAAAGCTTAAATCCAACAATATATGAAGTCTCTTTCTTAAAGAGACAGTTTTGATCATTATACAAAATGAAGATCTAATTGCTTAAATTACAATCTTTCACTTATATGATTATATGAAAGAAAATAATGTCTGAGAGGACACTCCTGGGTAACAAAGTAAATAAAAGCAAGACGAAACTGATGTGTGAATCTTCCTGTTGCCTTTTGCAAGCAGCTAATAAGATTCAAGGCAGATAAAATAAACATCCAATGCTTATCAATTCATATCAAACACAGAATCAGTAGACAAACTGAAGTTTTGGAATTCAGAAAAATGTCACTGAAAAAAATACTCATTGGTATTTTGATTGAGTCAAAACAATGTTTAGACAAAATGTGAAGCTAGATCCAAATGACCTGTAAAGGCACTTTGGAAAGCACTTCGGTACCTTTTGTACAATCAAAGCTGAAAAAAAAACCAACTGTGTTATAAAACTTTAATAAAAGATTCATTTGAAATACTGTAGGAGCAATTGCTGGCTCTAGGGAAGAAACTTTAAAGGAAAGTTAAAAGAACTAATCTGTTTCTTTTTATTCTGTATACAAAACAATGCATTACTGAAGTTACTCCATGTGGAATACAGAGCAATCTCTTTAATGGAAAAGTTAGAGTGAGGTTTTACCATCCAATAAAGACTATAAACTCTCCTCTGACTCACTCTATCTAATGTACAGAAATGAAAAAGAATGAATTTTCGCCTACTTTTAAAAACCTAGAACTTAAGAGTTATATTGACCTCAGAACTTATTTACTGCCTCTATCAAAGTAAAAACCGTATCTAACCGACATTTTCTTCTGGTCTTTGAGTAACAGTCCATGTACCTCACCTCCCTAACTATTTCTCATGTTTGGTATTGGGTATCTAAAACAGATTATCATGGACTACACAGTGCGGTAGGAAAGCTGACGACAGTATCAGAAGATGAACTATCAGTCAAGGGTACTGTCATATAATCTGACAGTATGCAAGGGAGCTTTTATAAACTGTTTGGCAAACATCAAGCCATGCAAACTGCTGAAATTGTATATGGAACCATACTGTGACTGAGATCTTTAACTTGAATGAATTATTTCATTCAATAAATATAATTAAATAGACTGTATCTGATAAAGGACAGAGATGATATTAACCTCCTCATGAGGTCAATATTCCTGAGTATTGCTTTAGACAGAAGTGCTCTGGGATATACTCTATACAGTTCCAGCTTCTAGACAAATGAATGAGCACATCAACACCAGAAAATTAATTTGCTGTGAGGAACAGCTGGTAAGTGTACATAGAATACTGAACATGTTCAGTGGTCACCACTGAACTAACAAATCATGATTTAATGTCTCTTAAAAAATGAGTCTTTTCTAAAGGCACACTTAATTTCCAAAAGAACATGTTAAACAGCTATTGAAAAGAAAATAGTTTACTGATTATTTTGGGGGATAATAATCAGTTTATCATTTCATTTTTTGTTTAAGATACTCTGATCTTCACACCCTGTGCGGCTCCTCACAGCTGCCATGTCAGAGCACAATCACATAACTACCTAGGAAAGAAAGGGAAGCTATTGCAACAAAGGAATTGTTATTGAGAACAGTACAAGTACTTCCCCAACAGTAGTTACATCAGAAGATAATACTGTCCTTGTGGTTATTCCACTCTCTTAGATTTAAATTCCCATTTTCTGTACTCAATGGAAATTTCTATTCTCCTAAACTGAACTAAGCACTACCTTGTGTCAGGGAACACATGAAAGAAAATGTAACCATAGAATCATAGAATCATAGAATTACTCAGATTGGAAAAGACCTTATATATCATCAAGTCCAAAAGCAATGTAACCATACTACCCTAACTCTAACAACCCTCCACTAAATCATGTCCCTGAGCAACACATCCAAATGGTTTTTAGACACATTCAGGGATGGTAACTCAACCACCTCCCTGTGGAGCCTAGCCAGTCATGGTTTTGGTTGGGATGGAGTCAATTTTCTTCATAGAATCTTGTATGATGTTGTGTTTGGGACTTTTTAATGAAAAAATGTGATATTTTCAGTTGTTACAAAGCAGTGATTAAATAGAGCCAAGGTCTTTACTACTTCTTGTACTGTCCTAACAGTAAGGAGGCTGGGTGGGAGGGGACAGAGCCAACATCCGACCACAACTGAACAAAGAGATATTCCACACTCTATTACATCATGATCAGAAATAAAAACTAGGGTAATGAGTTTGTTTGGGTGATGGAGTTCCCATTAAAGCATTATGCATGATAAGCCCTGATTTTCTAGATGTGGCTGAATATCTGTTTGCCAGTGGAAACTAGCAAATTAATTCCTTGGTTTGTTTTGCTTGTATGTGCAGCTTTTGCTTCACCTATTACGATATCTTTATCTTAACCCATGAATTCTCGCACTTTTCTGATTTTCTCACCCGTGACACCTGGTGAGAAGAATGAGTGAATGGTTGTGTGGTGTGATCTGTTTACTGGAGTTAAACCATAGCACTGCATTGTTGAAATCAAATGTGTTTGTATTAAGAAAGCAAACTGACCAATTTAATATATGATTAATTTCACAAATATGAACATTTATCACCATTTGCTAAAGCACAAGTTTCTGTTTTATGAAACACTGAATGAGTTTTCCCAGATCTACAGGAGATGTTTCTTTTAATTTGTCTCACTGAAAGTGGAAAAACTGCATAGGTCAGAATTCAGACTTCACAGGACAGTTATTCAAATGACAATCTATATTACTCATAGACATCTTAGAGGTGAACCTGTCAGTGATGAAGATCTTTTTCTGGAGATCCAAAGTACACAAAAACAGAGATACGTTACATATGTAAGTCCCATATCCATATTCTCAGGGGAACATATTTCTCATTCTCATTCTTTCTGTACTGCACGTGATTACCAGTGGATCCTAAACTTCTGAAATGCAGCCTGTCTTGAATCAGATAGAAAATGGAAGCATGGTAAGCTACTTAGGGATGTAATTTTCATAAACATCTTTGAAGAATAAGCAGTAATGAGAACATACTGATATGACTCAGAATCTGTAAAAAGCTAAAAGTAAGCAGATTCAATCTCTTCTCCTTTTTCTTCTTCTTCTTTTTCCCTTTTTCTTTCTCTTTCTCTTTTTCTTTTTCTCTTTCTCTTTCTCTTTCTCTTTTCCTTTTCCTTTTCCTTTTTCTTTTTCTTATCCTTTTCCTTTCCCTTTTAATTTTTCTTTTCCTTTTCCTTTTCTTTTCCTTTTCCTCTTCCTTTTCCGCTTCCTTTTCCTCTTCCTTTTCCTCTTCCTTTTCCTCTTCCTTTTCCTCTTCCTTTTCCTTTTTCTTTTTCTTTTTCTTTTTCTTTTTCTTTTTCTTTTTCTTTTTCTTTTTTTCTTCCTATAGAAAAGGATTCAAATCTGACTAGGATTCCAAAGGAATTCCACATAAATTAATTTCAGAAAGTGTTCATAGAGAAAAAATGATAGGAAGATGAGCCCAGGCATATTTTGAACAGGTCAGCAAAAAACAGATACTGATAAAGGACAAAGGAACATGTGGTGGTTTTATAGATATCTACATCTATCTTAATATTCTGTCAAAGTAATTCCAGGTTACAGATAACTGCTTTTTCAGACATATCTGTAACTTCCTATTTAAATTAAATACACAAGAACTCATCTCACTGGTCACATAAAAATCAGATATCGAAGAAATATCTTTTAATGAATTTCAATGTCTGTATTTTCCAGAGCAAAATAGCCACAGTTACAGCTGTCTAAAGAACATGGAGGTATTATTTGTATTAGTGTTTCTATCTGTGCATCAATATGGACAAATGTATGAAATTTTCTCCTCCCTCCCTCCCCCTGCCTCCCCCATGACCTCTTGAATGTAATTTTTAAGAAACACATCTTTCCTCTGCATTGAGAAAGACACATTGCAGATATATCTTACATTCTGTTTAATAAGACTAACAGGACAATTACAGAAAACCAATTATCTCTTTTTTCAACTACTGGGGAAAAAACAAACAAACAAACAAAGTTTGCTCTTGACCTCTAGCTTTTGGGTTCTTTAAAGATGTTGAAGTATCTCCTCTCCTCTCTCTCTTAGGTTGTATGTAACTGACAGCTGGTGTGATTTTTTGCAGTTTCTCAACAGTACCACTACTCAATTCATCAGTTTTTACATCTCAAATCTCCTGAGTGGAAAAAAAAGAAAAAAAAAAAAAGAAAGAAAAGAAAAAAAAAGCCACTGCTTATAGATGGGATAGCATATTTTCCTTCCGTCAGATAAAAATCAAGCAAGCATAATTATTCCTAGATAGTTTCTAAATGTAGCTTTTATTTGCAAACATGAGCATGTCAATTTCAGCACTGCTGCAAATTTTCTGTGGCAGGAAACTTAAAATGCTTGATCTGAAAATGTCTGACCACTGATACTGGTCAAATCTAGCACATAAATTCCCTTATCCTTCTTTTAAAATTTCAGCTCATTAATGAATGACAATGAAGAGTTGCAGTTAGATGCAACATTAGAGCTGTGATCTTAACTACCAATATTTGGCTGCACAATATTGCAACATGACATTGCAACATGGTATTTTGTTGTTTGGTCACAAGATAAGCTACAGACAATCTTTGAGTTAAATGAATAAGACAATACAGGATCTTGATTTTTTACATCTTTTTAGCTACTTATTAGAGTTATTTGAAAAATAAGCTGTAAATGACCTTGATATGTTTCAGTTTATCCAAATTGTTAGCTAAATACTCCCTCTAAGATATCAAAATTCAACCCATTGTTTTTAAATATCTCTTGATTTGTGTAACAGCCTTTTCTAACTTTCCTTGACTTTCATTATCCTGGCCTTGAAGGCTGCATTGGGTATACTTTCTGAACAGAGACTTTCAGAAAAAGGTAACTAGCCCTTGATCAGTTCCATATACTTTACTTTACCCCATCTTCAGCACTTTCAGATAATAATTATATCCTTTCATAAGTGCCTCACTATCCTATTCACAGATTCTCTGGTTTATAAGCCTACTTAAGGAATAAAATAAAATTGAAAGATAAGATGAAAATGTCATAGAAAAATCATTTTTTATAATAGTCCAAATGCAATAAGCATAGTATAAAATAAGGAATATTCACATGTCATTCTCTGCCTTGGCTTCAAAATCTTTTGTCAGCATTCTTTCTGATTTTTATGTCCTTTTCTTGAACTCATCAGTTTCTATCTTCTTTTTTTTAATGCAGAGAAAGCTGCTCTAAGCAGTTCTGCTGCCTTTTCAGCATCTGTGCCATTTCTTTATTTGTCTTTCTTAGTCAACCACAAAACCAGCATCCCTAAGTTCTTCTCCTTAGGAAGAGATTTTTTTATCTATAAAACTTAACTCTCACAGGTGCTAACAAGATCTTCATCTATTGTTTCCTCATTTTGAAAAGAAGGTCACTGACATTTAATGACCCTCTACTTTTACACAGTTACTTTTGATGCAGTTTCATGCACTGCTAGTTGGAGACTGCTTCTATAGAGGTAGGTGCCATAATCCCTTCTTTTGGCCCTTTATTCTGTTCCCATGCTGCTGCATTAGCACACATAACTATCTTGTCAGTCAACTCAGTCAGAGATTCTGGTGAAGAGCAAAACATACCATTCCTTCACGTCAGAGTAGGAAAAAAAAAAAGAATTATTCCATTCAAGAGGCTGCCCAAATGCTGTCCGTACAAAACAGTAAAAGTCCAAAGAGGAACTCAAGCGAAAGAAATGTTTGTTTGTTTATTTTTTAATGATAATACAGGCTTAAATATATGTCAAATTGCTGCTTAAGTGTCCTGTATTTCAGGTTATTTGAAAACTACTAAAAAAAAAAGAAAAATCAGCAAAGAGGGTTCTACAATCAGGAACATCAGGAACAAAAGAAGGGATTATGTATTTCTATTAATATAAAAATAGAGACATTCAGATTTTGTGTATTTTTATGACTACAGAAGTGTTGTTTTAACAAAAAAGAGGAATGGCCTAGGGGGGGAAAAACTAATATAAATAAATCAATGTATCTCAGATAAAGTTATTTTGATTTGTTTCCAAAATGATTTGAGGATTGTGGTAAGTAAATGTGTTATGAGTATTGAATTTGTTTTGTGCCAATACCTCTATTTTTGTTTCCTGAAAGAGAAGGAAAGCTTCCATTGAGATTCTGTTTAGTGTTGGGATTCTCTGAGTTTCTGCATTGCCAACAGAAAAATGACAGACAAATAAACAGACTTATTACTTTTTAAATGAAAAACTCTTACAGACGACAACATACTATGAGAAGAATTATTTGGTCTGCTGTTTAGCATTTGAGACCACTATAAATGAGCAGAGCAGTAAACTGAATATTCACTAACACTGAATTATTTGATTGCAAAAGAAGGGTAAAGAAAGCAATAGTTAGTCAAAATTGAAGGACATGGACAAGAACAGATAATATGCTATCAAATCAATGCAGGAATGCATTTTACTCTGATAAATTTTTGCCATTAAGTGAAAAGGAGGAAGAAAAGCAAGACCAATACAATTTGTCACCAAAATAAATTATTAGGAGTAGAGTAAGGAGTAAAAAATGTACTTCAGATACAAACTGTGTACTTTTTTGAAGTAAAGGTATACCAAAGACATGAAAAGAACACTTAAAAGAAGTTCCAAAGCTGTGACGTTTTGAAATCCCCATTTTTGTTAACTGAGATGAAATAGGCATGGGGCATTGGCATTAGAACAATATAAAATATCAGTCAGCCTCTTTGCATCATGACAAACTCTCCTTTGGATAGTGAAGAACTTGCATAGAATGGTTTCCAATAACTCTGTGAGACTTAGTGGTAAGAACTAAATTTTTGACATGACTATGAAGAATTCCATTTCATGGAGATAGACCTGAAGAATACAGTGTTTTGAAAGGATTGTTTTTCCAAGTACTCAGAAATCAGAAGCTCAAGTAGTAAATATGTGTGTGAATGTCACATATATAACTGTAGCATTTTTGACGTGTGATATGACTTATTCACATGTGTCAGATGATTTAGGAGTTTAGAAGTTCCAATACTTTGGATGAAAATAATTTAGAAATGAATTACATTAAATGAAAGAAGAACATGAAAAAAGCATCACTTGTGCAAGTACAATAAACAATAAACAAAATTCTAACAACTAAAAAGCAGTCTCATATGAAAAAAAAAAGGCTTCAAAAATGTTTTCTAGATAATTTTAGATATTAATGCTAAAGTCATAACAGTTAGGAAAATGTCTTCAAATAATCAGAGTATAACAATAAATATCTCTGTAAGTTAAATGATAATGAGAAATTGAAATTAACTAGGTATTATGGGGGAAGGGGCTGTGCTAGGTGATAGAGAAGTGCACGGGAACACTGTCACCTTGGGAGGCAGTAAGGGAAAACCCCAGACTTGTCCTGGAGGTACTAGGGAGGGCTCCTCTGAGAAGGCAACAAGGCCAACAGCTAAGCTTAAGTGCCTCTGTATCAATGCCCGCAACATGGGAAATAAACAGAGGAACTAGAAACCGTGGTGCAATTGGGAAAGTATGACCTAATTGCTATCACAGAAACATGGTGGGATGAATCCCTTGGTTGAAATACTCTGACTGAGGACTACAGGCTTTTCAGAAGGGATAGACAAGGTTGGAGGGGTGGCGGAGTTGCTCTCTATGTTAGGAAGTGACTAGATTGCAAAGAGCTCTGTCCGAGAAACAGCCACAATCAGGTCAAGTTTGTGGGTAAAACTCAAGAATAGGTCCAGTAAAGAGCATGTAGTGTTTGGGGTCTGCTACAGGACAACTGATCATGAGGAGGGTGTTTATGAGGCCTTCCTGCTTCAGCTGCAGGAAGTGTTGCGCTCATGGGCTCTTGTCCTGATGGGAGATTTCAACCACCCGAATATCTGCTGGGATTGTGGCAGACAATGCAGGAGATTCTAGGAGTCTGTCAAGGACAACGTCCTGGCCCAGGTAATAGATGGACCAACCTCAGGTGAAGCCTTAGTGGACTTGGTGCTCACTAATGCAGAGGAGAGCTTTAGAGAGGTTAAGATTGAAGACAGCCTGGGCTGTAGTGACCATGCCTTGACTGTGTTTGTGATCTTGAAGAATGCAGGCCTGGCAAAAAGCAGAGCTAGGACCCTGTGCTTTAGGAGGGCAAACTTCTGCCTGCTCAAGGAACTGCTGAGTAGGATCCCCTGGGAAACTGTCTTTAAGGGCATGGGCACAGAACAGAGCTGGCATCAATTTCAAGAACACCTTTCAGAGAGCACAGCCACTCTCTGTCCCCCAGAGGAAGAAGTAGAGCAGGGGGATGCAGGCAACCATTGTTTCTGTGAAAGGACCTGCAGCTTAAACTGAGAGAAAAGAGGGAAATGTACAGAAAGTGGAAGCAGGGTTGTGTAGCTTGGGAGGAATACAGGGCTGTTGTCTGTGTGTGTAGAGATAGGATTAGGAAAGCAAAGGTGCAGATGGAGCTGAACTTGTTGAGTGTTGCATTGCCTCCTACGGTACTGACCTAAAACCAGGCCAGGACCAAATAACTGCACGTACACACCAATATGATGAACGGCAAATGGCGTTTATTACATGTGAACTCTAGCTTATATAACCTATGTGCTTCGTCTACGCCCCTAAGGGCGCGTGCCACACATCAATCAGAGAGCAGGGAGAGGGCCTATCGCGTCACATCCCATGGGGGTCTCACAGTTGCCAACAACAGTTGAGGGATATGAAAGATAACAAGAAGGAGTTCTACAGGTACGTAGGCAGGAAGAGACAGGCCAAGGAGAGTGTTCCCCCTCTGATGAAAGGTAATGGGGAACTGGCTTCCTCAGGCATAGAAAAAGCTGAGGTACTCAATGAGTGCTTTGCCACCTACACGGGTGGTCAGGCTTCCCTTGTCTGCCAGGACCATGAGCCTCTAGGTGAGAGTGTGGGGAGTGGTTACTGTCCCAGTGTAACAGTGGAACAAGTCCAAGTCTTCCTCATGAAATTGAACATATATAATTCCATGGGGCCAGATGATACTCATCCTAGGGTTCTGGGAGAGATGGCAGATGTGGTTGCCGAGCTGCTCTCCATCATATTTGAAAAATCATAGCTGTCTGGTGAAGTCTCTGGTGACTGGAAAAAGGGAGACATTACTCCTATTTTTAGGAAAGGGAGAAAGGAAGACCCGGGGAACTACAGACCAGTGAGCCTCACCTCTGTGCCTGGGAAGATCATGGGGCAGATTCTCTGAGAAGCTATGTTAAGGGACATACTGGACAAAGAGGTGATTCGAGACAGCCAGCATGGCTTCACCAAGGGCAGATCTTGCCTGGCCAATCCTGTGACATTCTATGATGGAGTGGCAGCCTCAGTGGATAGGGGAAGGACGGTGGATGTCATCATCCTGGACTTCTGCAAAGCCTCTGACATGGCCTGTCATCATATACTTCTCTCTAAATTGGAGAGGTGTGGATTTGAAGGATGGACTGCTCGATGCATTAGGAATTGGCTGGCTGGATGCAGCCAAAGGGCTGTGTGTCAGGGTGGAGGTCAGTCACAAGCAGTGCCCCTCAGAGGTCGATCTTGGAACCATGCTCTTCAACATCTTCATCAATGACATAGATGATGGAATTAAATGCACCTTCAGTAAATTTGCAGATGACACCAAGCTGAGCGGTGCAGTCAATACTGCATTGGAAGGAAGGAAAGTTATCCAGAGGGACCTTGACAGACTAGAGAAGTGGGCCCATGAAAACCTAATGAAGTTCAACAAGGCCAAGTACAGGTTGGTACACTTGGGTCACAGAATCACTGAATCACCAACGTTGGAAAAGACCTACAAGATCATCCAGTCCAACCATCCATCTATCATTAACACATATCCCTCAACACAGTGCCCAAACATTCCTTGAACACCTCCATGGTCGGTGACTCCACCACCTCCCTGGGCAGCCCGTTCCAGTGCCTGACCACTCTTTCAGAGAAGCACTATTTCCTGATGTCCAGCCTCAATCTCCCCTGGCACAGCTTGAAGCCACTGTCTTTAGTCCTATCACCAGTTCCATGAGAGAAGAGGCCGATTCCCAGCTCATTACATACTCTCTTCAGTGAGTTATAGAGAGCAATAAGGTCTCCCCTGAGCCTCCTCTTCTCTGTGCTGAAAAATCCCAGCTCCTCATAAGGCCCGTGCTTCAGACCTCTCACCAGTTTGTTGCCCTTTTTTGAACTCGCTCCAGGGCCTCAATGTCTTTCTTGCAGTGAGGGGCCCAAAACTGGACACAGTACTCGAGGTACAGCCTCACCAGTTATGAGTACAGGGGGACAATCACTTCCTTGTTTCTGCTGGCATCATTGTTTCTGATGCAAGCCTGGATGCTATTGGCCTTCTTGGCCAATAGCTGGCTCATGTTCAGCCGAGCATCAGTCAATACTTCCAGGTCCATTTTATCTACACAGCCTTCCAGCCTCTCTGCCCTAAGCCTGTAGCATTGCCTGGGGTTGTTGTGGCCAAAGTGCAGGACCAGGCATTTAGACTTGTTGAATCTCATCCCATTCACTTCAGCCCAGCTATCCGGCCTGTCCAGATCCCCCTGTAGGGCCTCGCTATCCCCAGACAGATCGATACTTCCAGCCAACTTGGTGTCATCTGCAAATTTACTGGGGGTGCACTCAGTGCCCACATTCAAGTCATCTATAAAGATGTTGAAGAGGACAGGTCCCAGCACCAACCCCTGGGGAACACCCCTCGTGACTGGGTTGGAGTAATCTTGTACTTATACAAACTGGGGGAAGCTCTCCTCGAGAGTAGCCCTGTAAAGAAGGACTTGGGGGTCCTGGTAGACAAGAAGCTGGACATGAGACAGCAGTGTGCACTTGCAGCCCAGAAGGCCAGCTGTGTTCTAGATTGTGTTAAAAAAGGGTTGGTCAGCAAGGAGAGGGAGGTGGTTGTCCTCCTCTACTGAGCTCTTGTGAGGCCCCGTCTGGAGTATTGCATCCAGGCCTGGGGCCCACAATACAGGAAGGACAAGGAACCCCTTGGAGCAGGTTCAGAGGAGGGACACTAAGATGATCCGAGGGCTGGAGCACCTCTCCTATGAGGAAAGGTTGAAGGAACTGGACTTGTTTAGTTTGCAGAAGAGAAGGCTCTGGGGAGATCTCGTTGTGGCCTTCCAGTACTTAAAGGAAACATATAAACACAAAGGGGAACAGATGTTTACAAGGGTGGATAGTGACAGGACAAGCAAGAATGATCTTAAACTGAGATAAGAGAGGTTTAAGTGAGATATTAGAAGGAAGTTTTTCACACAGACAGAGGTGATGAACTGGAACAGGTTGCCCAAGGAGGTTGTGGGTGCCCAATCCCTGGATGCATTCAAGGCCAGGCTGGATGTGCCTCTGGGCAGCCTGGTCTAGTGGTTGATGACCCTGCACATAGCAGGGAAGTGGAAACATGATGATCACTGTGGTCCTTTTCAACCCAGACCTTTCTATGATTCTAATGTCTTATAATAGCATTTTATTTGTCATTACAGTATTTTTAGAGAAAGAAATAATAAAATATCTTTCTACATATCATTTTGTTTACCTCTCTACTACTGTAGTTTTTTCTGTTATTCTCCTTCACTCCATTTATCAGCTTTTAACACCAAACCTTACTGTATCGTAGTACTGAGATCTACTAACATGAGACAGTGCATGAACATAGTCTGAACTGAGTCTAACAGAAATTGGCAAACAACACATCATCTATCCAAGCAGAAATTACTACCCATGAAACAGCTCTAAAATAAAATATAACCATTGGCTTTAAAATTTGTTATGCATTATATTCAGGATGGAGAATTAAACTATTATCAGTACGTAACTCTAGAACAAGATTATCTTTATTTAAAGAGATTGGCCAGTTACTCTGCTTTTGTATCTCTGGTTACTGACAGAAGGAAAGAAAAGGTTTTCTGAAATGAAACTACAGTTCTCTTTAATAATTCCTGCCAATTCTTCTGCAATTCCTGTCATGATTATTAACTAATATCTACTTCACCATTCAGTGTAGGCACAGTTGCAATCTAAAGAGGATAGCAGGGACTGGGGAAAAATAGGTGTGCTGCCACGTGGCCTTAACTTTATTATGTGAAGGGAAAACATTAATCACCATCTAACTCTAATGATGAGGTAGAAAAATATGTTTTGTTTCTTCACCTTGACCTTGGATAAGTTACTTACTGTCTTTTTTACTCAATTTTAATGTAATCAGAAGAGGAATTGTAGCAACCATAGTCTATCTTTCTGCTACAGTAAAATTTACTTAGTAGAAGTGAAGCTCAAACATACTTATCAGCAGTTATATGCCATCACCATGGTGTAAGAGATCTGTTCAATACTGAAGTTCAGTTTGAAGCTTACCACTACTCTGCACATGCTAAAAATACCAGCTGAGCTAAAGTACAGGAAAGCTATGATGTATAATGCCCTTGCCACATTAGAAGGCTGCTGTGATCAATACAGATTGAAAGTTGCATGTAGTGCAAGTGTAGCTGAGGTACAAGATTTATTCTATATGTATTTATTGATATGTGCCTCAAATGAAAAACTCTACAGAAATTCCAGGTGTTACATTAAGTGCTGAGTATCTGAATGTTAGCAATTCAAATCTGAAAAATAACTGCTGTGAAGATATTGAGGGTTTTTGTTGTTGTTCTTTTCCATAAATTCCAAAGGCCAGCTCCTCACCTGATATCTGTTTTATTTTACTTAAATTTTATGATTTTTTGCTCTCCAGAAGTTATGCGTTAGATGCATGACCATAAGGAAACTTTTTGAAATTCTTCTCTTATAGGATTTTTAAAGCGTAATTAGGGAAATTTAGGTGAAGTTTGAATCTCTCTTTGAAGATTTCCATAGTCACTGTTATGCAATTGTTGTACAAAGTTATAAAAATGACCTTTGCTTTTCTCATGGTGTAGAATAGTGCTTCTGCAATAGTATTGAGGACAAATAATATTTCCTCTGTGTAAAATTAGAAATGGGCTGACATTCTCAAGATCAACTTAAACTACCTTTACTACTCAGAGATACTCTTCATAGGGATTACAGGTTATATAAGAATTATACTTTTGGAGGCTAAAATCTTTTAGGAACAGGTAATGCATAGTATGTCAGTCAGATAACATCCCTAAATGTTTTTTCATAATCTTTAACTTTTCAAAATAAATGATACTGTTCTATTTTGATATATATTTGGGGGTTGGGAGAAGGGGAATGTGTTTGAGCATGTAGTATAGCACAGTGCTATGTTTTAATATTGGATCTTTTAACATTTCTACTGCAATTTTGCAATTGCAAAATAAGATTTTTCAGCACTAACACTGTGCTTTTATAACTGTCCTTATAGTGCTGGAAATACTGGTGTGGAACTTAAGTTACTCTTTTCTTTTCTGTCCTTTCCAAATTTTTCACTCTTCCTATTTTACATTTCCCTTAATTCTACAGTTTAAACATAAATTATATTTTTCTCCCACAAGAGAGTAGTTAATGGAAGTTCATCAACATCTCTCCATGCAATTAGACTAAGGACAATTAAGCACTCAGAGCTGGTTTTGCATACTTTTACTGTCTTCTTGTTGCTATTGGAAGAGCACAGCCTCACTTTGCACAAAATGTTCTGTGTAAAATCACCTTATCTATTTGTCAGCACATGTTATTGATACATTACATGATTTCCCACAAATGCTGTTGTAATTAGCAGTAAAAACTTGGGCAAAGTGTTTAATGAGAGATGCATTTATTTAGGAAAATAAAAATTTACGTATTTTGTGGTCATAATTTTGTTCTGTCCTTTCATATCTGTACATGTACACCTATTATTCAACTACTCACATCTTTCATAGGCAGCTGACTTTTAAAGGAACTAAATGGTTAAATGCATTCAGTTACTGATGTCTCCAAATGTAAGAATATGAGAGACAGTATGAACTTCTGTCAAAAGATATTGATGATATTCTCTTGTTTTCCTTCATACCACAACAAATTAACATGCATGTGTGTGAAGATTTAGCTGGAGACCTCTTCAAGTTAATAATATTTGACATTTTAATAGGATAAACAAATGTTTTATTTGTATGGTGTAGAATATTTTACCAATGATCAGATGCAAGTTTGTTGCGTTTGGTCTTTATATATACTGGAGTACAACTCATGTTCTCTGGATGACCTATTATTCTGCTGATTCATTGAACATGTGTTATAATTTAAAGGTCAGGGCTATCCATTAAACTTATCAACATGTTGCAAGATACTTTAAATCAAAAATGTTCCTACATGAGCTTCAATAATTCTATGGCACAAATGCTAAAAAAGTAGTGAGAAAAATTAATCCTCTAAACTGAATCATTGTAGCCCATGACTCTTATGGCCACAGATCTTCAACATGGTTACAGGAAGATCACAAAGAGAGAGAGTGAGACTATGAGATAAATTTTCAATGGAAAAAAAAAAAAGCATTTTAATATTTTCTTTCTAATATTACTAGAAAAAAATAATTTAACAGTGATTTTCAGTAATGTGGGATATTAAATCTCACATTTTTAATTGTAAGACATAATGGAACAAACTTAGACTTGATTCTATTTCCAGTTGAGCTTTTCGAGGCAACTTAACTAGGACATTTAAACAGAATATATGTAAGCAGTATACTGAACATCCACAGCAGTTAGTAGGAAATTCACAGACAATAATTAATTGGTCAGGTATTACTGTGAACTCAGGATGATGGAACAAACCTTACGAACATCAAGGTTGCTATGGTTTTTTTTTTTTTTTTTTTTTTTTTTTTTTTTTTAAATTGGAACAAATATCTAAAGAAGAAATTAAGGCAGATACAATTTAGTTTTTAGAACAGTGCATAACAACTGTGTAGTTTAGCTACGTAAAGACAATCATGGTGTTATATATTGATCTTTTGTGTAATACTGCTCTTTATTTTGTTAAATTTCTAAAACAATGTTGAAAGTTGTTAAGCTGTTCCTCTGACATTTTCAGTACTTGTTTACTTATTTATTTTTGCATGGGGATTTCTGAAAATGTAGGTGGATCTCTTAGCAGTAGGGAAGTGACAAAAATATATTGAAAATTTCAAGTCCTCTGGCAGCATTTATTTGTGAGTGACCTTTAAAATCTATCTTCTGCCTTCAGGCAAACACATGCTATTTACGTTAATCCTCTTAAGTTTCCCTTACAGCTTCAATATGCTGCTGCTTGCCCCAACATCACCTTCTGTCTTTGGACCTCAATTCTCTTTCACATTTTTTGGACTTCTGATAGCAGCTGTTAATGGAGAAAGCTTTTTCTATAAAGTATGCTAGGTGTGCACGGGTGATTTCATAAGACTTGAGACTGGGCCTATGGGGTACCATGAGAGTAATAGAGGAAAACATCCCAAAATAGTTTTGCAAATGAATTGCTTAGAGGTAGAACACAAACTGTAAAGAAGCTAGAAAATCCTATCAAAAGTGTTTAAGAAATTAAAATAAATTTTAGATAGTAGATTTTTTTTTGCTATAATTATTTATGCCTTACGTTAATGTTATCAATAAATATTATTCAAGTGATATGAAAATAACCTATTCGAAGCCGTAGAATAAATAAGGGAAAAAGGAAGTAATTTTTCACTGCCATTACATTTAATTAGACTGAGTATGTTTGTCCAGGTTCTGACTGCTTGTTGTTCACCATCTCTGTAACCCTTCCTTAGAAGCTAATAGTCTTTTTTGTTTGTTTGTTTGTTTGTTTGTTTGTTTGTTTTATATTGTAGTGCCTGGCTGCTCTGTTGTCTCGGGCATCCCTGAATGAGGAAACTGACCAAACCCCCCCTGTACCTTGCAGTCAGTTGCTGTGGTTCTGGCTGGAACAGCTCTGAAGCAATGAATCTCAGTGAACCTCAGTGAATCTCAGCGATAGAATTTTAATTCATGAGATTCTATGACCAGTCAAAAGTTTACATAATGATAACACACAGGTTCACAGTGGGTATGTAGCTCTGAGTCTGTCCAAACACAAGTCATTATGCTCCATTAGGTTTAAATAAGTAGATCATAATTTTCAGAAGTCACAGTGAATAAAATTTCAAGTTATAGATACATGAGAAATATGTATTTGTTCACTGCCAAGATTATTTATCTCATACAACTTGCAAACTTGCAAAAAAATTTTAATGTCTGTGTTTGATACACGTGTTGGTAGGGTTTTTGTTTGTTTGTTTGTTTTAATATAATAATTAAAATAACTGAAAACATGCAGCTTAACTTTTTTTTCTGAATACATTTAACTTGTGAAATACACATCACAACACGTTTTCCAATGTTTTCATTTGTTAACATTTTCATTTTCAAATTATTATCAACCTCTAGTGTAAGGAAAATTTGGTACACTTTGAAATTGCATGTAGGACATGGCCTTTAACATGAATTTAATATCAAATATTATTTGAGAATATATAATGAGAAATTGTCACTGCTCAAGTTACATAAACTAAAGACAAACAAATAAAGATAAACAAATAAAATGTAACTACATTTCATTTCATAACTGAGAAGGGAATTCTGTCCCCACTTTCATCTGCTTGGAAATTCTTGGAAATTCTAAAGCATATCTCAGTCATAATATTTCTTGATAATTTATTCCACACTGATGTGGTAGAACTATTTTAGTGTAACTGTTAGTTCAAATATTTTCAGTTCAAAATAGTGAGGGAAACAGGCTTGTAGAAATTATTCCAAATTCATTGCATTTCCTTGGTCATAATATTGTGATCTATGAAGTATTGATTTAAGGTCTAAGCTAGGCCCAGTAAAAGTCAGAGATGCCTAAAAGTGAGATGCACTCACTAGTGTAAGCGTTTCCAAGCCTATGGCAAGAATGACAAACTTAATTAATGCAACAAGTTTCCTAAATTTTGTAATGGAGTATCTCAGAATATATTTCATATAAGCACACATCAGATTATGTGCAAGACTCTAATGCTAGCTATTAGGAAATTATAAAGCCAGGGTCCAAACAACTTTCTAATGTTTCAGTGAGACCTCCAGTTATCAATAATACTTTAAAATCACAAAGCTAAATAACCTTTTTTTTTTTTTTTTTTTTTTTAATATAGAAATAAAATTAAAAAAAATAGAGACAGGTCTATAAATGTGACATAGTAAAAGTCTAAAGTACTAACAGGACAAAAGTGCTAGTTAATTCACTTCCTTAATAGGTCAGGTTATACCTCTTCATATCCCACCAGTTGCAGAGGAAGAGTTATAGCAAAGCCCTGTTTCTATAGTTTTCTGTTTTTCATTAAGCTAATTTTAGTAAATTAATTTTTCAGTAACTTGAATTTAATGCAATAAATTATCTAATTTTATCATGCCCTTTTCTGCAAAGAAATATGACAATTGTGTGACAGTAAAAGTGATTAAACCTCAATTTCAGTACCAGTCATCCCAACTTGCATCTATGAAAATAGCACAAACATTGATATTTCTACCCTTCTCTTAAATCTGCTTTAAATCACTCAGAGAGCTCCAAAATATCTGTGAAGGGACATAAGTTGACATAAATACAGACCAAATTTGACATTATTAAAACCTAAGTGATACTATCACTATGCTTTATCTTTCACATGGCTTAGGTAAAGACTTCTAATTACATCATTCAGATAAAGCTTTTCCACTTTAAGCAAATTATATCACCAAAGGGTTATTCTTGATTCATGAAGAGAAGAGTGTCTTGGCCGCTCTAATATGTCTTATCTCATTTTCATTTCTTTACTCATGAATAGTGAATGCTCAGGTTTTGCCAATGGCTTGCAACCATGTGCTGATGCATCTAAATCTGGGGGTTTAAATGTCAGCAGAATTAAAAGAGTAAATATTTTGGGGATTGGGAATGCAAGGTGGCACCTATGTAACAATGGACAGAGGAAGATTTTGAAAGCAATGAAGATTAACCAAAGCTACAAGGATACCTGTGTAGACACTGGGAAAGCTTTATCTCCATGTCAAGGACACTTAGAAAGAAGGTGGTATGGGGTAGAGAAAGGAAAAGTTTGCAAGAAACAGGAGACATGGAACTGAGGTTTTATCTGGGGACCGGAAGGCCCCAAAATCAAATAAAGCATAATACTGAAAGGTAGGAGATTATGGGTCAGAAAACATGAAAATAAAGGTAAAGTCTCTCCTCAACAGTTAAGCTTCTTCTGTTTTAAAATTTCTGTCTCTGAAATTCACCATACCATTTAGTGTACTTAATTTGTTAATACACTTTTTCTCAGATGCAAGAGCCTCCATTTTTAAACTTTCTATTTGCAGAGTTTGAAATAACAAACTTAGATCTCTCACATTTCGGTCAAAGCTGGTTGAAATGAAATATATCTTCAGGAAAAATAAAAAGTGTATGATCAAATAGACCATGTTTCTGTGTCAAAACAGATTGAACAACAATAAAAACCTGAAAATTCAGAGTTTCTGGCTTTGAAGTAGATGTTCCACCTGTAAAGATACTTAGGTAAACTCTCTTAGTACTTTTTCTAACTTCATAAATATTGAATTCTTTCCTGCACAGTAACATAGCTTCACTGGGAGCAGTGAATAGCATACCAAGAGGCATGAATAACTTATTGCCTGACAGTTACAGCACTAAAGAGTAAGTGATAGTTTGTAAAGACTCAGGTTCTGTCAGTGTGTGTTAGTCATGCTCTAACAACACCTTTGTGACTGAATCTTCGCCTTTGTCAAAGATTCCTGGGTTCACTGCCTTTTCCAGATGAAAGGAATTTAAATGTGCTCCTGCCATCTTTGGAATATATATATATATATATATGTGGGGTTTTTTTTACCAGGAAACCTTTACTCAGGCTGAATATAAATTTTCAGATGTCTAGTGATTTAATTTTGGTAGATGAGAAAGAGTAGAAAAAAAGAAACAAGTAAAAACAAGGAAACAACAGCAGCAACAAAAATACGGAGAAAGAGGTGACACTTTTCTAAACCATTAGTTGTGGAAGCCACTGAAGAGGCATTGTCTTGGATTAGGTCAGGCTAAGGAACAAAAGAAATCTACATGTCCCATCTTCTTTTTGAATTTTCCAAGTATATGGTTTCACACAAAAGGTTATTGCAGAGACCAGACTATATGAAATATGAAATATTTCATATGAAATGAAACATGAAATATGAACCCTAGATGTAGAGCTCAGAAAAGGACATACATGAGGTGCTGAGAGAGGTGCTTACATTTTGAGAGAGGTTGCCTCTAACTTTATCATTCTCTGACTTTTTCATATATTTTTTATTTTCATTAGATTGTGGGGTTCTAAGAAAACAGGGCTTAAACTATGTTTGCCCTCCACAGTCTTTTCTCATCAGAAACTTTGCAATTTCAAACAAATGTAGCACAGGACAAAGGCCTCAATACTAAAAAAAAAATTCTTTTGACATCAAGAAAAGAAGTCAGGCTGGCCAATCTGCCGACATAGTCAAGATGCCAAGTCGGAACAATCAGAACTCTGAACTCACCGAAACACAAATCGTATCTGTCATGAAGTCAAAGAAAGACAGTAAGGGCACAGTCAGTATTTCTGAGAAAGAGCTGGAAAGGAGAAAAGTGGAAAGGGACAACTCTCAGGCCAACCTGCTGTAGGCCGAATATTACATGTGAACATAAAACACTATGCTCTAGATCAACTTTGTTGCTGCAGTACATCACAAAAGAGGCTGTTTAAAGGGCAAACTTAAACAGACAGAAGCAGATACAACTTTAGATTTTGAATCCTACTATTCTCAGTTGCTAATATCTCTTTCCATGCTAGAACTAGTTCCAAATGTAAGCAGGATGTTGTGGGTGAGCTTTAGTTAGGCACTGAACTCCCATCCAAATGTTCACTCATTTCTCCTCAATAGAATGAAAGGAGAAAACACAATGTATAAGTTCACAAATAAGAAATCATCTACAAATTACCGTCACAGGCAAAACACACTCAACTTGTGAAAAAATGTTTTTTAATTAAAATGAATTTTGGTACTGAGAAAGAAAGACCAAAACCAAACAAACATACTAACACTAGCTCCACTGCAATGTCCTCCATAGGAAGCAAGGGAATCTCTACTCTAGTGCCTAGTGCATCTTCTCTCCTGATTTTTCTCTGATGTTAATGTTCATGAGATTGTTTCTCATAATTTTTTGTCACTGTTTCTATGCTGTTTCTTAAATATACTTGCTTATATACTGTTTCTTAAATATCCTTTTCCTAGGCCACTGGCTGGGTCCAAACATGCCCTGTGGTGCTGCTGTTAGAGCTGAATGGAATCGGCTGTGTCCAGCAAAAGGCAGCCTCAATCTCTCCTCTCAGAGGAACCCAGCTGCTTCCCACATTGCCAGCACTTGTCCACAAACAGACAATACACTGGAAAGCATAAACTTTTTTTTTTTTTGTTCAGCAGTTAAGAAGATCTGTTTTCAGATTTTTTTTACTGTAAATTTCAGACAAAAGAGCAAAGTTTTTCAACACATGGAGTTAGCTGCATGTAAATGTTACATAACTGGGAGAAGCTATGAATCTGAGTGTGAAAAATGAGTGAAAGCCAGGATGAAAAAACTATATTAATATGTGCTAATCAGAGGACATCTAATTAAAAACATTCAACATCATAAAATGCACAAGCACAAAAAATCAAAAGCAGAAAAGTAAACACAGAACTCTACAGTATATTTCTGTGTATGTAATACCTACACATGTTTTTCTTTGTGAGTTGTGGATATAGCTTTCTGAAAGATTCCTTATAGTACTAGTGAACAGTATATAGTAGGAACTTTGTTATATAATAATATAACTTAATGTACTGATCCTACAAACAGCCTATAGTACAGACTTGTAAAAATTCACTCATAGATCACCACAACTGAATGCTTAATAGAAGCTAATCATTCAAAATTCAGTAAATCAAATCATTATTGCTTTTACTTGAGTATTCATCTGCTTGCAAAATTAACTGAATCATTGCTCACGAGCATTGTCTTATACATGTGCAGAGTACATCATCTCACATGGATTATTGGTTTTGTGTAAAAAATACAGGAAACAACATTTTAATAACCAGGAAAGAAAAATTGCATTCTGCATTTCCCTGTGTGTACATCACTCCAAATGTAGATCAAACCCATCTACTGATTAAAGTAAAATGCCTCTTCTTCCTCCCAGCTACCCCCCATGCCCCAAAAATTTCCAGTCTTAGAAGGACTTCTCTTCCCAAATTAAGCTTCTCTTATATGATCATTTTCTCCATTCTGCTGATCTGATTTAGGGAAAAAAATAGTGTAATTTTTTTTGTTCTTACATTTCTTTTTCACTTTTTTCACTTTTTTTTTTTTTAAGTATATACTGTAGAGACATTTTGCTCTCTTAGTCAAAAGGAAATTCCACATTTATTGATTTCTTAACATTTAGAACTATCATTTAAAAAGAAGAGATTAAATGGAGTTGTGGAATCTTCTTTTTAAATTAAATTGAAAGCTTACATAAACTCTAAGAATTGTCAAAGTATATGCTATTTTTTGCTTTTCTTTTAACTCAGTTGTCTTGATTTGATGCACAGTTGCATAACTCTAGTAACACTGATTCTTTGGTACTCTCTCCCAGATATTCTTCTTCAGACCTAAATAGTAGAATGACCACAATCAATACCAGTTCTCTCAGTACGAATTTAATGAGAAAAATCTTGTAGGGTTCATTGTATGACAGTGCTTGCAACATATCTTCCTTGGTTCACTGAGGAGCTATGAAGCAATCTAGGAGAAATGATGGCACAGATGTGTGTTAGAATTGGCAATTTTTTTTTTTTTCAGGAGACCGTCATAGGTTTGAAAAACAATCTCTCAGGTCTAGATTGGAATTCTGATGAGAGAAAAAGATTATTAAAACTCTGAAAATTATTGACTTATCTGTTTCAGAGCAGAAACATGAACCTCTAAGATATGCTTGGTTCAGTGGTGCTTACTGCTTACAAATATCTAAGTTTTTTCAGAACTTTGATATCTCTGTTTCTATTGTTTGTTTGTTTGTTTGTTTATATTAAGGAATAAAAATGAATCTCAACAGGTTCTGAAAAATTGATTTCCTATTTCCTATACTTTCGTAGATATTAATCCATAGCCTATACTCCAAAACCTTCAGTATCTTGTATATATTTGGATCAATGTGCAGATGAAAATTACATCTTCTGAGAGCTGTTGAGTACCAAATTCCAAATGGTAGCAGTATTAGAACAATCCCATACTAAAAGCCAAAACAGTTCTTCAAATCTTAGTTTAGAAAGAGTGAGACAGTATGAAAGAATATTGTAGGTTTTATGCTTTGAGATATTTTTCAATGGATCTGACATTTTTCCTCTTTCATTCAGCCCTCTTGTTTCACATATATGCTATTATTCAGCAGTTGAAGTGTTAAAGAAATCAAAGAGTAAAGATGCAACAGTTAAAAACCAACAAAGAATGAGTTTTATTGGCATTTTAACACTAAATTAGTAATATTATAGGATCCAGTAGAAATATTAAATATCCGGTTAATAGTGAAATCTAAGCTAATCCGTATTTATAGATGGGTCAACACATAGCATAGCCTGAATACTGATTCATTATGCCTCTTAACTTATTGTTTCTTAAAAGTATGTGATTTTAGGGTTGTTTCTTTGTTTATGCTGAAAGCTGAATTACATGAAATGAACACACAGAAGTTCAAGATTAGCTCCTAATAATCACCCTGAATTTAAAACCATACTGCACTTATAGTACCTTTTAGGAAGGAGGCTACTGAAATTACTGATGTGATTGAAACCATTTTTGGGGGTGGAATGTTACTGCTGTATTGAAAATAGCCATGATTCTAAAAGCTAATACATTAAAATTGATATTCTTGTATAGTATCTAAGACATTCAAATATAGCTACTTAGAACAGAGATATTGCTCTGTAAAATTATCTGGTTCATTTCCATAGAGGTATGATCAACTATTTTATCACTTTTTCATGTACCAATCAAACCTTCTGTTCTACACTTGTATTACATCAGCGTTATCTCAAAAATGTAAAGAATATTTTCTTTTGCAAGGAATATCATGGAATACATACTGTAATGGATAATTTTTCTCAACAACAACAACAACAACAACAACAACAACAACAAAAAAGAACTATAAGCAGCAAAAACACAAATTTATATATTAGTTCTGACACATTCCACCTCTGATGATATACTTGGTTTATTTGGATTGCATTTAGTTTTCAAGGCAAATCTTCAGGAAGAGAGCTATATTTGATGGAAAAAATGTCATATCAAAATAATTTGTTGCAAATATTTTCCTTTTTTTTTTTTTTTTTTCCTGTGGTTCGCAGGAAAATGAATATTCAATTTCAGATCCAATAAACTATTCAGTTTGGCTCAACTCTAAAAAAAAAAAATAATTAAAGTTCTTCTCACCCAGCTGGTAGCAATAGACACAAAATGATCTTCAAAAGTCTTCTGTGTTTCCCTGTGTCTGAAACTGGTATGGAATGCATTGTCTCTAATCAACATGAGACAATCAGCAACAGGTTTTTTTTCAATGGACATTTTTGCATTTGAAAGCATTTCTTTGAGCAGATAAAAAAAAAATTTGCCTTCAAATGAGAAGGCCCAGGAATTTTTTCTGGCTGAACACTTGGCCTAGGAGTAACCCTTTTCAGCTCAGTGCAGGAAGTTAGGAGATGATACCATAGTATCCTATGCAGATAAGATACAAGCTGGAGTCTCCCTGCTTCCTCTTATGCTTCCTCTTATTTAAATTTGCAAGGCCTGAAAGACAAAAACAAAAGAATTCCTGCTGAGATTCCTGAAGCCAGAAAATATCACTCCAAAGAGTAATCTTGACCACTCTGTACTGTAAGTAAGAGAACATGGATATTCATTGTCATCATCAACTTACTATTAGATCTTGGGCAATCTGTCACTACCAAAGGTCAGCACCTCCTGACATCAAGAAATCACTTGAATAGTAGGCTTGAGGAGTAATGAACAGCTTTGCTGTTTTTATATATCTGTCTGTCGGTCTTTCTGTCTGTTTCCCCATTTTCCATCTTTTCTCTTTATCTTCTATACTTACACACTTTTTTACTTGTTACCTAATATTGTCTTAGAACTCCTAGCATAGAAGTAATTTCTGTGCCAAACTATTCTTACTAATTCTAAAGAATTCTCTACTAATCCTTATTAATTGTTTTTCACAAAATAGCAGATTTTACCTCCAAGTAGAGTATTAGCTGTTGTTAGTTGTCAGAAAACTCTCAATAAGTCGATTTTTGTTATTCCTTTGAGTCTTGGATGACTGCACCACTGTAGAGATCCTTGCTGACTAGGGTAGGTGAGACTCAGGAAACAGAAAAAGATTCACCTCTTCACCGAGTGGGATGGGATCCCCAACAATCCAGGATTGTGGGACAATGTCAGAAGCATTAATGTTATTTCATATCAAAAGTCTGCCCTTCCTTTAGAACTGCCCTTGTGGTCCAAGATGTCTGGAAATTATAGAGCAGAAATTGTGCTTCACTTTAATTACAACTAATAGTAATAATTCTATATTAAGTCATTTAATTTAGAGACTAAATATACTCAAAAGTTATGTAATCAGAGGAAGTAAGCAAGCAAGCAAGCAAAGAGTCAAAGTCCTGAGATTTCACTTTCACGTACTGCGAGAAGACTGCAGTGATGCCTACTTTATATTTTATATAGCTGGAATAAGATAGAAAATCTTTTCTCTTCCCACTGTATTTCTGTAATTTGAATGTGTTACTTCTATCCCTTTGCGTATAATTTTCCACTTGCTCTTCTGATCTCTTGTTCTACAACAGATTCCCCAGTTAACATCTCTTTCCGTATCTGAAATGTTTTTAAGTTGGAGGAAAAAAGATTTAGGTTGGATATCGGGGGAAATTCTTCACAAAGAGAGTGGTGAGGTGCTGGAACAGCTGCCCAAAGAGGCTGTGGGTGCCCTATCCTGGAAGGGCAGATTGGATGGGGCCATGGGCAGTTTGGTCTAGTATTAAATGGGGAGGTTGGTGGCCTTGTCTGTGGTGGGGGAGTCAAAGCTTGATGATCCTTGAGGCTTCTTCCAACCCAAGCTATTCTATGATTTGTGATCTGTTCTTACACCCTTTAGTTCAAAAAGACCATGCCAAATCTTCCTCCCTTGTTTCTGTCGAAACAGCAATCTCTTTGTCCTTTCTACTCTCCTGAGGATTTAGTGTGAGAAAATGTGCTGTAGCAAACATGGCACGAAAGCAGAGTTCTCCCTTCTGTTGCTCTGTTACAATATGTGTAACTGAACACTACTTGCACGATCTGTACAATACCTACAAATGGACAGCGCACTTACTATTTGCCATAAATTAAGATTTATGTATTTTGATGTGTCCATTTGTATGTCATCTTTGATTATCAACTAGATTGTCTAGCAGCTTCAGTAGAATTTACAATTATATGAAGAGAGATTTTTGTGACCTTGAAACAGAAACAGTTTGAAGTTTTGCAGCATTATCAAAATAAAGTATTCTACCTTTTTTTTACATTCTCCTTTGGGAACCTTGGCAATATTCCCCACTAACTTACAGCCTTGTGAGTGATTTTTGTCTGGTTTTATCACTTATCACTGAAGATGCTTTCTCTTCTGTCTGCAATAGCACTAACTCTCAAATTGATTTATGGAGCTTTAGTGGATGTATACCTTGTTACCCTTTGGCCTCCTTGTGGAAATTGGTAGGAGTGCTGGGCTCTGCGCACAAATACAGCAGTGACCTACTTATGTGGATCAGCACAGCTTTGGTAAGGCGTATCTTTTAAAGCTATTGTTAACTTACAAGGTTATAGTAAAATGCAAATGAAGTGTTTATTTACAGCATCTGATAAAGACAGCATAGTTACAGGTAATAAAAGACAAGAGAAGGGAAATCAATTCTTAATTTACACTAAGATGAAGAGTAAGAGATATTTTTGTCTGCTTGGTGAGGCAGAAGCACATCTTTACAAAGCCTTCTACTTTTTTTTATACTTTTTGTTCTTGAAGTCCTCTCAGTATGACATTCAAATTCAAGTCCTTTCCTCCATCCTGCTCCTTAATCACCTGCTCCAGCCCAACCAGAGTATTTTATGCTATTTCCACCTAATTGAAACTCCTAAAGAAGGAACCAATATTCCCTCTATAGAAAATGTTCTGAAAATTAAGTATTTGCATCAGGAAAAAAAAAAAAATCCATTTTTCAGGAGTGAATGCTTTTGTAAGACGAGGCAACCATATAAGTCCTAGGCTGACACCGTCACATAAATTTCTCATCACAACAAATATTGGCCAATAAACTAATATTTATAATTATATTTGTTTCCACTTACATTAATTTTTATATTGGCTTACTGGCAGGCTCTAGCAAATTCTTTTTTCACATGCTCTCTACTTTACTAGTGTATATTGGGCTTAGGTCCTTGACTTGATGACATGCAGTTCAGTTTGAGAGTAAATGGTTTTGTGGGTTTAACCTCATATCAGAGGATAATGTAAATTCCATTTGACACAGTCATGCTGTGGATGTGAAAGGTTAACTATTGTCTCTCCTACATTCTGTAAAGCATACTTTTTACAGCTCAGTGACTTGATATTTTTATTTTTTTAGCCATGAAAAGATGCCCACAATCAATTTTGATGACCCTATCTATTTATAAGTGCAGCAAAAATACATCTATTTTTTCTCCTTTTCTGAAAAGTTGTTTTTTTGTTTTTTTGTTTTTTTTTTTTTGTAAAGAAAAAGAATTGCTTTAACTGCAGAGAAAAATAACCACTATGTTAAAAACAAAATGAAAAACTAGAACAACAGCAAAACAAACAAACAAAAGGCAAACAAAACAGAACAAATACCCACATGACCACCACCACCAAAATACCAAAGGGAAAAAAAATAACTCCCTTATGCAAAGGCCAAAACAAATCCTGTGCAGCTGTCTGGAGAATTCACTGTAGATGACTGTCAGTGTCTCACATCTAAAGGATTAGACCTTTGAGCAACAGCCCATCTTTTATCATGCATGTTTATGTAGCTCCTAGATAATAGACTCGATGAAAGTTAGTAAGCACTCATTTACAAGAAAAATACATTGAATTGAACTTCAAGGGAAAAGAGTAGACTCCACAAAAACCAATTTCCACTTTTTTCCTCTAGATTACTCAGGCCTTCTTTCCTTAGTATAATATAAAAATCAGATGCTTGTATATTTCTGATTAGAATGAGATACTAAGTCTGTTTCTGAAGTACTAATACTTTAAATATAAATGGGTGAAGAACACTTTTGAAAGCTGATACATTACAAAATCAGCCTACAAATTTAGATTTGGTAGGTTTTTATAGAGCCTGATATGTAAACAATTTCACTCAATCAACAAATCAAACTATGATCTTAGTCTCATAGCAAGTCAACAAAGGAGAAATATGAATTTTTTTTTGTAGAAAGAAATCAAAGGAGTGTAATAAATAAACATGATTACTGAATGGTAGAATAAAATAAGAGGAATGGTTGTATATAAGAGTATGCAGTCTTTAGAAGTGTTGAATTCTTAAACTAGGTGACTTCATGTAACAGCAAAATTACAAGCTATCTTTCATGCTTTCCTCTTTACTCCTATCCTCTTCCCCACATAGTTTTAATTAATTCAGATGGTTGATACCATCACAAATTTAGTTGAAGGGATTTACATTGCCTATTTTAACGGAGAATGATTGGAAGCATGTTAGATGTATATCTAATATCAATATAATTAAACACATGACTTTTTCCTCTAAAGTTACTAGCTGAAACGTCATGATCTTGTTACTGTAGGGAAATAGAACGTATTTTAGCTCAGGCTGATATCACTATCTGTTACTGAGTCTGGCTAACATTTCAGTTGTTTATAACTTTAACAGACTTCATCTGTTCCAGCATTTATTGCTCATGCTTGGTGATTTTTGATGAAATTCTTTCTGGGGAGAAATAAAAGATTTAGAGCAGAATCAGTTTGTGCACTGGGTTGTTGTGGGGGAAAAAAACAAAAACAACAACAAAAAAAACCCCTCAGCTTGTTGTATCACTTATTTACAATATATATCCATATACCCACAAGAGAGAAATTAATTTTAAATAACAACACAATATCTATTGGAATTTCTTCATTTCTAATCACATGCTAAATATATATTATATATATATTATATAAAAATGTTATTTATATATATTTATATATTTTTATATATGTTATATATATATATAAATTTATATTCTGAACATATATTTTTATTTTTATATATAATTATATACAATTTATGTATATATATAAATTATATATATATATTATTTTGTGGTCATTTAGGTGTGTAGATAGGAAATATTTTATTTAATTCTTTGAATGTACCTTTCTAGTTTTATATGCAATGCTTATTCAATCCCCAAATGCTCTGAATGAACTGGATTTTTCCCACTATCAGTTTTCAGACTCAAGGTAAAATCTGTGTAAGTGGTTTTCATGAGAATAACTGTTATCTGTTAGCTACTTTTGTATAGTTTTTATAAATACTGTAACCTGTTTAGTATTAGATTTTTAGGAAGCTATTGACGTATTTTAACAGTATACAAAACATTGCAAGAACAGGTTATATGACTTTTAAAGTAACATCAAGACAAATGACGTAATGAGAAAAAGATTCCACTTTACAACAACCACTGAACTGTATATCTTGTATTAAACATTTTTTTTTAGGTAGTAGCAAATTGCAATACACAGATATAATCAAATAAATATTGGGTGAATTGGAAACAAATGGCACATCCACATTGCAAAGTAAAATGGGACAAAAAACAAGCTCCGTCACTGATAGTCCACTGATACTTCACACAGCAGAATAGATACTATTTTCTCTGTTACAGGCTTTTTCCATAATCATAGAAGTCAGAATAAAACTAAACATGGTCTGGGGGATAACACATATATTGTCCATGCTCCCAATAAACTTTCGTCCTGGTTTCAGCTAGGACAGAGAAAATATTCTTCCTGGTATAGTGTTATGTTTCAGGTTTGTGAATACTGTTGATAGCACATCAGTGGTTTAGTTATTGTTGAGAACTGCTTACAATAAATCAAGGACTTTTCATCTTCAAAGTTTTCCCTACCTAGTTTTAGCAAGGTGGATGGAGGTGCACAAGAAGCTGGAAGGGGACATAGACAGATCAGCTAACTGGCTTGTTATGGCTTAACCCAGCATATGTACCAAATAGTCATTCAATCATTCCCTCCTCCTAAGGGCATAGGGAATAAAATCAGAAAACAAACAGCAAAGTAAAATGTGTGGATTGAGATAAAGAAGATTTACTAAAGCAGGAAAAGGAAAATAATAATAGTAATGTTAATACTGTATTTTAAAAACACATGATGCACAATGCAATTTCTAGCCACTCACAAGCTGATACTCAGTCTGTTCCCAGGAAGGGACTGCCCTCTCCCCTCCACAAACTCCTCACAGTTTTTAAAGTTTTTTTTCACATGATATCATATGGCATGAAATATCCCTCTTGCCAGGTTAGGTCAGCTGTCTCCTCCCAGCTCCTTGTAGCCTTTCAGACCCTCACTGGCAGGACAGTACAAGAAGTTGAAACATCCTAACAACTAGAAATATTGTTGTGTTATTAACATTATTTTTCTCCCAAAGAAAAACATAGCACCATACCAGTCAATACGAAGCTAATCAACTCTGTTGCAGCCAAAACCAGAACATGGCCAAAGGGGCGTTTCATACCATATCACATTATGCTGAACAATAAATCTAAGGGGGATTGGCCACATGGGACAAGGATTAGCTGAGCATCGCTTGACAGGTGATGAGGAATACATTGTATATAATTTATTTTTTAATTCTTCTTCTTATTATTTTTCTTACTATCATCATTATTATTACTTATTAAACTGTTTTTATCTCATTCCATGAGTTCTTGCACTTTTCAGTTTTATTTCTGTCATGGTTTTGTGATTTTTGGTTTTTTCAGAGGGACCTCGACAGGCTGGAGGGCTGGGCTCGGGTGAACCTAATGAGGTTCAACACGGCAAAGTGCAAGGTTTTGCATTTGGGCCGGAAGAACCCCAGGCACCCGTACAGGCTGGGAGGAGTGGTCCTTGAGAGCAGCTCGGCAGAGAAGGACCTGGGGGTCCTGATGGACGAGAGACTTAACATGAGCCAGCAGTGCGCTCTGGCAGCTCGAAAGGCAAATGGGATCCTGGGCTCCATCAGGAGAGGGGTGGTCAGCAGGGACAGGGAGGTGATTGTCCCTCTCTACTCGGCTCTTGTGAGGCTCCATGTGGAGTACTGTGTCCAGGTGTGGAGCCCTCATTACAAGAAAGACATAGAGATTTTGGAAAGGGTCCAGAGGCGGGTGACTAAGATGATCAGGGGGCTGGAGCACCTCCCCTATGAGGACAGGCTGAGGGAGTTGGGCTTGTTCAGCCTGGAGAAGAGAAGGCTGTGGGGTGACCTCATTGCAGCCTATCAATACCTGAAGGGAACCTACACCCACGAGGGGAGTAAACTCTTCAAAAGGGCTGACAACAGCAGGACTAGGGGAAATGGATCCAAGTTGAGGGAGGGAAGATTTAGGTTGGATGTTAGGGGGAAGTTCTTTACAAGGAGAGTGGTTAGGCCCTGGAACGGGCTGCCCAGGGAGGTTGTGGATGCCCCGTCCTTGGACATGTTCAAGGCCAGGTTGGACGGGGTCCTGGGCAACCTGATCTGAATGTGTATGTTTGGTGGCCCTGTTAGGCAGGGGGGTTGGAACTACATGATCCTTGAGGTCCCTTCCAACCCGGGTGATTCTGTGATTCTGTGATTGGTATTCCACATCATAACATCATGTGGGGCACTGGGACTTTAACTGTTAATGCTGAAGCTCTGGGTGCCTGCCCAGAAGAGAAGAACTACATTCCCCAGGGGACTTTGCGGTCACAGAGAGGAGATATAACTCCTGGCAAGGTCACCTGATGCGCTCTTTTTCGTCCCCTCTTCTCCATCAGCTCTCCTCCTGTCTCCCTGCTGCTTAACTGGACTGTGCATCTCACTTCAGCGTTGTGTTGAGGCCTATGCACCTTTCGGACGTTCTCTCTCTCACTGTATTTGATTTATTAGTTTCAATTCTGATTATATTGTATTATGATGTGTTATCTTGCATTCTGATACTATGTATTTGTTTCTCCTCAGATCATCGCCAATGTTTTTAATTATTTTGGGGTTCCCCTGTTCCCTTTTTCCAGAGGTGTGGATTTTGCGAAATCCCTCCGCTTCGCTGGTCACGGAACTGGGCCGAACCAGCCCATAAACCATTGACAATTTCTCATCCCACTCTGGATTATGGGAGTGAGTGAGCAGCTGTGTGGCATTTGACTGGCAGATGTGATACACCACAACAGCAGTACAGACAGATTTGGTCTGTTTTGACTTCCTGCTCTTCCAAATTTATTCCATCATTTTGCTCACTCAGGCATCACTCAGTACTCCAACTCCATACACATCCTAGGCCATATCTTTGGTGTCAGGCTATTAAAACAGCAACAACAAAGCCTGCAGATACTACAGATATTTTCAATCTGTAAAATAATAGGATATACGTGTATGTATGTGTACATACATATGAAATACAGAGGAGACCCAGAAACAATGCTGTGCCACTTAACTAAAACCAAACTTTTTCTCTTGGCCTCAAAGTTGAATAGCAAACACTATCCCTCTTCATTTAACAATACTGACTTCATGGCACTGCACTCTTTATTTGAGAAGCTTACTGAAATCAACGGAACTATTTGTGCTACTAACTGGCTATGTGAGCAGAGTTTGTAAAAAATTTACTGAGCCATTTCTGAATTTAGTATTTTTAAAACCACATGCCAGAAGTAGAATAATTTCCACGTTCCAGTACGTTTTCCAAAATTATTTTAATGTTTGGCAGACTGAAAATTGTTTTACCATATTGATGAAATCTGCTATTAACAAGAGAAATAATCAAGTACTGAATAAAAGCAAGCGCAAAATTGTCTTTCTTTTATTCTTTTATTTAGAAATAAACTTTTTGCTATTCAGTCTATGCTGTCTTAAATGACAGTAAAACCATGAGACAATGACAAATCTGGTGAGTAGGCAAGAAAAAGTCACTTAAAAGGAATGAAATAGTATTCCTGTACTCAGAAGCCTGGAGGGAAACATCCTACTACAAAAATAAAGAAAAAGGCTGTGGAGAAAAGCCAGTGCCCAGGAGGAGTTTCTGACTAATAAACATTTATTGTTTTTGTGACCAGACTGAATCCTCACTTTGAAAGGAGGGCAGTAAAAAGAGAAAAATGTGTTCTTGTAGAAAAAGAATATGGTATGAACTGTTTTCCTGAAATGTAATGATCTTTGTTCCCATCCAGATGCTGAATTGAATTTACTGTAGGGACAACTATGTATCACATCTGTCTTACCTAACTATATCAACAACCAAGATGTTTTCACATTTTTATTTCAGCAAGAAAAATATCTCATAATGTATTAAACGTGACATATAGATACACATACCAATTCAGAAGATCATTTTCTTTTGAATTAGCACAAAACATATAACTATTCTTGTAAGAAATAATAATCAGAGTAATCTTACCACTTTATATTTTAAAAGGCTTTCTCTTTTCCAAATGTCATAAAGATATAAAATTTATCAGCTGCAAAAAATATAAATACTTCATTTAAATTAATAAGTGACTGACACTTTCACTTGCACCTCATTATAAATCTTTGAACTGACATCAGTCTGTTCAGTCATTCAAGGAAGAATTTTATCTCAAACAGGGCTGAGTTTCTGTACAAAAAAAAATATATATATATAAATAAAAATAAAAGAAAAAAAGAAAAAAAAGAAAAGAAAAAAGAAAAAGAAAAAAAGACATAGTTTTTGAATTTATTTATTTATGATTTATATTGCTTTTGTTCAGTTTTCTTATGAAAATCTATTCCACTAAAAAAAGAAAAATCAAATGAAGCATTGCTTGTTCTAAAATAATAACAGAAACTCATAGTTTACTCAACCAGCCACTTGCACTAATTAATCCTCTTGGGAAAAGACCTTATCTCCTACACATAATACATAAGTTAATGAAAGTGCAGAGCTCCTAAGAGAAGGATTTTCTTCTTCCTCTGTTTTGAGCATTTAGATCATTTATTGATTCTTGATGATTATTTTTAAAATAGGTTATTTAGACATTGTATTTTTATTCCCGTGTGCGTTTTTTTGTTTGTTTGTTTTTTCCTTTTTTCTTTTTTCTTTCTTTTTCTGCAAATAGATCAAAATTGGATGCACATAAGATGGAAACTGACTATTTTCAGTTGTGCCCATCAAAAGAGGTGATAGGTACAAATTGAACACCAGTAAGCACTTTAATGTGCAGATGAATGAGTACTGACTGGAACAGGTTACCTGGAAAGGTGAAGGAGTATCGTCCTTGGAGATCTTTTTTTATTATTATTTCCTTGAGCAGGACTCCAGGAGCCCCTTTCAACCTTAAACATTCTGTGAAAAATACAGAATTTCAACCTGAGAAAAATTCCCATTTAAACCAAACAATCTACAGTGTAATAGCAAGTAATAAAAGAAGAAATGTATAAAAAACATCATAATGCTGAGATGAAACCAAAAGGTGCTAGAACACTCTTAGATGTTTTCTTCACACTTCCCTATGTGCTCTTGACATCACTGTAATACAACAGAATGTAACTTTGTTCTATCACTAGCTTAGATTGTAAATATGGGATTCAAATATACATTGTTTCACTAAAAGGATTAAAACTGTGAATTAAATAGTTAAAAAAAGATGCAATCAGAATCCTTCTGATCTAGACTTTTTAATTTTTTTTTTTTTTTTTTTTTTTTTAATGAGTCTGTTAGACTTCAATTATGAAAAGGAGGGACTTTCACACAAATAACAGCTGCACACATTGCAGAGTCAGTTTTGGATGCAGAATAGGCTCCTGAAGTGGTCAACTTTGATCCCTCTGAGTGCTTTGAAGATAAGTTGCATCGAGTCCTTTACCAGATATAAGACCTTCCTCAATTCATAAGGAAGATAGAATGATACCTAGTTAGATTTACTGCTTTACAATCAACTAGAAAATATTCTGTCAGTAGGAAACTCTTTCAAAAACTGAAGTTTGCCAATGTTACTACGTTTCATGTTAGTTTCCATCAGAATTTTGCTCTACCCTTCAATTCCCTGTTTATAATTCGCAATAAAGAGAATAAAAGTACTATTTAAGGGGAAAAAAAAAAAAAAGGCAAAGAGAAAGAAAGATCTCATTTTCTATGTTTCTTTCCATACAACTCTCTAATGTTGCTTGAACCGTGTTTTTTAGGAGTGGCAGCAAGTTTCAGGGCTTATGCTTACAGTCTACTTTTTCAATATTTGATTAAATTGCCTGGAGCACATTGCAAGTACTTCTGTATCATTTCCTTTTAAATTGTAGGACTCAGAATAAATAAATAAATACACACATAAACAAATTGTAAAATAATCTTCAAGCTTTGCTTTAAATTTACTCATTGAAATATACGAAAAAATATAATTTATAAGCAATCAAAGTGCAAGTACAAATATTTTCAGAAGTTACATTTGCTGGATAGAGTCTAGAGGATATGTAGAAATTGTAAAGGCTATTTATACCACTGACAATTTCTCTTAGCAATAGAGCTAACTGATTTATCACAGCTATGTCAGCATTCATCTATTTCCAGTTTTTCTAACACAGTCAGGGAAGGCATAAGAGACAGAGTGGATTTTTGTAACAGAATTCAGAGTACATATATTTTGCAGCATCAGTGATAAATAGTTACAGATCCACACTTACAGCACCATTCTATATCTGCAAAAATGCAAATTATAGTGAAGTAGTTAAGATATTTTGCAGATTTTCATTTATAAACTAAAAAATTTCTGAAGACTCACAGTCCTGGCCTTTTAATCTGTTTGCTTGTTTGCTCCTCAGAACATGCATCATCTTCAGGCACACCTTCCTGAATTAAAGTTTTTATGCCGTGAACAAGGAATGGCAAAAAAAAAAAAAAAAAAAAAAAAAAAAAAAAAAAAAAAAAAAAAAAAGAGAGAGAGAGAGAAGGGAAAAAAAAAGATCTATTTTGGTCACTGTACTTCAAGGATTTGATTTAGCAGCACCTACAGAAACAGTAGACCATGAAACAACTAATGTGTTCGGAAAAATAAATAAATAAATAAAATAATAATGAAAATTATTCCTAAAAAATAATATATATATACAGACTGTACATAGAAATATAATACAAAATATTCAATAGAAATAAAAGCAAACTAGATGACAGTCGTGAATTTTTGACACTCATGTCACAAATACTATTGAGTCTTCATTCAGCCAGAATCATGTGGATCAAGAAGTTGATACCTGTCAGAACCCATCAAACCAATGGACAGGTTTAAATTTTAAAGTAAAATAATTCCAACAGAACTCTCAGATAATGAGAAGCTTGAAAACATGTTCTTCATCTTCTCTGAGTGTCCTAAATAATGGAAGATTATCTGCTCTTTATTTTTATTTTTTAAAATTTAACATGAGTCTGAGAAATCTTAACTATCATTTTGGAAATAGTATGACTTATAACTGGAGATGCAGCATTGCCCTGATGTCTTCACATTAAAAAAAAAAAAAAAAAAAAAAAAAAAAAAAAGTGTTCTTCCAATCCAAATTCTACACTCTTGGTCCAGATTTGTTTCAGATTTAAATACTTGCATTTTCAAACTCTGAAGGAACCATTCAGTACAGATCAATGCTTTCATTTCAACCTTTTCTTACCTTTTCTTCCATTCTTCTAATGTACCAATTATACAAGAAAAAAACTTTCTTCAGTTCTAGTTCGCTCAAGTATTCCCTGACCTGATACTCTTCCATCAAGACCACATCTTCCTTGCTCCAGACTTTACTGGTAGTCTTTGGTATCTGGGACTCCTGAAGATTTGTCTGGCTAGTAAAGACAGAAGAAAAGAAGACATTCAGAACCTCAGCATTTTCCCTGTTCTGTGTAAACAGTTCCCAGGTCTTGTTTAGCAATGGGTCCATATTTTTCCTAGTATTCCATTTCTTTTTGATCTTGTTTTTGGTTACTGATGGTAGCCCTTCTTATTTTCTTTGACATCCCTGGCCAGATGCATTTTCAGTTGGGCTTCAGCTTTCCTTTATCCCTGGGTGATCAGACAAGGTCTCTGTATTCCTCCAAGGTAACCAGTCTTTGCTTCCACCCTATGGATGCCTCCTTTTTGAGCTTCTTATTCATTCAGACAGCTCTCCTGGTATTTTTTTTTTTTTTTTTAATTTTCTGTTCACTAGATTGAAACATTCTTTATCTTGGAAGAGTGATTCTTGAATATGAACCAGGTTTCTTGGGTTGTTATTCTTGCCTGGGCCTTATCTCAATGAGCTGCTCCCATTAGACATTAAAAGAGGCCAGAGTCTGCCTTCTGAAATTAAGGGTTGCTAGCTTGTTTACCATTCCTCCACATAAGAACCTAACCTCTATAATTTCATGAAGACTATAGCAAAGACTGACTTTGGCCTACACATTTCCAGTTAGATCTTTGCCACTGATGAGAATGAGACCCAACAGAACACATCTCTCTATTGGATCCTCTATCAATTGGAATGAGAAGTTAATGTCAATGAACTCCAGAAATCTACTGCATTGCTTACACCTGTTTTTCCCTCCACCAGATATTAGTACACTTGAAGTTTCCATGCAGATCAGGACCTATGAAAGTGAGGCAGCTCCTAACTGTCTGTAGAGGTTCTCATCCACTTGTTCTTCTTAGTTATGTGTCCTGTAGCAGATACTAGGTATAATATCTTATTAACCCATCCTCTCTTTAATACTAACCTAAAATCTCTCAGCTGCTCATCCATCCCCAGACCATTCTCCAGGCATTTCAGCTGGTCTGTCATCTAAAGAACAAAGCTCACTTCCCTTCACAGCCTGTCCATTCTAAAGAGCCTATAACACTCCAGTGCATCATTTCATCCATGAGAGTCTGCACAGCATGCCTCTGTGATCTTGACAATGTGTATAAGTACATGATAGAAAGGAATTAATAAAGGGCCATTCTCTTACTGTTGCTCAGCAGCAATAAGGGGAGATTCCATTTATATGTGTAAATACTTTTGTGTGTATGTGGGGGAGAGGGAGGGTGGTTTAAGGAGGGGGTAGAGAGAGAGAGAGGGAGAGAAAAAACAACCCTGCAGACACTTCTAGGTGCTTTAAGTGCTGGAATATCTGTAGCTTTCAAGGGAATAGGTTGCAGAGTTGCAGCTTTGTACGCTTTCATATGCCCTGATATGACATCAAGGAATGATTGAATTTGTCATCAATACAATGCAATTAATTTTTTTTTTTCTTGTTTGAAATACAGTTTTTGTCTAATTTCAAACTCTGCTAAATGAAAAACTCATAAAGCAATGATACCATTTGTTAGGATCTGCAGTCCAGAGTGGGTGTAATCATAAAAAACCAAGTGTTTGTGTTTTCATCCTGCTATAGCAGGTGCTAGCTTTATGCATCATAGATGCGACAAACTGGTTGAATACAGAATCAGAGACCATTTATGAACTTTTGTTCAGCCTTATAGGCAAAGTGATGTGAAATGAAGCATATAATCATGTCCACAACTGAATTAGAAAAGTGTAACTCAGAGACAAGACATGTGTTTTTGCAGACTGGTCGTTAGGCAAATTTGAGTCTGATGGCCCTTCTGTCAAAAGAACTCTGATTGCTTACACTACACTACCACTAAATTTTCCCTTAGTTCAATTTTTGGCTGTTTTACTTGGTAATCTTCAAGGGGAGGCCAGGGTTGAAAGGAAAGACCCATTCTAATGGATGGTAAGGTTAATACATTTGGCTCCTTTCACTTCTACAATTCTCCATATTAATACGCTCAAGTCATGCAGCACGTTTTCACACTGTAGTCATTCTAGCACACAATTTGCACAGTTCATGGTGGCACTACATGTCCAGTAAGAGTTTTGGACCAGGATGGCAAGAGCATTGCAACAGCATAGGTGTAGATAATCTTAAAAGGTCTTACTCTCAGCAACGTGTACCAATCAGTATCCCTTCACTTTTGCAGAAAAGGACTCTCTTTTGGATTGATAAGTACAGGAGACTTTGTGAAGGAGAAAAGTTGAATTGTACAGCTATACTACTTTGCATTCTAAATCACTTAGCAGAACCATATTTCTCAATAATTGGAAACAGTGTTCAATTTCTTAGATATATTTGCCAAGAGAACAACTAGCTGGATTTTTATTAGTTAAAAGTTTTTCCCTACTGACAAATGGGTAGATTTAAACAAACTCAAAGGCATCTTCTTCCACAAATCTAGTACAGAAAAATTTGATCCTTGCCCAAAGGATTAAATGTTATCCAAGATTACTTAAAAGCTGCACTTTTCTTTCAACTCTACTCAGTTCTACATTTCTCATCTCACAGAATAAATATGATTTTTCACTAGCTACTAAATGCACCTGCACTGTCTTTAAAAAGGGATTGAAGATCCATTTGGAATTCAGAATGTGTATTATAAGAATGGAGTGATATATACAGTTATGAAGGTGACATGTTATGCCCTGAAGCACAAATGCCCACTGAGATAGCTCAGAAAGGGATAGACCATCTCTAACCTTATCTAACTGTGAAAAGAGACCACTTTCCTTTTCTCAGATATAATCTTTAATGATCTTTGGCAATTTTTGAGAAATAGATGACAAGAAGGCAAGGTAACTGTGACAAATATAGAAAACATGGGAAGGTGACTTTGCAAACTATATCAATCATTTTTGCTGTAGAAACTGTAACAAACTTGTTCTTTTGTTATCTCATTTTCAACGTTTTGTGTTTTTTTGTGCTTATTTTAATTTTTATTTTTGAACATTTGCTTGAAAGCAAGGAAAAGGCTAATGTCAGGAAGTACAACTTAGTCAAATTAAACAAAATTTGTTGTGCATTTACATTTGTTTTGTTATATATTTCATTTCAAAGTCTAAAGTGCAGACCACTCACATGTTCTATTTCAATCACCTTAGGTATTGATTTATGTATTGATCGTCAAGGCAATCAGAATTCATAATGAATATATTGTACTGACTAGGTTAATAATTGATTTTCTATCCATAGCAGCATACTATGATCAGCATACAATATGTGTTAACATTCATTGCTTTAACATATCAATTTTTGGTATTTCTTGGCCATTTTCATCAAGTGTTACAATATTATATTAAATAGGTGAGAGTCAATGAGTCCTATACCATTCTTTTTTTGTTGTTGTTGTTGTTTTGTTTTGTTTTTGTTTTATTATTATCATTATTATTTTTACTAGGTAGAAAAAAAACAAAGAGGGGCTGAAAAAGCAGAGATTATGAGAGCCCTTAGCCTTTTATTAATTCTGCATGTATTCTATGTACAATCCAGCCACATATTCTATTTCTTGCCTACTACTCTCTGGGCATATCATATTGTAATACAAGTAATAGCATCTTGTATATATATTAAAAAAGGTTGTATTCAAAATACATACATTTCAGCTATCAGTACTACTGTAGCTCCCATCAAGTCACAGTATGTGCATTCTAGTTTCTAATAAGACAACCAGCTTCATTTCATTATACTGCTTAAAGCATATTTCAACATGAAGATATATTCTTAAAGATGACTAAAGACAAACTGAGAAATACCAAGGAGCAAAGAAGCAATGAATATTTTTTTCTCCAGTGTTTGTTGCTAGAGGGAATATGTAGACATCTTTTGATGTTTCAAACATTAAGAGCTTTGTTTATGAAACATGGAAAATATATGACACTGTAGCATGTGATCACTTGTTTGAAATTGCTTACCTTATATACACAAAATTAATAGCTAATAAAAATGCCTATTTAAAGATATTTAAATTTGATACCTTCTACTTTCATTGAAGTACCTGGGAATGTTCTTATACTAGACAGCATAAGAAATATCTTTTAAAGAGATTGAAATTAAATTATTAAAATTTAAGTGGGTTTGTTCAAAGTTTTATTAACTGTGATTAAGCATTGTGCACTGGTGTACGACTTCATTTATCAGACAAAATTGTAACTTGTCAAATATTGTTTGAAAAACAGTATTTGTATACATCCAAAAAGCAGTACTAAGATATATCTATTCATATTATTAACATCACCATAATAGATATAGTATTCATATACTTTGGAAAATAAGTGCATGAATCTGTATCAGTATCCATGTGCTTTTTATCAAATTGTAATGCATTTCAAAAATAAATTTTGGCCAACATTGTATGATCATATTCCTTTCATATGATGAAAGTACTAAACAAACAAACAAACAAATGAATAAATAAATTGAAAGTTAAAACAAAGAGAAAATCTTTTTCATTATTTTACTGTCCTTCTGTCAATCACTACTACCAATAAGCATTAAAGAAGAAATGATGGTCTCAAGATACAGAAAGCCAGGAATATGAGAAAATCAAGTTGGATAAGGTGAACATAGGGAAGAACATGTTTTCTGTTATTAGTATGTACACAAAAAAAAAACAAAAACAAAAACAAAGGTTGGGACAAAAAATGAAAGAAATCTAAAGAAATAGTCAGGAGTGGAAGACATAAAAACAATTTCAGAAGTAACCTCAGGGTAGCTGGGTGAAAAGAGAGATTACTGATGAAACAGGGTCTTTTGAAAGTCTGGGAAAGATGAAGGTTTGAACATATTATTTTTTCCCTTGACAAACATATTTATTCATACATTGTATTTTGTTGATTTTGGAGGACAGTATTACTTGATATGTTACTTAATATAATGCCATGTAACTTGGATCCAGTATTGGCTATTTCTGAGCAATTTAAGTAAATATGAACAGAATATGTCAGAAAACCATTGTATTTTCCTGTTCCATTCTATTCTAGAACTTGGAAGGCGTTATTTTAATGCTCTTAAAATTCTCAGGTCTTCTATCTTCTCCCTGGCATCGGATACTTATACAGTAATAAATGACACTACCCTTCCATTCCTCCTTCCCTTTTTCCTCTCTCCCTACATCCCTTCTTTCTTTCTTTGCTTCCTTCCTTCCCTCCCGCTGAACTGTTGCCCACATCCGTGTGATACCTTTTCGAATCCCTCATGATATCTTGTTTTAAACTCCTGCTGCCATTACCGAATGCTATGGATGCTTCACATCTTCCATCATAGCTGTAAACCCCATGGATTTGTTATGGCTGTTGTAGGACATAACCAATTCCAGTAGGCATGTATTCATCAGCAAAATATTCTGTCTTTTACAGCATCACATACCAAAGATCCACTTTTATGAAGGAGAATCAACTGGCAATTCTTTACCAAACCAATATAAACATATCAAGTTCTGGATGACAAAGGACAGTTAACTCTCTAATCCTTCATTTTTTTTGCAATTCTCATACTTAATGGAAAATGTGTCAAATCATTAATGCATTAACAAGTTCTGATCACCCTGACCAAGCTGTACACATATTTCTCCATTCCAGCTCTGTATAGGCTTTCTCCTGTCAAAGTTTGACTACCAGTGTTCAAGGTCAGCTCTGATATAAGGCAACTGTGAAAGCTCAGATCAGACTGCTGGGAAAGCACTGCAAAATAAAAGGATCAGTGAGAAGCCACATCTCTGGGATCTCTGTTGGCACAGCGGCTGCATTTATCCTCAGGCCTTCAGTTCTTGCCTGAGGTCATCAAGAAGTTATGTTGGATTTTGCATCTTGCAGAAACTAAAGCTGTATCATATTATTGCACATAGTGTTTGTCCTGCAGCACAGCTGTTACAAATCAACATGATAACACCAAGTCGGGAAAAAGTTTTGATCACTTTGAGGGTAGAAAGACTGTACATAGGGATTGGAGTAGACAAGATCAACAGGCTGAGGTCAGTTACATGAGTTTTAACAAGACTGAGTGCTGGGTCCTGCACTTTGGTCACATCAGTACTACAGGCTTGAGACAGAGTGAATGCAAAGCTGCATGTCAGAAAAGTTCTTGTTACATTTGGGGTGTTAGTTGACAGCCTGTTGAACGTGAGCCAGTGGTATACACAAGTGCTGAAAAAGACCCACAGTATCCTGACTTGTCTCAGGAATAGTGTAACCATTAGGACTAGAGAAGTGATCATTTCCCAGTGTTCAGCACTTGTGAGGCCACCCCTTGATTACTGTGTTGGGACCCCAAACCACAGGAAGACACTGAGGTGCTGGAATGAGTCTGAAGAAGAGCAATGAAGAACTGGTGAAGGGTCTGGGACACAAGTCTTGTAAGGAGTAGCTGAGAGAACTGTGTTTGTTTGGTCTGAAGGAAGCACAGAAGAGACGTTATTGCTCTCTACAACTACCTGAAAGAAGGTTGTGATGAGGTGAGGGTCATCCTCTTCTCTCAGGTAACAAGTCATCGGGTGAGAAGCAATAGTTGTCATAATAGTTCCTCAAGTTGTCTCAGGAGAGGTTCAGGTTTGATATTAAGAAAAATTTCTTCTCTGAAAGAGAAATCAAGCACTGGAACAGCCTGCTTAGGAAAATGATAGAGTCACCATCCCTGGAGGCGTTCAAGAAACGTGTAGCTGTGGCATTGAGGGACATGGTTTAGTAGATGTGGTGGTATGACCTTAGAGGTCATAGAATCATAGAATCATAGAATCGCAAGGTTGGAAACAAGCTGCAAGATCATCTAGTCCAACCACCCTCCCATTCCTATTAGTACCACAAGCTACTAAACCATATCTCGTAGCTCCTCATCCAGGAACCTCTTGAACACTGCCAGGGATGGCGACTCCACCATCTCTCTGGGCAGGCCATGCCAGTGCCTGACCACCCTGTGAGAGAAAATGTTTCTCCTAATGTCCAACCTAAACCTCCTCTGGTACAAAAGGTCCCTTTCAAGTCCCCTTCCAGGTCCCCTTCCAGGTCTCTTCCAAGCATAATGATTATACGTTTTTATAATTCTGTGATGAGCCTCTATAACTTCCTAAAGTGATTTAGATTTTTGAACATTCTTTTTGATTGATAAAGAGTAATTATTCTAGAAGCTTTTGGTTCCAGAAGTCTGTGCATTTATCCACTTGGCAAATATATACATAAGAATATATGCCACCTTCTCATGCACACACAAAAATAATTATTTCAATTGCACTTAAAACAGGAAAATGGTTAATGAAGTGTCATGTTGGAAATATAAACTCCATAAAAGCTGAAGTTGAATTAATTGATTTTTTTTTTTTCACTCTACTTAGAGAGAGATGTGTTTTTCCTTATCACATAGTCCATTCAGCTAGAAAATATAGAATCAGTTTACATGTATAAATTGTCAGAAAGAGAAAAAAAATTATCTTCAGAGAAATAATAACTGACATGGCACATGGTGGCATTTAATAAGAAGTTATAAAATAGATTTTACAGAAAGTCTTGAGATTGAGCTATTTTATCAGACAGGGTCATAAGGAAAAAAAGAAAAAAGGCAAAGAAAAGCAAAAAGGAAAGCAAAGGAAAGTGAAGGAAAGCAAAGAGAAGGGAAAGGGAAAGGGAAAGGGAAAGGGAAAGGGAAAGGGAAAGGGAAAAAGGGGAAAAGGGGAAAAGGGAAAAAGGGGAAAAGGGAAAAAGGGAAAAAGGAAAAAAGGAAAATGGAAAAGAAGGCATTAAGTAACTCAGCATTATCTTGTAATCATAATGTTAACGGTATTCATTTGTTTGCACTAAACCTGAGCTAGCCATGCAACATGTGCATTCATTTAGTTGCACCAACACAGTGCTGTTAATTATTTAATTAGTACAGTTTTTAGATGTCAAACTTTATAGTATTCGGATGCATTACTTCATCTATAAGCAATACACAGTCACTACTGGCATGGACTGTATGACTTTCATAGACCACAAGTGAAGAAAAAGAGCCAGTCAGTTTAGACCTTGATCCAGGTGTGGCTGAACCAGGACAGAGTAAGGAAAAAAGATGATCACCTCCCTCAACCTGATGGCAGTTTTTTTTTTTTTTCTCCTAATGCAGCTCAGGAGGCCATTAGTCTTCCTTGTCCCAAGGTTATAATATAATAGGTAGTGCACCAGGACCTCCATGTCTTTTTCTGCTGTGCTATTTTCAAGACGATCAGTTCCAAGAGAAGTTCCCTCAGAATGGTAGCAAAACCATGTAGTACATCAGCCATTCCTCACAGAGTTTTGTAATCTCAAAATCTGTTGAGGGGGTAGCCTGTTCCATTGCCTAGGTCAGAAGTGAAGAGTCTAAAAAGTGTTTGCCTCAGTATTAACCACTAATGACAGATGTCTACACGTGACACTGATTGCAATCCTCCGGGCCTAGCTTATTCAACCAGTTTTTAGTCTGCCTGAAATTGGTAGCCATTTGTTTAACATGTATATGCAGATGTTGCATGCAGGAGGTTATCAAGAGTAGTCAGCACGGGTTCACCAGGGGGAGGTCGTGCTTGACCAACCTGGTAACCTTGTATGATGTTGTCTCTGGCCGGGTGGATGGGGGGAGAGCAGTGGATATAGTCTACCTTGATTTCAGCAAGGCGTTTGATACTGTCCCCCACGACATCCTTATAACAAAGCTGAGGAGGTGTGGAATAGATGAGTGGACAGTGAGGTGGGTTGAAAACTGGCTGACTGGCAGAGTGCAGAGGGTCATTGTTGGCGGTGCAGAGTCCGGTTGGAGGTCTGTAACGAGCGGTGTTCCTCAGGGGTCGGTGCTGGGTCCGGTCTTGTTCAACATCTTCATCAATGGTCTGGATGAGGGGATAGTGGCCACCCTCAGCATGTTTGCTGATGATACGAAGTTGGGAGGATTGGCTGACACGCCTGAAGGCTGTGCTGCCATTCAGCGAGACCTGGACAGGCTGGAGAGCTGGGCAGAAAAAAAACGGATGAGGTTTAACAAAAGCAAGTAGAGTCTTGCACCTGGGGAGGAATAATTCCATGCACCAGTACAGGTTGGGGGATGACCTGCTGGAGAGGAGCTCTGTGGAGAAGGACCTGGGTGTCCTGGTGGACGACAGGTTGGCCATGAGCCAACAGTGTGCCCTTGTGGCCAAGAGGGCCAATGGCATCCTGGGATGCATTAAAAAGAGCATGGCCAGCAGGTCGAGGGAGGTGATCCTCCCCCTCTACTCTGCCCTGGTAAGGCCTCATCTGGAGTACTGCGTCCAGTTCTGGGCTCCCCAGTACAAAAAAGACAGGGATCTCTTGGAAAGAGTCCAGCAGAGGGCCACGAAGATGGTGAAGGGCCTGGAGCATCTCTCCTATGAAGAAAGGCTGAGTGAACTGGGTCTGTTCAGCCTCGAGAAAAGAAGACTGAGAGGGGACCTGATCCAGGTCTATAAATATCTAAGGTGTAGGGGGCAGAATGGCGAGGCCAGACTGTTTTCAGTGGTGAGTGGAGACAGGACAAGGGGAAACGGCTGGAAACTGCAGCATAGGAAGTTCCGTACAAATGTGCACAAGAACTTCTTTACAGTGAGGTGACGGAGCACTGGAACAGGCTGCCCAGGGAGGTGGTGGAGTCTCCTTCTCTGGAGATGTTCAAGACCTGCCTGAATGCCTACCTGTGCAACCTCTTTTAGGGAACCTGCTTTGTCAGGGGGGTTGGACTTGATGATCTCTGGAGGTCCCTTCCAACCCCTACAATTCTCTGATTCTGTGATTCTGTGATGTAGTGGGAAACTGTGACTAAAGCCTTATTAAAGTAATGTTACTAAAAAGTAGCCACTGCTTTTCCCTTGGGGTTATCAGGCTGAGTAAGCTTGATTTGCCGACATAAATCAACACTGACTTCATTCCAGTCCTTCGTTTGGAAATGTTTTCCAGTATTAGTTATCCACTTCCAGCCACGGAGCTGTGGTGAGATTGACTGGCCCACTATTCTCTGCAAATTCCTTCTTACTCTTCTGGAAGATATAAGTGAAAAAAAGGCAACTCTTCCTTGTTTCAGACTTCTCTGTGCTTTCAGAGGCCTTGGATATCTGAATGCTCATATTACTGGTAAAGACTGAGACAAAGAAAATATTAATTACCTTGGCCATTTGTATGTCATTTCCGTGTCAGATTCCGTGTCCCATTCACCAGTTTGTGTATATTCTCCCTACTACTCATATGACTCAACTTTGATAAATTTTAGCAATTTATATCTGGATTCCAAACAGGTGAAACACTGTATAAAGCAAACATACTAATTGCTAATTGTTGGAGGAGAGACAGGTGGTGAACTAAGAATCCAACAGATTTTAAGGCTTTATTTTGTATGGCATTTCTTACTCATCAGTATCTCACCTGCAAAAAGACTTCTGTATTGAAGTATGGCCTCAGAGTCCACAAAAGAAAGTGATAGATATGCACTTTGATTGTTTGCAGCTCTCTGAAAAATCAAATTTATGTAAATAATTATTTCCATTATATCAACACACATAACAGACATATTCAAACTTTAGAAATGAAACAAAGGACTGGAGAGAAATCTGCAGTCATGTGTTCTAGCTTTTTCTATCCTGATTGTTGGAAGTATCCTTTCCTGCATGTGGCTACGAATTTCTTAAAAACATTAGATTTTTTTCCTGTTAATACAACTTCTCACAAATCAATGATCCATTCAATTATGATTATGTTACTAAAGAAAATTATGAAAGTTCTTAAAAACTTTTCAAAGTTACAACATAATCATTTGAACCCCAGTCTAAATAAACAAATGAATGAACAAATAAATAAGGAGCAAAATTTCTGTAAACAAACAAACAAACAAAACACCAAACAAACATGTCTTAATCTTTAAGAATGAAAATAGAATGACAATATACAAATAGAATTTTTGTGTCATCTTTTATGAATTATTATCATGTAAAATGAAAAGCCTAAGAAAAGCTGGACAAAACTAGGGAAATATTGCAGTTCTCTAATTATATCCTTAAAGTTTCCATGCTCTGAAGTGTGAAAGTAAAATCTTGTTAGAATAACTGAAATCTATTTTTAAACAGCAAGTTAATTAAACAATTGTTATGAAGAGACTTTTTAAAATAGTCTGATTTTAAAAATTGCTAAATTAATTTCAAAAAACACAGTCAATTTCTGAATATACAGAATCGTAGAATGGAATAATAGAATCAGAGAATGGCCTGGGTGAAAAGGACCTCAAGGATCATCCAGTTTCAACCCCCATGCTATGTGCAGGGTCACCAACCACTAGACCAGGCTGCCCAGAGCCACACTGAGACTGGCCTTGAATGCCTTCAGGGATGGAGCATCCACAACCTCCTTGGGCAATGTATTCCTGTGCATCACCACCCTCCAAGTGAAAAAACAAATTCAAAAAAAATACATATAATATTTGACAAGGAGAAACTGATTAAAATGAAATGCCACTTGAATACTAATTTAATACTACTTTTCTCAAACAGGTGTTAACATACTTTCATTAATGTTTCATCCACCAATTTTATATGCAGTTTCATCATGGGTAAAAATGATAGCATAAGCATTTAATTTTTCTGTATTCTTAAAAAAAAAAAGTATCTGCTTTGTTCTCTATAATGGAAATTTAAGTAAAAACATCATCTTTTTTTTTCTTTTTTCTTTTTTTTTTCCTCAAAGAGGAAAAAAAGACGTGGAAAGTCTTTTCTCAGACTTAGAATTTCCTTCATTTTCAGAGATCGATCAACAATGGTAATGATATCTTGCTCACCTCTTACTCTTTCAGGACTCTGTGTTGCCCTCATAGGCATTGGTGACTGCAGTCTTATTGAGGACCCCTCCCCTGGACTCAGGGGTTCTTCCTCTGAATCTTGGAGCTACTCCTCTGGACCTCTTTCCTCTTCTTTCTTCTATTCTAACTGAATCGAGATTCATTTCATTTTCTGCCCCCTCCAGGGGCAACTGACATCAATTGTGGTGCCTTCTGTTGTTGATCAGGTTGGTCAGTTCTGGTGCTCTCACCCTCTAGCTCTGCTTGGAGTCTGTCTCGTTTGATTATGAAAGTATTTAGTTCAGATTGGAGGGTGACTCACTCAATTTGGAGGGTGCCCCATTCAGATTGGAGGGTGCCGAGTTTGGATTGAAGGGAGTCTCGCTTGGATTCAAAGGTGTCTCACTCGGATTCGAAGGTGTCTTGTCAAGATCGCAGATTCTTTCTCTCAGCTTGGAGATTTTCCCCTTTGGCTAGGAGACCTTCTTTCTCAGCACGGAGACACTCTTGCCAAGTTTTGAGATTCTCTCTCCTGGCTAGGAGAATCTCTTTCTCAACCCAGAGATTCTCTGTCTCACCTTGGAGTCTCTCTCAATTTGGAGGGCATCTCTCTCGGATTGGAGGTCTTTTCTCTCAACTAGGAGACTCTAGCTCAGCCTGGAGATTCTGTTTCTGGACCTGGAGATTCTCCCTTTCAGCTCTCACACACTCTCTCTCAATTTCAGAAACTCTCTCCCTACTTGGGATAGTATTGAATAAGGCCTGATAAGCATTAGCCAGGCCCCAAATCATCTGTGATCGCTGAGGTGAGATGCGCAGTCCAGTTGAGCAACAGGGAGAAAGAAGAGCCGATGAAGAAAGCAGACAAAGAAGAGCACATGAGGTGACCTTGCCAGGAGTTATATCTCCTCTCTGATCATAAAGCCCCCTGGGGAATTTAGTTCTTCTTCTCTTCCGGACAGTTACCTAGAACTTGAGCATTAACAAACTCCCAGTGAATTACATGATGTTATGATGTGGAATATCGAAAACCAAAAATCACAAAACCATGACAACAGAATATGTCAGAAAATATGCAGAAATAATAAATCAGATGCAAAACTACAAATGATGAAATTCCAGTCACCACTATTGTACTCCACTTGAGAATGAACTCTGTATTCTGATGCCTTTTTGTTACTCAATCTCCACCCGTTTTACTGTAGTGAGATTTGCACTGGTGAACTTAGGACCCAAAAGACTACTGAAAATATACAGATACCACAATTTAATGAAAAACAAGTCAGTGACAAAATATGTATGCAATACGTACTTCAGTTGGAGATGCAAACACATACTAACCTACTCCACCTATATAGCATTTTTATTAGCTCCTAATATCCAACTGTAATTGTAGGTTGACAATTTATCTTTTCTTAAAATGCTATTCACTGGGCTAAGAACTCAGAGACCTCTAGCCTCAGTAAAAGATCATAATATTTGGAAGGAAATTGTGCTGAGATTGAGATAGCTAGCTAGGTGACACTGACATTTTGCATAATGGATTTTAAAGTAACTAGTTGAATTACTTCTAATAGTGTGACATTTCTTCAAAATATACCTAAGCCCTTCAAGAGCACCATAGTCTTATCAAGTTGCTACAAGTAACCACCAAAATTCTTCACCTGAATCCAAATATTACACCCTGACATGATGGTCCAAGTCTTTCCTGAGCTGATTTGATCTCATGAGCCCTCCCTTAGGGCATAAGGCTTTTTTATTTATTTGTTTGATTGTTTGTTTTTTTGTTTGTTTGTTTTTCACTACCTTGATGTGAAGGTTATATTACATGGAACAACATAGAATGAAGGTGTGCAAGATTACAAGGCTTGCTGGCTTAGCAATAGAAAGAAGCTTGGACTGTGCAGATAGCAAGACACTTGCTGAGGTCAGTTTTACAGATGACACTAAATTGAGGAAGACCAGATGATTAAAAAAAAAAAAAAAAGCAACAAATGCATCAGCAAATTGCTATTTTCAGCCCCACAATTATTTTTTTTTTAAAAAAAAAAAAAAAAAAAAAAAATCTATATATTATATATATATAAATCCTATATATATATATACATATAAATGTGTATATATTTATATACATATATTTATACACACATATTTATATTATTATGTAATATATTACTTATATTATTATTATTATTATATTATATTATTTATTATATAATATGATATATATAATATTTATATAGGATTTATTATTAGCAAGCTTAGTAAGTGTGGGATAGATGAGTAGACAATGAGGTGGACCGAGAACTGACTGAATAGCGAAGCTAAGAGGATTGTGATCAGCAGTTTAGTTGGAGGCCTGTAGCCAGTGGAGTTCCTCAGGTATTTGATACTGGGACTGTTCGTATCCAACATACTCATCAATAACCTTGATGAAGAGGCAAAATGCATTTGTTTCTTCATCAAGTTAGCTGATGGTACACCAGAAGACTGTGCTGCCAATCAATAAGACCTGAGCAGACTGGAGAGCTGGGTGGAAAGGAACTTCATGAAGTTTAATAAGGGCATGTGTAGAGGTCTACATCTCGGGTGGATTCATCATATGCACCAGTACAGGCTGGGAGCTGACCTGCTGGAAAGGAGCTCTGCAGAGAAGGACCTAGGTGTCTTGGTGGATAAGATGTTGAACATCAGACAGTTGTGCACCCTTGTGTCCTTGAAGATCAATGATATCTTGACGTGCATTAAAAAGAGTATTTCCAGCAGGTCAAGAGAGGTGATCCTTCCTCTCTACTCTGCCCTATGGTGAGACTATGTCTGTATTACTGTGAGCAGCCCACTGCTCTCCAGTTTAAGAAAAACAAAGAACTGCAGAATAGGTAATCCAGTGGAGAGGAGCATCTCCAGTATGAGGAAAGGCTGAGAGACCTGGAACTCTGCAGCTTGGAGAAGAGAAAACTGAAGGGTGTTCTTATCAGTGCTTATGAATATCTAATGGGCAGGAGTCAAGTGGATAAGGCCAGGCTCTTTTCGGTAGTGCTCAGCAGCAGGACAATGGGCAATGAACACAAACTTAGAGCACTGGAATTTTCTTACAAACGTGAGGAAAAACATTTTTACATTGATGGCAACACAGTACTAGGAAAAGCCGCCCATAGAATATGTGGAGTCTCATTCTTTGGAGATACTCAAAATCCACCTGGATACTTTCCCATGTAACTTACTCTAGGGAATCTGCTTTTGCAGGGGAGTGACTAGATTATCTCCAGAGGAGGTGCCTTTCAACTCCTATATTTTGGTTGTTCTGTGTAATTTTATTTCAAAGGAAGAAGCAGTTGGAATATTTTCTACAAGTTGGAAAAACTAAGCCCGAATATTCAGTGATAAAAAGAATAAGATAACAGAAATACAATATATGTTCTATATATATAGATATACACACACACACATATATATAAAACTTTCTATATTCCTTCATACCTATTTGGCCCATCATAAGAGAAACCTTACTAGTTTTTGTAGCTGTTGTTGCTCTTCTAATTACTTCATTTACTTTCTATTTTTATTATTATTATTATTATTTCTCACAAAGTCAAAAGACATACTGAGATAAAAATAATAGCTATTAACGTGTTTTGGAACTCACCATCTTATTTTCTCTATCTCCAGTCCTATCACCATATAGAAATGAGGAAACACCATAGAATTTTAGGAAGGCTGGAGTCACAAATGGTTAAGAAGCAGAAATAAAATTTCTTTTTCACAGAATCACAGAACGGCCAGGGTTGGAAAGGACTACAAGGATCATGAATCTCCAACCTCCTTGCCACAGGCAGGGACACCAACCTCCACATTTAATACTAGATCAGGCTGCCCAGGGCCCCATCCAACCTGGCCTTGAACACCTCCAGGGACGGAGCATCCACAACCTCTCTGGGCAGCCTGTTCCAGCACCTCACCACTCTCTCTGTAAAGAACTTCCCCCTGACATCCAACCTAAATCTTCCCTCCCTCAACTTAAATCCATTTCCCCTCATCCTGCTGTTATCTACCCTTTCTAAGAGTTGATTCCCCTCCACTCTGTAGGCTCCCTTTAAGTACTGAAAGGCTGCAATGAGGTCACCCCACTGCCTTCTTTTCTCCAGGCTGAACAAGCCCAGCTCCCTCAGCCTGTCTTTGTAGGGGAGGTGCTCCAGTCCCCTGATCATTTTTGTGGCCCTCCTCTGGACCCTCTCCAACAGCTCCGTCTTTCTTGTACTGGAGGCTCCAGACTTGGACACTCCAGATACTCCAGATGGGGCCTCACAAGAGCAGAGGGGGACAATCACCTCCCTGTCCCTGCTGGCCACCCCTCTTCAGAGGGAGCCCAGGATATTATTTGCTTTTCGAGCTGCAAGAGCACACTGCTGGTTCATGTTAAGCTTTTCATTCATCAGTACCCCCAGGTCCTTCTTTGCAGGGCTGCTCTAAAGGACCACTCCTTCCAGTCTGTATGGATGCCTGGGAAACCTTGCACTTTGCTGTGTTGAACCTCATCAGGTTCACCCAGGCCCACCTTTCTAGCCTGTTGAGATCCCTCTGAATAGCATCCCTTCCTTCCACTCTGTCAATCGCATCACTCAGCTTGGTGTCCTCAGCAAATCTGCTGAAAGATGCACTCGATTCCTACATCGATGTCATTGATAAAGATGTTAAAGAGCACTGGTCCCAAGACAGACCCTTGGGGGAAACCACTTATTACCAGTCTCCACCTGGACATAGAGCCATTGATGACCACCCTCTGTCTGCAGCCTTTCAACCAGTTTCTTATCCATCAAGTGGTCTACCCATCAAATCCACATCCCTTCAATTTGGAGATAAAGATGTGGTGGGGAACCATGTCAAAGGCCTTGCTCAAGTCCAGATAAATGACACTGGTCACCTTTCCCTTGTCCACCAATGCCGTCACTCCATCATAGAAGGCCATCAGATTGGTCAAGCATGACGTTCCCCTGGTGAAGCCACTTGCAGCCATCATGCCAGGTGCTGAGTAAATTGCCCCGTGGTCAAAGAAAAACCCACAAAATTCCTGTGTTTGCACCAACTTTTAAGCCATTTATTTATGAAGTGGGTTTTTTTTGAATCCTCTCAGTATCCTGCCCTGCCACTGAAGGTATAGAAGAAAACACCACCTGCATGCACACTCCATCAACTATCTGCCCCAGTTCCCTGAAGTCTTTCTTGATAGTCCTGAGGCTTTTCTCAGCAACTTCATCACTGCCACCCTGAACTATCAATAAGAGGTAATAATCAGAAGGGCGAGTCAATCCAGGAAGTTTCCTAGAAATGTCCCTGACCCGTGCCACAGGAAGGCAGCACACCTCCCTAAGGGTAGCTCAGGCCGACATATAGAGCCTTCCCTTCTTCTCTGCTGGGAATTGTCTATGACAACCACCCTTCTGTCCTTCTGGGCGGAGGCAGTCTTGAGGCGTGGGGTCGACTGCTTCACCCAAGGCAACCTCACAGATGGACTTCCCTGCACATCCCCACTCACCTCAAGTTCCAGGGCCTCAAATGTATTGTGCAGAGGCACCTGGGAAGGATGGGAGATGCCCACTTTGCCAAGCTGGTATCTGTTTCTACTCCTCCTCCTTTCTCAAATTGTTGCTAGGGGTAGGAGAGAATAGGGAACTCACTGCAGCACTGTCTGCCTGCTGGTTCCCCTCTCCCACCTGTTTGCAAGGCAGCAGGGAGTGATGTGCTCCATGTGGAGCCTCAGCTGTGTGCCAAAATCTCAGGGCTGATAGGGACTGGTGCCACAAATCAATCTCCCTCTCACACTCCTTTATGGCCCTCAGCATCTCCCTCTCCTCCTTCAGGTCAACCACAAGGCTGAGTAAGTTATGTAGTTGGTCACATCATATACAACTGCCACCTCCATCACCTGGCACTGCAAAAGCCAGGTTCTGGCACTTATCATAGCCAGTGTCCTGCATACTAGCATCTTGTGTTGCGTCCTCAGTCTAAGTCTCCACACTTGTCTTAGCATCAGCTATCCTTTCAAGCATGCACAAGACCTCAGTCTGTGTCTCCACATTCTTTTTTGCTGCAGTCGTCCTTCTGCATCAAATCATGGGCATGAGCATGGGACTTCCATCTGGTTCTCCACAATGTTTATAATGGTAGCCAGTGTGCAGCCACTAGGCGCACTAACACTACTAGATAGCCTTAACGGGGTGTGATTAATTAGCCCCGCCCTGCTGCCGGTAGCGCTGGCTCTGCCCTCGCCCCGTTGCCGGGTCGTTAACAGGAGCCTGTGCACTTATCACTCACTTGACACTAATAACAACCGTCCTCGCTGTGTAGCCCCGTGTATGGCTGGCTTACAGTTTCTCCTCGTTAAAACAGCCCAGGTGATTCTCACATCCCGACTCCTTCTCTCCGTCCGGGAGTCTTTTTCTAGGCGAGGGGATGGATGCAGAGCCGTTGCCCTGGCAACGCCCCTGCCGCGTCACCCTGAATGAGGGAACCGACCGAAACCCCCCTGTACCTCGCGGTCAGTCGCTGCGGTTCTGGCTGGAACAGCTCCGAAGCAGCGAACCTCGGCGATCAAGCCGAGGTTTATTCTTCCTTCTTCCAGTTTTCATTTCTTGAGTACAGCTGTATAAAATAAAGCATGAGTAAAGTTAGATATATAAAGATACAAATTTCTTTATCATTCTCATAAGAATAAGATAGGTTTACTAATTACAAAATTTAATTATAGCATCCGTCTTTCATTTTAGCCCTTGTGATTTACATGATGACATTGCATAAGCTCATCCATCATGTCTTTCTGGCTCATCCTCCTTCCTGACATTTGTATATGAAATGAAATTCCTGCTAAAAAATAAATAAATCTTTGACTAGATGTATTTTGTGCATAGCTAAACTGTAGAAAACTATCCTCTGATCAAACTCCAACTAGAATAGGAACAGACACCACAAAACAGTAACAGATAATTAAGAAAACTTCAGTGATCCTCATTATTTATTGACTTTGTAAGGTAAAATTTTCTGAAGGTCATGCCTGACTGAAAAAGTTGTTTAAGTGGCAAGGGTATGTAGAAAGTCTGCTCCTTTATGCACATTTGGTCAAGGACCTTTTCTAACACACATAAAAACGAAAAAAGAAAAAAAAAAAAAAAAAAAAACACAAAAAACTAAGAAAGGGAGGAACTGATAGGAACGAAGTCTTTTCAGTTATACTAATCAATAAGAACATGTGAGAACATAGGGAGGGATATTTATTTCAACAGTTATCTGATTAAGGCCTTCTAAGTTGAAAGAGTCCAGAAAATCCTCTTCAGTTGTACTCATTGGTAAGGAAAGAGATGAAATCTGGGAATTTTGATTCAAGTAAGGTTGTCTGTGTATGGATATCTGGATTGTTATGATAGTAAGTAAAGAAGGGGAAACGATAAGTTAAATGCTGAGTCACAGACCTGACAATGCAAAAATTGAGACAGTGTGAAGAAACAAACTTCCCATTCAACTAGCTGATGATCTGTCAAAATACAGATACCACTTCCTGGAAGATCAAACTGGACTTTTTAACTGACAAGATAGTGAACCGGGAGGGTGGGCAAGGCTGGGACTGTGCAGGATCTGCAGAGTTCTGCAACTTCATAGGTGATGTGGAGGGGGAAGAGCTAACAAGAGAACTAAAGAAGCAGGATAGGTAGAAATGTGTATTAAAAGACTGTTCACAAATAAAATGTTTTCAGTCAGTACATTTGTCTGCCTGAACCCTGTGCCTTGATCACTGCAGTATGTCCTGTCTTCTTTATATTTTCATTAAATCTTTACTCTCCGTGCATTCACATTTCTCTCCTGTGTGTCTGTGTGCTGCAATTTATATAATGCCAGCTAGTTACGAGGCCTGTTTGTGTATATGTGAAGGTTGGTACCAGCTCTTGGAGTCAGACTTAGGGGCTGATTACCCACAGCCTGTGATGACACTGGAGCAAGGGCAGGGTCATTGTGACGGTCACTGCTGAGACGTGTGTGTGAGTGGAACCACTGACAGCTACTAGAACCCGGCCAAGGACCATGTGTGCAGTGTCAGCTACTGAAATGAGTGGAGGTCACTTCCACTGGGGCTGAAACTGTGTGCTCCCAAACTAGTAACTGTGGAGGGCAGGGACCACAGTGACTTGTCTTTTGTGTGTGTATGTGACTAGAAAGGATTAAATACCAGCTACTGGAGGTACTTTTGCAAGTGGATTTGGTGCCAGCTATTGGAACCAGATGGAAAAGAAGACTATTCCAGATAATGGAATGAGTGAGGGCCTTAACATCAGCAGCTGAGGGGGTTGTAGCTCTTTGGATCTGCAGAACTTGTACTAAGGAAACTAGCTACTGAGGGACCAGCATGAGTGAACTAGGTGCCAGACAATGGAGTGAGACTGAGTACAGGGCCTGAAGCCTGTGGTGCCAGCTAGTGGAGGGGGCTTCTGCCTCCAGCCACTGGGACAGGAACAGTGTGTGTTCTCAAACCAACTACTGGGGGTGTAGTGAGTTGTCATGAGTAAGGTGAGCAAGGAGCTCTTGTCCTTCTTGTGAGTGCTGCATGTTTGCAGCAAACTTCAGACTGGACCAGTCAGCAAGTGGAAAATATGCAAACCTGGTAAGGGGTCTGGGAACTGGTTGAGTTCACTGGATGGAAATAGAGGGTGAGCCAGACAGACAGAGAGGCTGTGCAAGTACTCGAGCAATCCAGGCAAGGGTGCTGGACAAACAGGGGGGGCAAGACAGCTACTTGTGAACGTCTGTGTTTTTGTGAACCACGAATGTTGTATGCGTGCCTGCACTAGTGAATTTCTATCGTTACTAGCTGGAGAGAGGGGCCTTGGCTAGCTGTGTCTTTGTTTTACTTGAGCTCCAGCAGCACATGTGACCCACCATACCAGCATACTATTTCTTTGTGTCCTCGGGATAGGTGCTTAGCTTTGTGACTGGTTGAACCTATGAAGAGGAAAGCAGCAGTGGCATCCCCGAGCTTGGGCAGAGACATCAGGACCCCAGACATTGGGCTAAGCCCCAGTGGATAAAGGGGATTGGCCGTGGGCTGAAACAGTTAGAGAAGGTGGCCATACTCATCATTATTTACTTTATATAAGTATTTGCAGAAACTTCATTTAAAAGATTAATGATAGGTATTCTTTAAATATTGAGACAACATCATGTTATTATTTAAAACACAAATGGAAAGCTTTTGCTTTTATATTTGGCCTGAAATATAAGTTGTAAAAATAATCACTGCAGAACACAGTTTTCATTAAGTACAAACTAAAATAGAGCAAAAGAAATTCAATGACAATAGAATAAAGTCATTACAGTCTAAGCAATGAAACTTCAATTCTGCTTTCATTCACTTCTGTGCCCATAGAAGCTTGCATTAAGCTTTCTGTGAAAAGAAATAGATGGAAGTTTATGCCTCCTCAGTTTAGTGGAACAGAAGAGATAGATGGCAAAAAACTCATTTATAGAGATCTTCAAAATAAGACCTTACATATCTTGGTCAGATCTTAAAACTGATGCTGCTTTGACTGGAGAGTTTAAAAACAATAATAAAACAAAAATAAAAATAAAAAATTCTCAAGGTTCTTTCCAGCCTGAATTATTCTGAGAGTACAATGACTGCCACAACTATTCCATATCGGTATAATATAATAAACAAAGAGTATGTTTAAGATATTAAGAATCTCCACATTTTTTACATTCTGTCATACGTATGTTGTCATTGTACTTTAGCTTATTTTAGGGCTTTATCTGCAGTGTCATTTGTGACAGTGGAAGAACTGCCAGCCTTTATCTGCAGCTCTAAGTATTTATACTGCAGAGATAACACCAAAGAAGATAGCGCAGTACTGCACAAAGCAGCAAAACTAGCTCAGGTCCTGGAAACTAGCTTATGATGTGCTATGCCCATAAAAATTGATCTTCACTGCTTTGATGTATCAATCCTGCTTCTGGCTGTAGAGCTTTTTCAGGTCATAGTAAGTTCAGTGCATGGCACTGTCTCACAAAAGCTAGACAAGCCTCCTATAGGTTCTCTGTTCTGACTTTGTTTTTTGCACAGAAGACAAGACAATTTTATGCAATTTTGAAATCTTAATGAGTAAAACAATAGATATTACGGTTGGTGGTGTTGTAAAAAATTAATGAATGGAAGATTTGCTCTTGACTTCTGTATAATTAAGTTTAATGAGAAATTAATTTATTAACAGAGAAGAGAGGATGTGAAGGAGAATGAATAGGTAAATCTCTTCAAAATTTCAAACTATCTATAAATATGGACCTGACTTACAGTTTATTTTAAATAAATGAGAAACATTTTTTAAATAGATGAAAAACTAGCAGGACAAGGGGAAATGGTTTTAAGTTGAGGGAGGGAAGATTGCAGTTGGATGTCAGGGAGAAGTTCTTTACAGAGAGAGTGGCGAGGTGCTGGAACAGGCTGCCCAGTGAAGTTGTGGATGCTCCGTCCCTAGAGGTGTTACAGGCCAGATTGGATGGGGCTCTGAGCAGCCTGGTCTAGTATTAAATGTGGAGGTTGGTGGCCTGGCCTGTGGCAGGGGTATTGAAGATTCATGATCCTTGAGGTCCCTTCCAACCCTGGCCATTCTGTGAGTCTGTGATTCTGTGATTTGCAAGAGTAGTACAGAGGTCTAGACAGCATAAATTAAACAAGCAAATAAAAAAAGCAAAGTCAGAAAACAAAAGAATAAGAACCTTTTTCAATGTGTTGCAGGATATCACAGGTTCTAGAGCACAGCAAAGACAATGGAGACAATAAGAATTCTTTTAAAAAGTTAACCTAAAAGAGGGGAAAACGAGTCGTACAATGGAACTGAATGAAATATATAATGATATAATCAATGGTCAGGAGTACAGTATATTCATATGACCTTTTGGTTTAGTGATCACTGTAAAGCATAAACTTTTATTTAACTTTGCTTAATGTTCAAGTTCATATTTTGTAAGACAGAATGCTTATTCAGATAAGCTTATTGTTTTCTTTTGTGTATTGTAGTACTTTTTAGAAATAATCCAGAAGTGCAAACATAACATTGACTCTAAAATAGCTTTGTATATTATGAAAAAGAATTGGAGTAGTACATATGTGAAATTAAAAAAAACTTAACTTGTGATTGTGCAGAAATCACATACCATTTTGTTTCCAGGGACACAATGCATCTTAAAGTTTTCATAGAAATTTTCACTCTGAATCAGAACCTTCATATTGAATTTAATATCAATTGTGTATTGTATCCATTTTTTTTTAAAGGAGGTCTATCTCCCATTTTTCTATTATATTTTATTAGCTGTGGTTAAATAACACATTAAAAAAATCTCACCTGAAAATTGATATTAATTGCCAAATGTTTCTTCATTTTCTCCTACACGAACCACAATCAAACCCTCAAACACCTTAGCAATACAACATTAATAATACAAAGTTTAATTTCAGAGATGTTTGTCCCAGTTACTTTCCTCTTAGAAAATTTTTGTTTTGAAATATATTTGTAAAAATGAAATGGAATAAATCACATACAAACAGAGGACATATTATAAATATACTTTCCTACAAATATTTCTAAACCTGTTATCAAATGGGCATATAAAGCATCTCTGAAAATATGTTACTATATGCCCATTAATATATGGTTTCCATCTGAAAAAATCAGTAGTTCTTCTTAGATACAAGGTACAAAAGCATTTTGTATCCAAAGCAGTAGACAACACGTATTGTATTACAGTAACAATGTTACTTAATATTGTTAACCCAAATTCACATACTGTTTTTCTTTTGGCAGTAGTATTTCCTCAAATGCGTAATTGTTTTGTTTTGTTTTTGTTACACTAGGAATATGTATAATTTGTTACATTATATCAAATCAGAAAGCAACGTAAGATAGAACTTAATTTTACATAATTTACAGTTTTGTTCAGTAACCTCTCTTTGTAATATTTCTATCAACACAATACATGAGAAAAGTAGTCATAAGTTATACCTTATTAAAAAGCTTTCTGCATGCAATACTTTGTAATAAATGAGTGAGTCCCAGAAACTATGTGCATATATACTGATTAATTTGTTTGGATCTATTCTCTAGTAATGAGTCAACAGGCTAGCAGGCAGAGAGTAGCCTGCGCCTACTCCTTTAAGTTCTCATATTCGCCCGGACAATGTGACTGCATGCAGACCGTTTGCTGGGAATAGCAGCTGTTGAGCCACACTATTTGTTACAGATGCTCACTGATATCAGCCAAAACATTGCCAGCAGCTTTTCTAGCAAACTAACATTTTAGGGAAATGTTATAGCAAACTGTGTTCCACTCTTGCAAGACCAACGTGCAAGAATGATTTACAAGCTTATTGGATCTCAATTCTGAATCTCTGACACTGGCAAATACTAGCAACAGGGAGAAGGAAAAAAATAAATAAAAAATTAAAAAAATAGAAAGGTTAGTGATGAGAAATTTCATAGCTTAAAGCAGGATAGAACCTTGATGATATAAAAATTTGCAAATTGTTTGATGTTCATTTAAAATCCTCTTATATGTAAAGAAGCAAACATAATATGTCTGTTGACAATGGTAGCAGTAGTAGTAAAAGCAGTATTGCAAAGCTCTAAATCTAACTGCAAATGACTAAGCCTCCATGACATTTCATCAGTTACTGATTGCTTAGGGTACTGATGATTTCTTACTGATATTTTTTCTTGATATGAAAGGATTTTATGAAACTGCTGCTGGTGGTTTTGGTTACTGATTAACATCACTGGGTATGTTTCAGAACGATTGGAAATTGCATTGTACATTCTCTTCTGAGTGGAATGAGGAAAATATGATCCTAAAGACTTTCTGTGTGATTGATTTAAAGCCAGCTATATGCATCTTCTTAATAATATAATGCTTTGTGTGATTTGTTTCACTTATGTAAACTATGGCTTGCCTTATTTTTTTTCCAGAATGTTCAGTATCTATTTGATTTTATGTTTGTGTAATGCATTTCTGTTTTCTTCAAGATATTAATAAAAAACAAGCATATATGTAAGCAATGACAAAAAAAAAAAAAAAAAAAAAAAAAAATCTTCCTCAAAATATACTTTTGAATTAAAGGCATTTTTTGTGAATTCCATTTCTATTCATCTTAGTTATTATTATTTTTAGTTAATTAAAAAAAAACAAAAACAAAAAAACAAAAAACAAACCAACCATATCCTTTATATTTGTTGCATGCTTTCAGAATTATAGTCTGACTTATTTAATGCCTTCTCCAGTTACAGTTCTGACATACAGAACAGGGATAGGAAGCAAATAAAATACTAGTTCTGTCACAGTAAAATACAAGAAGAATGCCAAATATAAAGAAAACACCATTTAAATGTAGAGTTTTGGAAGGAAAGAAGGTGATCAATGGCAGTTATAAAATCTACAAGGCAGGCAAGCAGTTGGAATTTTATCACCAGTTCTTTAATTAATTAGTATACAAATGTCTGTATTTCTCTGTGTATAACATGGTACAGACTGAGGCATTATAGATTCCATCTAATAATGCATGCATTTTATTTAAAGTACACAAAACATCCTGAAGTATTCTTTTTAATTTTGTGTTCAGGTATGCATCATAGTGCATTTTTTTCTCTAAATACACCTACTAAAAATGTGTTAAATATTGATAGTTCAATATATATTTTATTTAGCTATTTGCTGTATGATTACTTCTTTTTTTTTTTTACTTAATATAATGAATGAACTGAATATGCTTAGCACCTTACATGGTTGGCTTCCGTAGAAGTGTGTACCTTTACTAATGAGATAACCAGTTACCATCAGAGTATGTTAAATGTACTCAAAATAATAAATTATTTACAGAACAGAAATATCACTTTGAACAACTTTCCCTCTGTGCAGCACTACTAATGCTAACACTTGCATCTAAATGCATTCCTTAGCCCTCCCTAAGGACATACATTCTTACTTAGTATCAAAGAGACTGCTCCCATTGTTCATTATCCTTTAGTGATTTGTTTTCATTTTCAAGGTGAATTAAAAAAAAAAAAAAAAAAAAAAAAAAAAAGACTAACAATTTCTAAAAAGAACACATCTGAAGCTTGGATGAGTTTTAAGCTCACACTGCATTTTAATTTACCTTATTTTAATTTACCTTATTTTAACAAAAGCTCCGTATGAGACTAAAATATAGGAATGCTCATGCACTGGATCAGAACAAAGATGTATCTTCTTCCATATTCCATTTGAAAGGGAAGTTATATGCATAGAACCATAAAGCAAAATCAATTTCATGAGCTATGTCTCCTAGTATGCTTTCTGCCTTCAGGATTGACCTAATTGGTGCGGAACCCAAGTGGAATGCCAAAATTCATTACATTCTTTGGCACAGCTTTCCAAAGAATGATTGCCTTCTTCTTTGAATCTGTCTCCTACTGACTTCATTTGATGCCCCTTAGATATGAAACTAAGAAACAATGTGAACAATCTCTCCTTGTCCACTTTCTCCATACCACTCACAGAAGTGAATTTCACACTTACTAAAAGAACATTCTGAGTTGGAAAGGACCCACAAGGATCATCAAGTACAGATTCTGGAATACAAATGGAAAGATTAAAGACTTTCAAAGTAAAATAGAAAAAAATGTAGGTGCTTTAAGATTGGAATCTATTTGGAAAAAAAAAAAAGAAAAAAAAAAAAAGAAAAAAAAAAAAGAAAAAAAAAAGATAGCATTTTAAAGTATAAGTATTATATTTTGTTTACCAAATACAGCAGAACAAAGCAGTGAGTTGTGTAGCAATTCAGAAGGTTTCTTTTTATCTTGTGTTGAGCAGTCTATTTTTGCTCAATGATAAAATCTGTAGGTGAAGGAAAATTTCCTTATCCTTAAAAGTAACTAATCGTGCTCAGATTTTACATTTGCAAATGTACGTATATGTGTTTGGGAAGGGGTGTCTGAGGTGTCAGAGAGAGAAAACTATAAGTGGAAGAAATTGCCTTGCAGCTTTGAAAATCCTCACATGACCAGAGGTCTATCTGCAGTTAAAGAACAAACCAAAGTAATATCTCAGAGGAAACAGGAAAGAAACTTATCTACAAAACAAGAAGAGAAATTCTATGAAGTTTGTTCAGCCCAGAAATCTACTGGAAATTGCTAGGCTGAAAGAAGAAAAAAAAAAAAGAAAAAAAGAAGAAATTGCAATGGCATAGTGAGAAAAGGAAATTTTCATATGTAATGCTTCCAATCAAAGAGGTGTCCCTATTCATCCAATTCTCTTTTACAGTATCTGTGTTCTGATAAAATATTCACTGTAGGAATTGAAAGTATTTTTAGACTGCTGTTGTTCTCGGTTCACAAAAACAGCGAGGCATGATTGCATGTAAGGTAGCATGCCTCAGAGAAAGAGAGTGAGGAAAAAAATATCTAGAAATAATTTTAACAGTTTAAGTTTGCAGAGTGCCATTCTTGTTAGTCACATAGTCCATGACTACTTGTGAAAATAGTGTAGAACGAAAGGATTGGATAGACCAAAACAATCAAAATAGAGGATTAGATCAACATACTAAATACATCTCAAGATATTTTATTTCAGAGTAGCTTCCTATGGACTGAACGCCCGCTTGCAGCTGAAGCACATTAGGTGCATACATGCAGTGCATCTTCTGCAGTGATTTCCTCTAAAATAATGCCAGTTCCTTTTGTCAGATATTGTTCTCAATTAACTGAAACAGATTTAGCAGGGACTGACATCAAGGAGATTTTCTTCAAATGCCTACTGGTAATCTAGACTAGATCTTTAATTCAGACATATTCATGATAGCTAGTGCCTATTCAGGACTTTTGTTCTTCTTACTGCTGTAACTCAGAAAGCTGAGTAAACTTCATCCCTATGTGTTGATTTTTAAATGAGGTTCCATTTTATTAATTGCATGCTATGCAAAGTGCTTTGAGACTGAATAATGAAGGGGGTTATTAAGCTTCAAGAACTGTTTTAAGTGGTAGCTTAGTTCTACAGATTTACCATGCGGTATGTGTATGTATTACTGCTATTAGTTTTACAGATTTCCTGTTGTAGACCGAAGACTTCAGTATTTATTTGCCTATGTAGTACTTTCAGGCATATAATTCACACAGACTGCATTCCTTTGTATATTGGATCTATCTGGAAGGGAGATTGTTTTCTTCATGGCAGCCTGTTTGGTGATGTGTTGTAGAACTACGACCGTAGCCATCAATCAGAAACTTGTTGGGCACTGGTCTGCTTGTAAGATGTGGTGAGTGATTGTTTTTGCATTGCTTGTTTGTTTGACTGCTTTTTCATCTTTCTTTCTGATATAAAATTGAGTTTAAATTGAGTTTTTCAGCTACTAAACTGAATTTTTTCTTGATCCACAATTTCTCTTTCCTTCTTTTGATTCACTCTTCCATCTTCTTGTGGGACGAAGGAGTGGGGAGTGGGAACAAGTGTCTTCTAGATGCTTAGTTGATAATGTGTGTCAGCCTACTATGCCTCAAAACTCCTAGTGTTTTAAATTAAGTCCTAGAACAGCCAAAACAGAAGAGTACAAATATATATATATAAAATGCTACTGATATAAAAGAAAAGTGTCAACAGTTTACGGTCACAAAACCATGACAGAAAGAAAGAGAAACAAGGCTATACATAACATTGGTTAGTTGTTAGGAAAGAAGTAATGTATTGTGAAGAACAGAAGGTAAAAAATTCTACTGTGGGAAAAAGTTTTTATAATCATGTATCATAAAAATACAACCAATGCTTAGCCAAGCGATATTATTTTATTAACACATGACTTACCTTCTTATGATGTTATGTATATATGTGCCTCTATTGTTCAGCTTCTAATGGTTCCTGTGCCTTATACATAGAGAAAAAAATTGATCACTGTGTTTCCTGATGAGAAAGTGATTCAGAGCTGGGTAGTGCTGTTTGCATTGGATTCTCAGCTCTCACTTCATAAGGGAAGTAAAAGACATGTGAGTAAGAAAGACCATAAGACATCTTTCACCAGGAACTACAAGGACTACTCCAAAATTAATACCTCCCATTTTATTGTGTTAGTCCGCAAAATCAGACAGGGATGTTGGTGGTATGTCAGTAAAGTAGAACCTTCCTGCCAATATTCTGTCATGTTTTGTTGCCATGTGACAGATTGCAGCAAAGAGGCAGTCTGACAAAATGTGGTGTCTGACATGTAAACGCATATGAAGCAAAGGTGTGTCACTGAGTTCCTCCACTGGAAAAAGAAAATGATAGTTTTGAAGGTAAGGAAAGCGAAAGAGCCAATGGGATCTTTGTCCAGGCTGGAGGGTGTAGCTGTGCTTTCCCCTTTGCAGATTCAGACAGTAGCAGCACTGAGCCTCGTAGGATGCTGATACTGTTGGCCACATGGATTGCTCCAGATAAGGCAATGATAAAATAAGGATGGAGATTCTCCCTAGCCCTCCTCTTACTGTTGATGTATTTATAGAAATATTTATTGCTGTCCTTCATCCTAGTGCCCAAGTTCAGTTCTAACTGGGCTTTAGCCTTTCCAATTTTCTCCCTGCATAGCTTCTCTACATACTTGTAATCCTCATAAATTCCTTGCCACCTCTTCCTAAGACCATAAACTTTCCTTTTGTTCCTGAGTTCCAGTCGAAGATCTCTGTTCAGCCAGATTGGCCTCCTTCCATGTTGATTTGTCTTCACTGACTTGGGGATTGTCAGCTCCTGCACCTTTGAAATAACTTCCTTAAAGCATTCCAGCCTTTCTGGGCTCCCACGTCCTCCAGAACTGCTTCCCAAGGGACTGAGAGTTCTCAACCATAGGCTGAAAAAGCCCAAAGTCTGTCCTCCGGAAGTCCAAGGTGGCAGTTCTGCTGACTCCTCTCTGGTTCAACAGGGATCAAAAATTTTATCATTTCATGATCACTTTGCCCTAGAAGCATCCAACCTTTACATCCCCTACAAGACCTTCTCTGTTAACTAACAGCAGGTCCAGAATTTTCTTCCCCTTGTTGGCTCCTTCACCAGCTGTATCAGGAAATTATCTCCTACACAATCAAGAAATCTCCAGGACTTTTCTCTTTCTGCTGTAGTATAATTACAGTAGATGTCTGGGAAGTTGAAGTCCCCCATGAGAACAAGGGGCAGAGACCTCAAGACCTCACCCAACTGCCTATAAAGTGTCCTATATATAAGTCTTATATATATGTGTATATATAATATATATATATGTGTGTGTGTATATATATATAATATATATATATGTGTATGTATATGTATGTATATATATACATATATATGTCTTATAAAGTGTCCAGAGAAGGGCAATGAAACTGGTGAGGGGTCTGGAGCATAAGTCTTATGAGGAGCGGCTGAGGGAGCTGGGATTGTTTAGTCTGGAGAAGAGGAGGCTCAGGAGAGACCTCATTGCACTCTACAACTTCCTGAAGGGAGGCTGTGGTGCAAAAGGGTCTGGCCTCTTCTCCCAGGCAAATAGTAGGACCCGAGGAAATGGCCGGAAGTTGTACCAGAGGAGGTTTAGGTTGGATATTAGGAGAAACTTTTTCTCTCAAAGGGTGGTCAGGCACTGGAATGGCTGCCCAGGGAGGTGGTGGAGTCGCTGTCCCTGGTAGTGTTCAAGAGTGCCTGGATGAGGAGCTACGAGATATGGTTTAGTGCTTGTGGTACTAATAGGAATGGGAGGGTGGTTGGACTAGATGATCTTGCAGGTCGTTTCCAACCTTGTGATTCTGTGATTCTGTGATTTATCCACTTCTTCATCCTGGTTGAGTGGCCTCAATGGGGGGGGGGGGGGGAATAAATAAATAAAAAGGAAAAAAAAAATCCTGAACCAAAAAGCAGAAGAATGAAGAACATATTTCTGTTATGGATGATTCACAAGTAGGTGAAATTGAATATCCTTACAACATACAACTCTTAGTTTTAGTGTTATTTTCAAAAGGTCAAATTTTGTAACATTCAAGTTTTGTAAAATTACTTTAAATCTTTTATACAACAAAAATACTTATATAAATGTATACATAAGGAATAATAAAAAGTAGAATAAATATATATCTCCCTTTGCCCAAATTTATTTTGGATTAATAAAACTATGCATATATTGCTACTTATGAGACAATAAATCGACCAATTCATCTTTCTGGTGCTGACCCTAATTAGATACAACCGTGTTTAATTAGATCTCATGCTAATACTCTCCTGGCTACTTTTCTTGGAAGTTATTCCAAAAATAAGTGATGAAAGTATTAAAAAATAAGCTCATTTCTAAGCTTTGTACACTTTATTTCACTTTCATAATATATCATATGGTAAAGTTTTTGAATTGGTGAGAAGAGGCATTAGAAACTTACATTCCTTCACAAGTTATCTGATTACCTCATACCTCTTGTGTTTAAGAATGTCCTTCTCTTTTAAGGCAAAAGAGTGAAAATACATCCTACTGTATTTTGCCTTTGGATGCCTGACTTACATATTCAACAGAAGATTTAAAATACTTTTTTTTTTCTTTTTTTTTTCTTTTTTTCATGTGGAAGGCGGTGTCTTACTAGCAATGAAAGCTAAGATGTTTATGTATGTGGTGATTTAACACTAAATGGGCAGCTAAGCAACCACCATCGTACTCTCACACTGTCCTCAAAATGACAGGAGAAAATATGACGAAAAAAACTCATAGATTATGATGAGGACAGACAGTTAACTCACCAGTTACTGTCAAACACAAAACAGTCTCAGAATAAGGGACATTAGTGCAATATATTGCCAATTGATAGCAGATTAGAGCAGAGAGAACTAAAAGCAAAAGTGAAAATATGTTCCTCTCGGGAAAAGGGAATACATACCATAGCCAGTTCATAACATTTCTTCTTTACTGCTCCTTCTCTTCCCCCATTCCAGAATATGGTCACTCCCATGAGTTGCAGCTCTTCCCAAAGAGCTAAGCATCCCACAGGCTGCAGTTTTTTCAGAAGTGCACCATGGGATCCATCCTTTAGGAACAGACAGCTCCAGCATGGGTCCTACCAGACCTCGTGCTCCACTGTGGGTATCTCTCCATGGGCTGCAGCTCCAGCCCTTAGTCTTCTTCTGCAGGGGCTTTCCTGAATAGCAGTTTCCTTCAGGCCATATCCAGCTGCTCCAGCATGGGCTCTTCCTCAGGCTACAGCGAGGATATCTGCTCTGATGATGCCTCATGGGCTGCAAGGGAACAGCCTGCTACACCATGGGCCTCTCCTGGGCTGCAAGGAGATTTCGCAGTGTTTGGAGTACCTCCTGTTCTCCCACACTGACCATGGGTTTCTGCTTGGCTGCTTCTCTGAAATTTTCTCACTTCTTTCTCCCCCCTGCTGCTGTGCCAAACAAAAGGATAATGAATAAGTGACAGACAGAAGACAACTGAAAGGAGGAGTAGGAGTTATTGAGTAGTTATGAAGAGAGACTCCTACTGACTGATAATAGTTTAATCTGGATGCCATATGCAAACTGAGACTACTTCTTAACAATTAAAGAACCACATGTACTTTACCATATAGCTGTAAATCAACATTTCCTTACTGCTGAAAGCAATATAGGAAGTCTGCTTCAAATGCTTCAAGCCACTCCAACATTTTACCTTCCTCCTTTCCTCAGAAATGTGCGTCTGCTCATTATTTGGGAAATTTACTTGTTTGTGGAGTTGCTGAAAGATATAGTTCTTTATAGCACCAAAGAAAATTGAAAGGCAGCTACTTAAAATAAAAAATTACCATATACTCTTTAGACTTCATACAAGATTCATCAGCTACTGCAATCTCTTGTCTATGTTCTGCTCAATTCCTCCTTTACCTCAACATTACCCACCCAGTTATGTCCTTTTCGTCATCATCACTTGCTAGTCTTTATCTTCTATAGTTCATAAAGCTAATTTTCCTGTTTTGCATCTGTTTGATTTTTTTGTTTTCATTCTTTCCCACTGTAGATGGGACAACAATCTAACAACATCCATTGCTAACAACTTCTATTTCAAATTATTCATTCTAATATATAGCTGGTAGAACTCCATGTCCAAATTGATACGTTCCTCCTAAAATATATTTATTTTTCTAAGATTCAATATTCATTTCTTCATTATTCTATTCTTCCAGTTTTCTGATAGAATTTCCCTTATCCTTGTTATTAAATTTCATCTCAAATTCAGAAGAATTGTTAATCTTTGCACTAAAATATATATGTATATATGAAATGGCTATCTTGATCCTGTGTCACACTAAGTAAACAGGAATGAAATCTGCTGAAATAAAACAACAATTTCTACATGTAGTGTGTTGAATATGATTTTTTCTGCATTAAATTTTCTCAAAAGTTTTTGAGATCTATATCTTTTGTCATAACTCATATCTTCACAGCCTTTCAGTTTGCTAAAATTACAGTCTCAGGTAGGCCTGTGATAAAATTTAAATCTTTACTTTTTCCAAACCTTACTGAGAATTTCTGTGAGTGTCCTTCCACATCTTCAGGACTTGGTAATATCCTAATCTATGGTACTCAAGAACTTAAAACTATTTTTATGGCAAACTTTCAGACTAATCTTGTCTTCTCGAAAATATGTTCAATTAAGAAAGATTAGAGGGTACTTCCCAGGGAAAATTAAGGAACTCTGAGCTAAATGTAATACTTCATGAATTTCTGTTAATGAATATTAATTGTTTTTTAACTTTATGTAGGAAAATATTTTCTAGAATACTTAGTTAGCTTCAAGATTCTTAATTCATTAGTTCTGATGGTTTTCCTCCACTCAAAATGAATCTGTATTCATTCTGTTCCTTATATTAAGCTTTTGTAAACCTCAACTTCATGCCCCTTGGTCCTCCTTTCTCTGTGGAAATGAATTACTTTCTTTAGTATGCAGATCAGTTCATCAATTGAAAGGCTGATGTCATCTTTTTAATCTTTTATATCTGGACTTTGTACTTTCATTTCTGTCCTTCAACCAAGCAAAATTATTCCTAATAAATTAATTACAATGAGTAGCTCTGATGAGAACCCAGACTATCAAGTAAAAACACATTTTATTCTCAAAGAAATAAGTACGACACTTTAATTGCATTCTTTAGCAGCAGAATCCTCTGTTTTCTTTAGAAAATTATGTACATGCTTTAAAATTGTTAAACATACATTTATTGAGCTTTTCGGTGTTTCAACATTGTTGTTTTTGAATATGAGTGTTCAATATGATAGTGCGAAAACTGAGGCAGCATTCACTATTTTAAAACTTGATAGACAATGTGGATGTATATGCATAATTAAGGTAGATACCCTTATCTTTGTAAATTCTTTTTTTTCAGGACAACTGCTCATAAGTGTCTCTCTGTAAGAAGTGAAGCATAGAAGGAATCCATTATGTGTGATAGTTCTGAAACTTTCCATTTCAGCATTAGCATGAACAGTCTTGTTGTTCTTCAATAATTTTGCATTGGGGATATAATAAAATACTTCTATCTTCTCCTCAGTGATTTTGTCTCACAAGAAGTATTGGAGTCACAATCGAATACTTTTTTTCTTTTGTCTCAGAATGAGTAAGGACATTTTCCTTGGGTTCCACACGGGTTGTTTTTAAAAGGTGGCTTACTATGACCTAGTAAGCAATGGAAATCCTCCAAACAGGGGAAAAGTAGATGGAAGTGCGTCAAAGGCTTCAGTGATGGTGAAAAAAGGGAAAGAAGTAGGTGAGCACTTGACCACCCTAGATACCACTGAGTATGCCCAAAGGGACATTAGCACATATCTATCAGACCTTGAAAAACAATGAACATGTATGCCAAAGTACTGTATATGTATGTCTTAACTGCATAAAAGTAGAACCAGAACTCTGAGAGGGTGAGCTTCCTTGTCAAATTGCCCGATGCCCATCATGAGGAATAAAGAAATGCTGCTTTCTAACACCACATTGGAGTCAGAGAGTTTTCTTCCCAGATTTTGGATGATACCATGGGGTGCACAAATGAACTGCTCCATCATGGGTCTCCCACTGGCAGTAGCTTCAACCAGGCTTCTTGCTTCAGCATGGGCTCCTCTCTGCAGTCTGCATCTTCCTTCTAGGGCCTGCTTCTGTGTGGTTACTCCATACACTGCAGCATCCTCAGACGAATACCATCTGCTCTTATATGGGCTCCAGCTTGAGCTGCATTAGGAGTCCTGATATGGTGCAGTTCATGGGCCGCTATGGTCAGCAGGGGGACAGACTTCTCTACTGTGGCCTCTCCATGGGCTGCAGAGAACCTTTGTTCCATGCCTGGAACACCTCCTGCCCTCCTCTGTACTGACCTTTTGACCCTGCAGACCTGACTGTCTGCAGGGTTGTATCTCCCACACTTTCTAATTTCTCTATCCCAGCTGCTTCTGTGCAGCAGGATTTCCCCCTTCTTAAATCTGCTATTATAGAGATGCAATCAGTATAGCAAGTAGTTCAGTTCCGACCAGCAGTAGGCCCCTTTTCAGAACTGCCTGGAAGTGCCTGTTCTCTGATATTTGGCAGGTTCTGGACTCTTCTCACAGAGCTCACCCCTGCAGTCTCCTCTACCAAAACCTTTGCCAGCTAAACCAAATACAGTACTTTTAGGGGATGTACTTACAGTGATTTGACCATCATAACTATATGAAGAGAAAACGGAAACAGAAAAGCATTACATAGTTTAAGTAGAAGGATTAAAAGGAAATTAAATTATTTTTAACTTTTCCAGGTTCTTTTCTCCAATCAACCAAATTTTAGTGTGTTCTTGGGCTGATAAAACCCTTTCAAGCCCTTTTTGTATCACTGTGGCACATGATTATGAATCTCCTGGAAGCTAGCTCTGTCACCTTTCATCTGCTACCTTCTGCTCCTGCTACAAGCATCTCTGTTTTATTCCACTGACTGTCTTTTCATGCTGTCATAAACTAATTTTTCTAAGTATCTTAATGAAGGTACAATACTTTCCTCCCTTTAAAGGAATGCTCTTGATCTGGAGTCTTTAAGTCAAGACAAGGTGAATCCCTGCTGCCTAGCTTCCTTCACCTTTGTTATGCAAAATACAAAACCAATTAGAAGAACTGGAATAAACAAGTTTAATAGCTTTATCATTCATCGTGCTCTGCATCAACTCTCATTCTCAGAAGAGGACATTAAACTTCACTGAGCTGCAGTACAATTACTCTCTGATGAAACAACTAATTTGTTTTGTATTCTTGGAACTATTCATTTATAGCCAGTTTAGTCTGCAATGTAGATATGAGCAAGGAACACAAATCTTTTCAGGGCTTCTTATTGGAAGCTTTATAGCTTCCTAAAGGATATCTATCTGTCCCTCTTTTAAGTTTAACCTCCAAAGAATAATAAAAACAAAAATAAAAATGCGTTAGCAAAACTTTACTGAGAACTGCTGTTTTACTTTAAGCTGGAGTAGAACATATTCTTTTCCCTTAGTACACAATGTACATCCTAAAGTCTATTTAATGACCCTATGGTATAGTAGTAATTTTGTTAGTCTTCTTTCTTTACTTTTATCTGGTTTTCTAAAAAAAAGAAAAAAAAAAAGAGACTTAATCTTCCACACTATGCTTCTTTTTCTGTCTCTGATAATGAATCCTGTATTTATTTTTCATCTGAAGATATTAAAGATCTAAAATACAACAATTTCAGTTTCCTTCTCCACTAACATTTTTATGTCAGCAGGTAACTGTTGATCACCTGTACACATTCCCTTATCAGTGTTTTAAACTGTTTTTTTTTTTTTTTTTTTAATGATAAGCCTGAAATAGAAGAAACTTAAGAATATTCTGAGGGCTTTCTTAAATAAGCATGTATCTTTTAGTCTAAGTGTTTTTCTTCTCTCATTCTTTACTTTCTCTAAATATGCTCCTTTCTTTTTAAATAAAACAAATGATTAAAACTTATATTTATCAGTAGGTATGTGGGTTTGTTTGTATGTTTGTTTCTTTGTTTCTTTGTTGTTGTTTTTTTTCCCCAAAACATTTATCCACATACATATCAGGATAATTCAAACTAACATATTAATTAAAAAGTAATAAACTGGTGAAAAATTATTTGAAATTGCTTTTTGATATCCTTAACCTATTGTCAAAATTATGCATCAACTGCTGCTGTTTTCTGGCTTATGACACTTAAACAGCAAAGATTTTTTCAGTTAATACAAAATGAAAAACTTAACAGCGTATTTATATATTGGTAAGAAACCTGAGTGGCTTACTCTTGCAAGATGTTTCTGGTCAAAATCTACCTTAAAATCCTTAAGAAAATGACATACTGAAGCATGAAATCTTAAATGCAACACCTTATCTGACTAGAATGCCTCATATCAGCACTTCAGCTCATGAAAAAGCAGTTTTGAAATATGTATATTTTATTTCTAGTTTGCATGAGCACATTTATCTCAAATGTTTGGCTTCTCAGAGCTGACAGTGCTTGCCATGCATATGTCAACTCTAATACTTCGCGGATACTGTGGATGTTGTTATTGCCATGTTGTTGCTCAGTCTAGGTCACCTTTTGTTATCAGCTCTTTTAAAATGTGCCGTTAACTTGACAAAGACCTTGCAGCCTTATAAACTTTTTTTTACAGGGATATGTTAACAGCAAGTTTTTTATTTCTTAGGTAATATAAAGTCTCCTTGATAAGCTATAGGGATACCAATAAAAATTGCATATCTACAAAGAAGTCTACTTGAAAAGCACCCTCACTGTTTGGCTTGTATTCTAAAGATGCAAGTACGGGGTTGTGGGTTTTTTTTTTGTTTTGTTTTGTTTTTTGTTTCTTGTTTTGCTGCTGTTTGTTTTCTTGTAATTTGCATTTTTTTGTTTTTGTTGTTGTTTTATCTACTTCATTCTTATTTAGTTCCTCTTAATGTTGCAAAACATAACCTAGAAAATTATTAGTTTAGTGGCAGTATCACATCTTGAACAGATTTCAGACCAGAGTCAAATCTCCAGGGAGGTAGTGAATAATGACAACTTTATAAGTCATTTACATATAGAATGTTAGAATAGTCTGCTTCCCCCAAAACCAAGATCTGGGGCGTGAAAACATAGAAACAGAGTAAAATCCTGTCCATTTTACTTTGTCATTATTCTCCACAACTCAAAATTTATTTCCGCCTGTCACTGAACAGAGCAGGTTTCTCCTCTCTGGATCAGTATAGAATTGGCGAAGAGTTCTGAAATTGTTGGAATGGACTAGATGGTGTCCAGAGCTTCCTTACAGCCTTGAGCATTCTGTGATTCTGTGCACGGTCACTAGCTTGTACATAAAAATATTAATGATCTTATTACGGAGGCAATGAGTGCGTTTTTTTCCATTTATATTTCATAGATTTTTATTTATTTATTTATTTATTTTAAGAACTGCAGAATCACCAGTTCTGGGATCTATTTTTCAGCTGAGAGTTTTGTAGAAAGAATAAGTCATACCTGATTGCCAACTAATAGAGCCTTTTTCTGTGAAGTATGGCTGACATCAGCCATAGCATAACAGAAACAAGATACTACACCAGCTGGGTTATACCTGTAATACAATCTTCCAGTTCCTATGCTACCAAGAGTACCTTTTACTACAGTTTATCTTTGGTTCAGTACAAAGTTTCGGTTTTCTTTTCATCAATTTCATCTTCACCTCCTTTCCCCCCCTCTCCTTTCTTGCACTTGGATTTTTTTTTTTCATTTTTATGTCTTTGACTTTTTTCTTCATTCAAGTTTTTATGAGACTTTCCAGCAAATGGGATTTTTTTGTCTGTTAATTTAGCTAATGCTCTGAGACGGAGAAGCTGACTGTGGCTAACAATCTCAAACATAAGTCCCAGGAAATATGCAGGATTTTCCAATGGCAGATTCGCATAGATAGAATTGAACTACTGATTTGACCTCTTTTTCTGTTGGAATTAATTTATGTTGGGTGATTTGAGTAACTGATAACACTGATCATTTCTAAGTGCTTGCACTTCACCAAGTAAAGAAAGTAAACCCCTACTTAATTTTAAGATCCTTCTTGTAAACCAGTCTCTCTGAGAAGAGTTTCCAGAGTTTCCAAATCATTTGAAAAAATCCTAACAAAGTAAATACAATAACCTAAGTAAATTTCAAATATCAGCTGTATGTAAAATATTACATTACAAATATGTAAAATAGTAGAAAAGCATTGAAATACCAGCATCAGTAACAGTGGCTGGTATTTGGAAGATTGGGTGCCACAAAGAAGAACTGTGAAATTAATGTTATAGTCTGTCAGTTCTTTCTTCCTTTGAGTCTGTTGATTATAAAATTGCAATTGCAAACATGTAGAACAATCTTACACTACTAACCATGGACTGCTTATTAGACACTTATGCAAAGCCACATTGTACATCCTCCTTCCCATGCCAGGGAGTTCTATCAAAAGGCAATTGCAAATAGTAAAAATAATTCCGTGGCTGCTGTTATATGAAAATATCTATCTGGAAACAACTTTTCAAATGTCATTGCTGTAGAAGAACCAGCTGACTTCAGAAGAACAGATATTAGCTCAAGATTGTGTGCAAGGTACTGTGATATATATCACACGTATGATGACTCTGACAGTTATAACTACCCAGCATTTTTCATTACAGTGTTCTACTCTACTCTCATGAAGACCCATCTGGATTACTGCTTCCACATCTGGGGCCTTCAATACAAGAAAGTCCACAAGTGGTCCAGTGGAGGGCCACAAAGATGATCAGAGGGCTGGAGCACCTTCTCTACAAAGGCTGAGGGAGCTGGGCTTGTTCAGCCTGGAGAAGAGAAGGCTGCAGGGTGACCTAATTGCAGCCTTTCAGAACCTCAAGGGAGCCTACAAATGGGAGGGAAGTCAACTATTTCAAAGGCCAGATAATAGCAGGACAAGGGGAAATGGTTTTAAGTGGAAGGAGGGAAGATTTAAGTTGGACACTAGGGGGAAGTTCTTCACAGAGAGAGTGGTGAGGCGATGGAACAGGCTGCCCAGACAGATTGTGGATGCCCCACCCCTAGAGGTGTTCAAGGCCAGGTTGGATGGGGCCCTGGGCAGCCTGGTCTAGTATTAAATGTGGAGGTTGGTGGCCTGGCCTGTGGCAGGGGGTTGTAGATTCATAATCCTTGAGGTCCTTTCCAACCCAAGCCATTCTATGATTCTGTGTTTCTTGTGTTTTTTTTTTTTGTTGTTGTTGTTTTGTTTTGTTTTTTTTTTAAGTGCTATAAGTGAAATACCATTTATACTGTTACACATGTATCTCTCTGAGAGTATATTCCATATTACTGTGACTGCTAACTACATTATAGTTGGGTGATTACTGAGATATACAGTCATTCACGGATTGTAGCACTGAATCACTTCATCATATATTATCAGTGTTTCATAGTCAAGTCGAATAAATTGTGGCATATATGAAATTTTATTTACCAAAACCTAAGGAATTAAATTGGAAAACACTGTCAGGTACACAAACTGCAATATTACTATTGATTAGGTACTACTACAGTATGATAGTCTAGATGTCCATTCTCGAGAAAAACTAAAAATATCCTACTTATTAATATGTTACTGCTCTTTGCTTCATACATTGCTATTTTTCCTTGTAATAAATTGATCTAAAAAATTATAATAATGATGCATCAAAAAAATTGCTTGCAAACCTCACATATATGTTGTCAGGAGAATTAGAATAGATAGATGTAATCATTAATAACATAATTTGAATTTTAAAAGCCTATTTGCAGTAAGTATATCATTATTACTTCACAATCTCAAAATTAAAATGTATTCTGTATTATCTCCTACTAATTTTCATTTAAAATTAGATAACATGCTATGCATAGTTAATACAGAGGAACATAATTAACCTCTACATGGTTGATGTCTTCCTCAGCATTCTAGTCTAAACACATTGGAGTTATGTAATTACACACAATTATAAAGTAATAAAATAGATGTTTTTATTATATACTAATTACAACAGAAACCTATGTGGTTTATCAAAAACTACATAGCATTTGTATTCCTAAGCAAGAATTTTCAAGCTTGTTATTATAGAAATAACAATTACTAAAAAACATGGGCTTTACAGAAAATCATGTTCAGTATATTAATAAATACAACTGATCTAAAAACAATGCTTTTTATTTCACAAAATACTGTGAATTTTAAATTTAAATGGATGGTCTCGAAAATTTTGTTATTGCAGATAATAGGAAAACAACTAGAGGAAGCATACACAACATTAGCATTTGATAGTGTAATAAAGATTAAAATTAAATAAGAACAGAGTTATCACATTAAAAAGATATATGTATTCTTTATTTTATTCTTATTTTCTTAATACAAACGTTTCACAACTGAACTACAATGGTTTATTGTGAAGATGCTGTTGTTTTGTAGGTTTTTTTTCTGTTTTATTTTTAATATTCATAAAATATGAATGTTAATATTAACTTAAGCTTTCCTGCAAAGTCAATGAGATTTCTTTAAAAAATGACTCTGATCATTCAGAATTTATAACTAAAATATCTGGTGATTTGTTTTCATTAAGTTTTCATTAAGCTTTAAGCAAGAGATTAATAATGTGTGCAGAGTAAAGAGAATAATCAATAATTCCTATTTGAAGGAAAAGACTTTACAATCTCAGAATAATTCTAAACCACCATTTGTTACAGTGCCCATTCTCTCAGGAGTCTGAGACACTCTTAGTGGTCACTGTTTAATTCTTCATCAGAGTTTTGATTTATTTTTGTTGTAGGCTAAGCTCTGATTCACCTCTTTCAGTTCTCATTTTTGGGATTCATACTGGAACAAGTCATAGGTCACAACAAGGGGCAGTCATTTTGTTCTGACTTAGGCACTAAAGATGGCTCACAGCTGAGCTACACATGTTTGCAAAACTGAATCTCCATTTTTGTTTCAGCACCAAAAGTGAAATCTGCCAGACACTGGATACAGTCAATGCCAAGACAATACACTTCTACCTAGGCAAAATTAAAGTTAGTTTTATCAAGAAAAATAAATGTTTTATGTTTTATGATATTTATTTACTTAGGAAGGAGAGCAATTAGGAAACAGAAGGATAATCTCTACTTGAAGAATCCAGCTTATTTCTTTCCCTGTCAGTCAGGAAGGAATAGAAATCTGCAGTTATTGAGATAGGACTCCTTCCTCTGCAAAGTCAGTCAGCTTTACATTGTCACATTTTGCTTAGTGACAGAAGGAGTTAATGAGGAAAACCTATAATGAAGTTACGGAATATGTGTAATGGTACTGAGAGCAGCAAATGTAATATATAAAACTTGTCTCTTACGGAGACGTATTAGAATATTTGTGAGGAAAAATGTAATTCCAGCTGTATAATTACATTTTTATATATATATATACATTTTTATATGTATTTATATATATATAAAAGAAATATTATACAGATTTGTTTAATGATGACTAAAAAAACTGTCACCTTTCCTACTCTGTTTTTTTGTTTTGTTTTGTTTGTTTGTTTGTTTTTTTCCCCCTGACAGTTTCAGAAAATTTTATTTAGAGTATGAGCAAAGATATCTAGATTTTCCTGAGCTTGGAAAAAGTGACTGTTAAATCCAGGGACATGTGGAAGTGAAAACGTCCTCAGACAAAATCCAATAAACTGTAATCAGTCATTTCAATTGTGAAATAAAGGCTTGAGAAGACAAAGCTTTGCCACCAAGATGTGACATTGTTTTCCATTAAGTAATGAAGTAGTTACTGCTACAGTAATCTTTTGTCAAATAATAGGGAGTAAGGACAATTCTTCTATCATTATGTTATTGCATTTTGCTGAAGTACTTGAAACAATAGAAAACAATGTACTGAAATAACAGCAATTGGAAAGTTACAAAGGATTTGCCTTTGCAATGAGAAAATGATTTGCTTAGTTTGCATACTTATTGGTTACAAAAGTATCAGTCATTTATTGTTATTAGTGCTGCTCTGAAAATCTTGATAGAAACTACGGATTATATATTCTACTCTGTACACTGAGGAACATGAAGGAATTTAAAGGGAAAAAAACCACGAAAATACAAAGGTCAGAAAACCTTTGAAATAAAAATAGAAGGGGCAAGAGAACAATATGAGGTATCTGAATTCTGTAAAAATCTTTATGAATGTCATTTATCTGTCATAGACATTGATTTTAGAATCTTCCTGTTTTAATCCCTACTACTTCCTACCTCTTAACGGAATAATAATACTCAGCATTCCATCCCATTGTCTCTATTTGCATGTTTTGTGATTTTCGACTTTAGTCAGTTGCTAACATAAAGGATTCCTCTTATCTATCTTAAAACAATATTCAGAGTAAATTTATATGTCCCAGCTAATCACTTTGTTATCTTTACAACATGTAATCAGAGATAACTACTTTGAAGTCTTGATTCACTCAATCTTTTTTTTAGGTGTTTCCTTCAAAATGAGATGAATCATCCCATGGCAATGTCTGTTCACCATTAGCTATGTTCAAATGTAGGCATCAACAGTATGAATGTCTAAATTTGGTCAAATACTCGCTTCTGGAGCACAGTTATTTTCCTTACTTATCTCTCCTACTCTCTTATGAGCTCCATCCTCTAAAGTGCGATGACTTGATGTCTTAAATAATCACTACAGTTTACAGCACTGGAAACAGATGCTTTCTTGGTAACTGAGTAAAAACATCAAAGTGGAGACCTGTGACAGATCTAAGAAAGCTAATTTAGAAAGCTAAATCCACAGTCATTTTCTCCTTTTATGATGATGCTTGATCAAAAGCCAAACATGAAAACTTCTAAATAAAAATACAAAATTTTTGTTTTAAAATAAAAATCTAAAGCAGAAAATGGCCTCAGGTAACATAATAAATTCCAATCTGATTAGAACAGTGGATGTGGTAGAGTACATAACATTACACAATATTTTCTGGGGGGGGGAAATAAATTAATAAATAAATAAAAAGTTTCTGTCTTTTATTAATTTAATTTATAGTTTGTGTAACCATAACAGCTGCAACTAGACCTACAACTTTGAAAAGGAATGATGTAGGTAATATTTTTATTTCTTTATCTATTAGCTAAATGTCTATTGGTGACTAAAGAGGATAAAGAAAAAAAAAAATCAGAGGAAAAAAGTAAACACTATCTATTCGTTATTGATAGGCCCTAGTTAATCCATTTTTCCCAAAGCAGATAATTTAGGGATTTTAGATGCCTTGCTGGTGAATTCAGTTTGACACATTAGAGTTTATAAACCCTGTGACCTCAATTATTGAATATGAATGATGGCAAACACTAGTAATGCAAATGACTGGTGTCTTAATTTTTTAATAAATTCCAATACTTAGTTAACCAGCTGTGAATGAAGGTTATCTGAATCACAAAATACGACACCCTTCATTTTGAAAGGAAGAAGAGTGTTCTGTCTGTGAAGGTCACTGCTTTAACAGCACACATTCCTTATACTTAGTGATGTGCAGAAAAGAGGTACTATTTTTTTTGTTTGCTTAACTTTTACATAATATAAGGTAATTGAATTTTGTTGTTATTGTTGTTTAGAGAGGTATTATTTTTTAATGTTTTCTATTTTGAAACTTCAGTATACCTATTCCATATGCATCTCTATTGCAGTACAAGAGTCCTTGATAGCTTTAAAGAAACAAGCAATGAAGCAGGAGTTACTGATCGAAGCTGAGAGTCTAACTCTTGTGAGAATTGCTCACAAGCCAATAACTTAAGCTCAGGTAAGGAATTCAGTGAAAGCATTTTATTTCGTGATTGCAATGTCGGATGTTCTGCAAGCCAAACCACACAGTGCAAGTAAAAGCAGGATCTCATACTTCCTAGTTCCTAACACTTGAGTATTTTCCCTGTTTCCATATTAGCTGAGTACTCCAGGTTGATGCTCTTCCCAGGGAGCTGTGTGGTGCTTACCAGGGTTAAGTAACAACAATTTCAAATGAGTTTTTTGGACTCAGTATTTAGTCTACTAAAGAATATGGAAGAGACCTGCATTAATTTATATCTTCCTTGAGAAGAATGAAATTTACTAGGAAATTTTCTTTGTTTCTAGATCATAAGGAGAACCATGTCCACTAATTTTCTGTGAAATACAGTAAATGGTATATACTAAATGAATTAGTAATTGCATTACTTTCTCTAGAATATGATTAGTTACGATTTCTTACAGCTAGGGAAAAAATGTGCTACAGCACAGATGTTGTCATGGTGTATTCCCTGTTTGTACCTATTTTTCCAGGAGAAGCCCTATGACTAAGATGGCAGTTAACATTCTGACTGAAACTTTCTTTCTCTTATTGCTGTGGTTTTCATAAATCTTCCTGATAATGAGAGCCTAAAGAGACTTAGATTAGCCTGTGGTCTCCAGTGATTAGTTTCTCCATCAAAGTATAGTAAGATCATCAAATCCTATATGCAAATTTACTTTAAAAATGTTTTTTACACACATTGAAATAATATTTCTCCAAGACAAGTAGGGATTGCCAGAGTTAGGAAAAAATAATGTTATTAAGTATGAAGAATAGCATACTTATTCGTAGATATGGATCACAGAAAGGAAGATTGAAGCAAATAGCATAGATGCAGTTAGAAGTTAGAAGAAGCTTTGCAATCCCCAGACCAAAATGCAGGCTGTTCACAAATTTACATGCTTGTGAAAAACAAAACTTGTCCTCTCTTCTTGAGCAAAAGATCTCTCAGTCATAATACACTACAGTGAGGAAAATGCAGTGCTCTCAGAAGATTCTTCATGGCTACTTATGTGAAATTGTTGTTTAAAAAATAACTATACAAAAAGTGGGTTTATTGATGCATACTCTCATCACACATTCTAAGTTTCTAGACTTTGAAATAAGCCGAAAGACACATAATGTCTCTGTGTGCTTTAGACATCAACATTTAAGCTTTCTTGTATGTTTCTATGCTAATGACAGCAGTGATGCACAAATATTGAATCTATCTTCTAATCACTCCGGTGAAGACAGCCCTTTTCCTGATTTTTTCATCATCCTTAGGCTTCTACTATCAACCAATGTAAACAATTATAAAACATTATGCTATAAATGAATGCTCATGTGAATGCCAGTGTGAGCAGTAGTCAGCCTTTTATCACAATGCTTGAGTATTGCTGTCCAACAAAAACAAGTAGTAGTAGAACTTTCTGTTGCACTGAGGTACTAAGTTTGCACCCATGAAAAAACAGCGGCTGAGATATAGTACTAGTTAATTAAAACTTCCTCTAAAGTAATGAGGAGATTTAATATAAATTAAATATTTAAATAAATAAATATAATTTAAAAAATCCTGGTATAATAAGGTATAAATGTAATGTTGACTTCAACTTAATAAACAATGATAGTAATAGCAGTAATACTATCTCTACAACAAAGTGTTTCTGGTCTACTCTAATTACATTTATTCTCTGTATTAAGCAAATTTCAAAGATGAATTGTTATTCACCTGCTTTCTATCCTGTTAGAAACATGATGAAAAACTGAGAACTTGTGCACCTTGGACTAGATTGAGTATGTAAGAAAAAGGTGTTACTAAATTTTCTACGTAGGTAATATTCTTTTTAATGAAATTACAATCTCTTCTGAGCTCATACAGATCACTCCTAAAACATTAAGTGTTCTGTTAACCTGGTCTGGTTATTGAAGTTGAGCTGGAGATCTGTGTTCCTTATAATTATTATGCTGAGCCCTCCAAAAATGTACCCTGTCCTGGTGTGCAGCCAAGTCCACATTGCACACTGAAGAAGGGATTGACACCAAGAATCCAAAACATCAGTCTATACAGACCTGTCACTTTGGAGTGAGGAGGGCTCAGCTCTGAAACTAGCCTGCATTTGGGACTCAAATGTGTATCCGTGCACGAGGCTTTACCAAATGGCTCCTCCAGCTCTTGTATAACACAACTGAGAAGGGTAAAACTTGCAGACCATGGCTGCATTTGAGGAGACACCATTAAATCATCAACCACCAGCTCCTCATCCTTTCCAGACCACTTTTAGGCTGTGTCTCTGCTTTTGCTTCTTGACAGCATGACATGATGAAGACTGAAAATGTAGGCATAGTTTAGTGGGTGATACTGGTGATAGGAGGATAGTTGAACCAGATGATCCTTGAGATCTTTTCCAACCTTAATGACTCTATATTATGCATCAGTACTTGTTTTTGAAAAATCAGCATTTGTAAAAAACAACAACAAATATTTAATATATGTTTCTAGCTGGTATAAATGTAAAGACTTCATAAAGATGGAGTTGGACTCGATGATACTTGTTCTCATCAGATTCAGGATGTTCTATGATCCTATGATTCTATGATAAAAATCAATACCAAATGAGATAGTGTTATTTACATCATTTTGTTAATTTATTTAAAATAATATTAAACCAGAAACAGAACAGAATTTGACCAGAAAAACTGTATAAATGTCACACTATCACACCTTCTAATAGGAAACATTATAACTTTAAATAAAGTTATACCATGAAAATAACTAAAGCGAAAATATTAGGATAAAACTGTTGAGATTGGGAGATAGTGTTCAAAGATAATTTGCAGGTAGAAATGAAAAAGCAGTTTACAAGAAGTAAATGATATTTCTGGACTGTATTTCCATTTGAGCAGATGTGCACTTCAAATCAGTGAAGTATAGATTTTTAATATAACTTTGGTTTGAAAATAATATTGAAATTTGTAAATATATAGAGCTTACTTTCTAAATACAGCTTGCATTCTAAAATTGCTTCCATAAAAGATTGGAAAGGTTTGAAATATACATATTTTCTTCCTGCTAAGAGCAGCAGAATTGTATCTAGCTTTTCCCACTGTTCAGCATCTGATAGGTGTTCTTTGATTAAATTTCCTATCCATTCCTCCCCACACCCCATAAAAAAACCTCACATGTGAAATGACAAAAAATGAATAACCTCTATATTTAGATAATAGGAATTTCTGAAAATATCATGTGCAATGCAAGTTTCTGCATGCATGTCATAATGGATTGTTAAGCAGGGTTTGATTTCATCATATTTCAATGTTGGATTTGAAAGAGCAGTTATATATTTTTTCACTATTTAACACAAACTGATATCTTTTGGAAAGATTCAAGGTTAGGTCTTTTGTTCTATGTGAGACAGGATCTGCTTGTCTGCAAAATGCATATTTACATGTTTAAATGGATGGACAGCAAATGATTGAAAATGTGTTCATTATACAAAAAGTTTTGTGATTCATTTACTATTGAACATCTCTCAAAATCATCATATGTCAAAGCAGCCTGCCTAAAATAGAGTAAGAAAAATTCATACAGAGGTTGGTTTTACAGCAGATTCCATACTGATTTATGAAGGCATTAATTTGCCATTTAGCTTTTAAATTTGACTATTAATAATTCTTGACATACAAAATATAATTCTTTTTTTTTTTTTCCTTATTTTTCAGTGCTATAACTGGTGACCTTCTTAAAAGTATTACTTCCTAGTATGTATGCATTTCTTTAAGGAGCAACGGATTTTTCAAAGTTTCAGACAAAAAAGATTTAAAAATAGTTTGCTTCTAGCTTCCATCCCCCCTCCCTCCTTTTTTTGAATTTATTTCAAATAACTTTCTAGCAACTATGGCACTATGCGTAATTAATTCCATAAGTACCAAGTTGTCACATCATTAAAATACCAGTTTACTGAGGCATTGAAAAACTCTTGCCATGTGTTTTGTTTACTATGTAACTGGATTATTTTTTTGAGCTATATTCAATATGTACAGTACAAAATTAAAAAGTGAATTTTCCAGGTGTTAGTTGATGTGTCATATGTAAAACTATATATTTTCTTGGAATCAGCTTGAAAAGCTTTATTTCAGTGTGTTACTTTATAACAGAGAAAATGAAATAAGCAGAAGTAATAACATAATTCAGCAATATTATGATAAAGATAACTATAAATCAAATACTTTGGTCTAGTAGAATCACTTCTAAATCATAAAGAATCATTTAAGTTAGTAGTTTACTAGAATACATATTGTCAATGTTGTATTTGTGAAAAACGTTGCATTCACTTTAACGTTTATACACAATATAATTTTCTGAGATCTCTAGTTTTTTTAAATTAAATTTATATCTTAATATCTCATCAAGTAAAGAAGGAATATGTATATATCGTAAATTAATATAAAATGACAATTAAAAATAAGGAAAAAGAAAAACATCTGTGAATAACAGTACAAACAATAAAAACAACAGATACAGACAATGCAAGATAACAAACACCTCTAACTTCTGAAAAGAAGTGAGAACATTACAGTAAGTCATTATGGTTGACATTGAAAATATGTTCAGACCACTGATCAGCAAGAAAACTGGAAAAAATGAGTGCTGGGGTAGGTGAGAAATAAATGAAAAAGTGTGAAAAACTTGTGAATAAATACAGAAATTGTGGTTTACCATGACAATAATAAAGACCAGATGCAATCTGAAAAGGATTGAATGTTTATTTTGAGTCTCCATGGGAATCTCAAGAATTTAGCATGGTATATAGAAAACAAATAATTTAAAATACATAATTGCATTTCAAACTGCTATTTATTTATTTATCTATTTATTTATTTATTTTCTTTTAATGCCATAAGTGAAGAAATTGTATTTTCAATTTTTAAATAGTTCTTCAGGTATTTATAGGACATTTCAAAAATTTATCTTCCATGTACCTTTGAGGATTTGAAACACAGGAAAAAACATCCTAGTGTTAGGAATATTGAATAATCTTTGACATAGTATGTCATCTTTATTTATTGGATGCTATGTTAGAGAACAAACCTTGAGAGAAAAAAAATAGGAAGGTTGGTTTTAGAAATGTTTTATATTCACAGAGTACAGGAACAGACAAAAACAATGACAGAAAATTGGCCAAGAGCACAGCAATATACTGCTTAATGGTAAAATAACCAGTGAAAATGAAATCCTATTTCTAATTGGGAAAGCTGTGAAGCCTCCAGCATTCTGTAACACTTCAGTTCCAGGTTTGTCAGTTACAGAGGGTCTGGATGACATATGTCATGAATGTTAAATTTCTAATTTAGTTTAATAGAAAAATGAACTGCAAAAGTGTCATCTCCTGCACTTTAAGCACTGTGTCCTGAGTGGAGCTGACATGAGTCTTTCAAATACAGGGCTAGCCACACTTTTAGAAACTGTACTGACTTCTTGAGAGCAGCAGTAGAAGATGAGGTTTTGAAAGGCACTCTCCTAAGAGTCTTTAATAACATTTCTGATAGCTTGAGTGAAAATAGTCATACTAAATATGCAATATTTCCTCCAAAGCACATTAGCACATTCAATCCTTTGCCCTGATGATGCTTTGATATAAGATAATAAGAGAATATTTAATTAATTTCAGTTTTTTTAAGAAGTATTTAGTCTTGCATTCAGAGCTCAGCTCTGAGACAACAGGGCATGTAAACTGCAGTGGAAAAATCAGAAATAAAAACAATAAGAACGTATCAATTATCATGACTGATATTAGTATTATATTTTAAAATGACCTCTCTCTCTGTGAGGAATGTTAAGGAACCTAAACAAATAATTGGCTTTTTTGTTGCTGTTCTTTTTGTTTTCAAAATAGTTTGATATTAAAATGCATGCAAAACTAGGAACTTTTATGATAATATACTAATAAAATAATAGTATGTGGTAATATTTGTCCCCTTCTGGCATCTACATTAAATCTTATTATCTTTCAATTGATGTCAAAGATGCTTCAGAACAGCCAAGAAATATTTACTGATTATAAATGGCAAAAAGTATAGTCAAACAGTAAAGTTTTCTTTCCTTGTGGAGATCCAGAGGTAATAGCATATTGAACTTCTGTAATTTAGTGAACAAGAGAAAGTGATTAATCAGATATGAGTTGCAACCTTACAGGTTTCATTTTTACAGACAATGGAAGAAGAAATATAAAGCCAGGTTTAAGCTTAATTTAATGAACCTTGCAAAACGTACAGAATGCAAAACATTATCTCCCTCAGAGAATAAAGTAAAAACTTAAATTTCCCAAAGGGCAAAAATTCCATAAAAACAATGAGTACACTCTCCTCACAGCCAAGATTGAAAAGGATTTAAAATATGAATACGAAAATTTAATTTCACATACAAAGAGATAGAATAAAATTAAAATGAACAAAGTTTTCTGAAGCTTAAGTAATGACGAATTGCCACCATAATACTATTTTGAGGGTTTTTCAATGAACTTGAACAAAAGAGAGTGGGAAAACTGAAATAAAAAATTAAAAATATATATTTAGAGAGAGAGAGAGAGATGAGTTTATAAACAGTGCCACACCCCTTAAAATACCTGTTAGCCTTCATGGCCATTTGAGCACACTGCTGACTCATGTTCATAACTCCCAGGTCCATTTCCTCTACAAGGTCTTCCAGCTACTCCGCTCCAAGCCTGTAGCATTGCCTGGGGTTCTTGTGGCCAAAGTGCAGGAGCCAACACTTGGCCTTGTTGGACTACATCCCATTGGCCACAGCCCAGCTATCCAGCCTGTCCAGATCCCTCTAAAGGGCCTTTCTAGCCCCAAGAAGATCAGTGCTTCCAACCAACTTGGTGTCATCCGCAAACTCATTAAGGGTGCACTCAATGACCTCATCCAGGTCATCAGTGAAGATATTGAACAGGATGTGCCCCTGTACCTACTGCTGGGGAGCACCACTCGTGACCAGTTACCAGCTGGATTTTACATCATTCACCACTATTCTCTGGTCCCAGCCCTCTTCCCAGTTCTTTACCCAGCAAAGAATGTACCTGTCCAAGCCATGGGCTGTCAGCTTCTCTGGGACAATACTGTGGAATCCAGTGCCAAAGGTTTTGCTGAAGCCTAGTTTGACTACGTCAACAGCCTTTCCCTCATGCACCACGCAGGTCACTCGTTCAGAGAAGGAGATCAGGTTGCTCAGCAGGATCTGCCTTTCACGAACACATGCTGGCTGGGGCTGATCTCCTGGTTGTCCTGAACACGCAGTGGGATCTTCCTCAAGATGATCTGCTTCACCTTGCTTCATTAAGGTTTTACCTGGCACCAAGGCCAGGCTAACAGGCCTGTAGTTCCCCGCATGAACTCCTCCCCATCTGTGCAGAAAGTATCTCAGCTACTATATTCCTGTACTCAAGGGGGAGCATAGGGTAGGTATATAACATGGTTTAGGCTGTGATTTTAACTGAATGACCATAGAAGCGATATGACAAAAGGAGATGGAATATCCACCACAAACCTACAGGCGCAGGTATGCGAGTTGACAGGAAAAATGTTAACAAAAGAGGGTTCTGTTTCTCATGCTACTCTTCTACTCTGCTACTCTGCCACTGAGGAGGGTGGGGGTGCACAAGAATCTCAGAGGCTACCCAGACAGGAAAGCTGACTCAAAGAATATTTCATATGACATCATGCTCAACAATAAAACTGGGCAAATTGACCAGGGTAGCTGACACTGCTACTGGACTGGCTATGCACTGATAAGCTGATGGTAACCAATTATATTGCTTCACTTGTTTCTTGATTGTTTATTTTTCTTTCTTTTCTCATTTTAAACCATCCTTGTATCAATCAATACATTCTCACGCTTTTTTTTTTCTTTTTTTTTTTAAATTCTTTCCCCTATTACAAAGACAGGGACAGGAGTGCTAACAGCTCTGTGGTCTTTTACTGCATGCCAGGTTAAATTACAAGAGTGGGTAATGGTTATGACAAAGGATGATGCTAAGAATGTGAATGTTCTTTACATTTAAATGAATAACTTCTCATGTTCCAAAAGAAGAGAGATTTCTCTGATAGTTAACCTGTTACTGTTAGTAGCTATGTTCATGTGCAATAAATTTAGTACTCTTTAGGATGCAATGGAGATGTCTATGAAAATAGGTTATTAAAGACAGAATAATATATGATAATAATAATTTTGTAAAAATATGTTCCTACAAAAATGAAATTTTCATCAACACTAAGAATCAAATTTATATATACTACTATAATTCATCATCTCAGAAAACAAATTTTTGGTACTCATTAAAATAACTTTGTGGGTAACAAATATCAGAAACTATTCTAGATTACTCCCACAAGTCTCTTATACTTAAATTTACTGTAGTTCCACTGAGTGATTAATAAGCAAAATACTGTGCAGTAATGCGATGGCAAAAAGATGATGATATAATGATGATGTGCAGCTATATGGAAAGAAAACATGCATATATATTTCTGAAGTTCTACAGGTATTGGGACATAGAACTGGGACATTTATATCCCAGAATCTGTAAGTTGTTTCAGATGTCATTCTGAATTAGCATGCTTTAATATTATTAACAGGCACTGAAATACCTGTCATATGCTCTTGAAGAGAAGTTTCAAGGCTTGCCTTGCTGAACAGCTACACATCTTTGCATAGTTGCATTCTCTCAAATAGAGTAGTATTTTTAGAACTTATTTCAGTTTAAGAAATAAAAATAGAATAAGCATTTCACCTCTGAGCTCGTCTAATTTGTCATTACAGTTAATAATTACCTAGATGCTAATTCAGTTGTCTATATAGACTTCTATTTCCACTGGGTTACTAATTTTTCTTCTTCTGGTCTCCAGCTGCTGAATTGGTAGTGTAGAGCAAAAAAACCTATCATAAACCTATTCAGATTTATTAAATAGCTCAGGTTGCTCTGGGCTCTGTTTAGATCTTTGTCTAGCCTCTTTAGTACAGTAAAAATATATAGTTATTCTTTAGGTCATATTTGACATCTTGTGTAATATTTCAAAATCCTGTGTTCACAGATATGTTAATAGTAGGCAGTGATATGTGGAAATCTGAATCAAATCTAGTAAGCAAAGACTAAAGAACTATTAATCTCCAACAGATGTGCACACTCACATTTAGTTAAATAAATCATAAAATATGTTTTACTGACTATTTTTGCAATTCATTTGTGCTGTACTTTTAATTTGCCCTAATAAATATAATTGAGACAACTCAGCATGTCAGAGTAGACAGATAAAACACAAGATGTGAAGAAAATGTATGGCTTCTGGAACCCAAACAGGAGAACTTGGTACATCTGAAATATCACTAAACAAATTAATCTAGGTTGAGTAGCTGATTTGTCTAACTGTAATTAGTTTCTCGTTCAGATACGAGCATTTACACTTTAGATATCTGAATTCAGGGAAGAAGATCCTTCTTTCCCAGGATGATGATGATAATGATGATTAATCTTTCCAAAACAGAAACTTTTTCAAAAGTTTTTAATATAATCTTACCTAGTTATAATGTAGAACCAACAAATAAGGGGAGAAATCTGAACCTGGCAGATGAAGATAAGAATTGTTAAACTATCCTCTGGAATAGCAGTAGAACACCATTTTTCTTGGAGTGGCTTAACTTCTCTCTGATGAATAATGGGTCAGAGCAAATACAGTTGGTAAGAACTGAGAAATTCATAGCATCTTAGAACAAACTTTGTTATTATTTCCTTGTTTTTGTATAGAAATTTCATATGCAAATATGGAGATGTGAGAGGGACAAGGTCTGAATATGCAATTAACTTCCCTTTCTCTGATCCATCTAACTACTGAAAATTGATAGTTTTGAGATACTAGATAAACTGAACAAATAGGAATTATCATACACATTGGTGAAAATAAACCAAGCAAAACAAAGCAAATCTTGCTAAAGATTGAGAAATGAATTAATTTTTAAAGTTAAAAAATATATATACATTTTTATGTCATTTCAGTGTTCACTTTGATGACCTATGCTAACGTCAGTGACAACAGAATTTAGAGTACAGAAAGAACACAACTTTCAGAAAACAGAAGATAAATCTGATACATCATTTGCTTTAGTGCATTTCTTTCTAAGTTATCCTACAATACTGTTAATTTTCTTCTATAAATATGATGTTTGTAGTTAGAGTAAATAATAAAATGTAGCTTTCAGGAGAAAATGAAGGAGAGCATTTGATCAGTGAGCTACCTTTAAACTCAAAACAGTTCATTGGTTCACATCTGACTGGAAATCTCAGTATGATTCTTCAAACAAGGTTGTAAATCCACAGAGAAAATTCAAAATCTTGCTTTTCTGGGAAAGATTTCTTTTAAAAAATAAGTGTTTGCTTAACTTTTCCAAGTATTAGAGATACAATCTTCTATATTTTGGGGGGCTAAGGTATAGACTTACTAATCTATTTCAGCTAATGTTCTGTTTCAAATACCGAATTTTGTATTTCAAAATATTTATTTCTGTAAGGATATGGTTGATTATGGTGTGCCTGGACTTATATCATCCTTAGAACAGTAATGTTAAGCCTCACAAAGGATAGAAGGTCTACAAGCTACAGAAGATTTGTATATTACTTGTAACTTACAGGAAAGTGAATTTGAAGATTGCAAGAAATATTTTGTAATATTTTCCATTGATATTTTTGAAAACATTGTGGTAATTTCAGAGGACACCGATTTTTACACTAAAACTATATGCATAAACACATTTATCATTTATTGTGTAGCAAGATAGTAAAGTTTACTATCAATATCACTGTTCTGCATCCTTATCAATTTTAAATTGATGTAATCCTGTAAAACTATTCATTGTCTTTTTTATCTGTGGAGGATCTTTTTATAATATGGCTTTTATAAAACATCAACTCCAGATCATCTTATATTTATCACTCATAATAACAGCATGCATTATTGTAGACCTTTTATTTAGTTTTACCTTAATAATTGCTAAAAATTAATTTGAAACACTGCAATTCATGTAAAATATCCATAGCATAAGTTATAAAATGTTTTCAATCACAGAGTGCTCTAATACATGTATTGATTATTGTTTTCATTATAATATAAAACAATAGGACAGTAATAATAACTGCTAATAAAGCTGCTCTTAAGTTTTCTATTCTGTTGTCGTCATATGGATTTTGAAGGTATGTATATATGTTTTTTTTTTCTTCCTTACATACCTTCATTGTTTTGGAAGTGGTAGAAACTAATGTTTTATTACACAGTATTTCAGAGACCACGATGATTATTCTGTAGCTTCCTCCCACATTACTGGGAGAAATCATGAAATAGGATGGATGCAACACGTATTGAAGACATCTAGCACTATTTTTTCTTCTCAAGTGACAAGTGCAGTACTTTTACCTAGATATCACCTAGCACAGGTATATTAAGCATGCAGATGAAAGAAAGTTGGCTCAAAATCAGTAAAATCAGTAAAGACATAACTGACAGGCTTTTGAAGCCTAACCAGCAGAGAAGAGGAATCAATATGACTGTTTACTTGGACATGCATTCCCTGTAGTTGCATAGAAAAGATGTACTCTGGTATTGCTTATATTGCTTATATTATATCATTGCTAATAATGAACTAGGGATGTTCTCTTTCTACACCCAAATTTTATTATATGAAGATTGGTAAAACAGTAACACCGCGGGAAACAGAGTTTACAATTGACTTCCATTAAGGTTAAAATATTTTTATCTACAGAATTATAAATAACATATTTTACTGTCTTTAGATCTTCAGTTTTCAAAGATTTCAACTGATTCATCATAAAACAAGCTTAAAGCAATTGATTTAACATTGCAATGGAGATCTCTGCTTAAGAGAAAAAAGAATCATGGATTCATATAATTGAATAATAGAATATTGTAAGTTGGAACGGACTCCCCTGGGATCACTGAATCCAACTGCTGACTCCATGCTGGACCACTCAGAAATTAAATCCGATGTCTGAGAGCATTGTCCAGATGCTTGCTGAACTCCATCAGGCTGTGTGCTGCGGCCTCTGCTCTGGGGAGTCACTTCCTATATTTGACCACCTACCCAATGAAGAACGCAAAGGCGTTCAACAGAAAAACTAGATCTCTTCTCTACTGAAAACGTGCTGAGAAGAGCAAAATAGAAGATCATTTTTTAAGAAGAATTTTATTTATTTATTTATTCATTTATTTATTTCTGAAAAGGTACCCCAATTTATTTCAAACTTTAAAAAGGGTTATGAAACTTTGTTTAACTTTAGGGTTAAATAGTGCCATTTTGCTTAAGCTAACTACTTTTCCCTATGTTATATTTTCTGTTTTATTGATAGAAAACTAATGATAAAGTTTCTGATTTTAGATCTAACTTAATTTATTCTTGTGGTCCTGAGTAAGAACACACATCTTAATGATTTTTATTCAAAAATACCTTGAAAGAAATGCAAATTTTACCTCTGGAAAGTGGAAGGTAATAATTAAATATCACATCGTTGCTGAAGTTCATTGTGTATACATTGTATAATACTACTGTTTGAATGGAAACAGATTTATTTTTGTAACAGTAATGATTAGTTCTTCATCACAGTGCACAGGGAATTACTGTCATCTCTGCTTATGCTAAAAAAATTTCACAGACATTCTAAATATAAACCTGACTCATATTCTGCATAACCTTTTTTGAAGCGCTCTCTAAATCTGGTCCTTTTTTTCCTTTTTTCTCCCCTTGTTTTTAATCTAAGAATGAGTGCCTGTTTACATACAGAGGTATCTTTCTTTTCTGTGTGAGCATGTCTCCTACTGACATTGAATAAAACGTAAATGTTGAAAAAAATCCATCTTAGGACTTGAAGATATTGCTGTCTCCTAAGCCCTCATTTCAATTTATTTTGATGATGTAGTATCAAATTAACTGGCCAGTGAAGTCATATCTTTATGAAGCTGCACTCTCAGTATATATGAGGGGTGCTCTGAAAGTAATACCTCCTATTTTATTATGCTGGCCTGCAATATCATAGGCAGATATTGATGGTATGGCAGTGGAGGCCAAACCTTCCCACTAATATTCCAGTATATTTTGTTGTCGTGTGATAGATGACAACAGAGGGACAGTCTATGGCATCTGACTTGAAAGTGCATATGAAGCAAAGGCATATAATTGAATTCTTCCACACAGAAAAGTTGCAATCATTGACATCCATTGATGCTTGATGAAAGTTTATAGAGATCAATGTGTGCAAGCACAGTGAGGTAGCAGGTTGTACATTTTAGCAGTGGCAATAGTGGACCATTAGACATTCATGAAGTTGTTGAAAAATGAACTCTTTGAGTATACACCAGGTTGGTCTTAGAAAGCGGGAGTTTAGAATAAGCTTGACTATCAACAAATTTAAACATTACTGAAGAGATAGGTAGGATCTCAACATCACAGGCAACTGCCATCTCAAACTACTTCAGTTCCCCTGGTGCCCCTATGTAATAGGTTTGTGGCTCTGGAACTTGAGGGAGGTCATTAAAGATGAAGTGGAAGATCCACCTGTCAGGTTGTCTAGGGCGAAGCAGTCGACTCCACACCACACCTCAAGACTGCCTCTGCCAAGGAGAAAAGAAGGGTATTTGTCATAGATGACTCCCTTCTGAGAGGAGCAGAATTCCTTATATTTCAGCATGACCCTACTCTTAGGAAAGCATGCTTCCTCCCTAGGTCTCAAGTCAGGATTATTTGTAGGAAACTTTCTACTCTGATTCGCCCCTCTGATTATTATCCCCTATTGATAGTGCAAGTTATCAGCAATGAAGTCACTGATAGAAGCTTGAAGACTATCAAAAAGGTCTTCAGGGGAACTGGAACAGTGGACAGAGTGGGCATATAGGTCATATTTTCCTCCATCCATTCAGTGGCAGATAGAGATAGCTTGATTGCCAAAATTAGTTGCTTCAGATCTGTCCAAGCCAGAACCACAGCGACTGACTGAGAGGTATAGGGTGGGGTTCAGTCAGTTCTTTCATCCAGGGAACCCCGAGATAACAGAGAAGCCTGGCAGCTCTCACGAGAGCGGATGATGTGAAGCAGGTGTTGCCAGGGCACCAGCTCCACATCAACATCCTCTGCCTCGAAAAAAGACTCAGGGATGGAAAAGAGGAATCAGGGTGTTTGAATCATGTGGGCCGTTCAGACGAGGGGAAATGGTAAGCCACCTATTTGCGCGGCTACACAGGGAAGTGGGTTGTTATCTCACTGGGAAGAGAATGATTTTCAAGGCAAACCTCGAGCAAATCAGCAAGCAGGCAGGGCAGGCCATGTTGCCATATAGGAGGGGGGTTAGCACTGAGAGCTTAACAGGTCACTTAACAGGTCATTACTCTCTGGACAGACCAAGATGCAACCATGATCACCACATGGAGGTGAGCTGCTGCTAAAAGGGATGTAGAGACTCAGACTGAAAGCATGAATGTCCATGCCACAGTTCAGGTCTCAGGCTGCAGAGAATGCCTGGCCCTGTCACTGCTGCAGGAGGGCAGCTGGGATACCACCTGTGAGTGGTGTGAGCAGGTGGATGATCTGCTCAGCCTGGTGGTGGAGCTAAAGGATGAAGTAGAAAGGCTGAGGAGCATCTGGGATTGTGGAAAGGGATTGGTGGAGTTGCACTCTGCCATCCCTACTGGAAGGTTGTGGGGTAGGTGCTCCTCAAGCAGTGGGGGATCGTCTGCCATCTGTCTCAAAGTCAGGTGGGAAGTGGCGACCTCAAAGACAGCAAGGGATGGAAACAAGTACTTGTTCAGGGCAACAAGCGGTCTGCCCTTCAGCCTGTCCCACCTTGCCAGGTGCCCTTACATAACAGGTATGAGGCTCTGGAGCTGGACAGCTCCAAACTTTTTTTCATTTATGACAGACTTTTTCAATTTGCATCAGAGATTATCAGGTAAACACCTAATCTAAAAACAATCCAGGATACTCTGAGGGAATCATTTTACCCTACAACAGATTTCTGTAAAAAAAATAAAATAACAATAATAAAAAAAATAAAATTCTAGTGTCTTACTGACTTTATCCTTCAGTTATGGAGACTTCACTTCAAGCTAGCAATAAGTAAGTATAAGTACAAGTTTTTCTTTTTGACAAAATTAACCTGTTTGATTTCATTCTGTTCTAAGCCACTTATTAAATTTTAAGTTCCACTTGAATACTGACCATAAGGGAAAATCCTTTTTCTTAACCTTATCTAGGAATTATATACTTCAAAGAAGCCCAAACTTTATTTCAATTCTTTAGTCATCTTTATTTTCAACCAACAGCTGTAGTATCATGGTAATACAAACTATCATTCTCCACAGTTTACATTATTATCACTCTTGCTACTGCCTTATTATCACCATTCATTCTCATTTTGTCAAGCAGAAAAATTACCTCAAAACATTGAGTAGGCATCCTCATGCTTGGGTCTGCATTCTACATCATATCTCTGATTAGAATAGCAATTGTTTTGGGAATACTCAGTTCAGTTCAGTTTTCAGAACTGTGCTTGCACTATAAATACACTGCCTTCAGAGAACTGTCTCCAAACACGCTATATCTTGTCTCAGGAGACTTGCAATTTCAAGTCTTTGTTTTTCTCAACAATTTCCTTTACCACTATTGATGCTTTCATGCTTTTTCATGCTGTAACCTGTTGTAGAAGCAGAAAATTTATTTCAAGCTCTAGATCACTTTTTCCACTTGATCTAGTGGTTGGCAACTCTGTCCTCAGCAGGGGCTTGAAATTAGATGACCTTTGAAGTCTCTTCCAACCCAAGCAATTCTGTGATTCTCTGTTTTTTTTTTTTTCTCCTGGAAAGTAGAATTAAACTCTATCAGCAAGAAGAATATATAAAAAGTAGAAGTTAAATTAATCTCATTTGACTTTAGATATATACAACACAGATCTTCACAGTTGAGTTACTGAGGCTATTAGAATTTTTGCAGTTTTGTAAGTGTAGTCAAATGATTCCTACTTTAGAACTTTTAATAACTAGTGTATCACCAAAGACATTATTAACTTCAGTTTAATGTAGGTATTTATATATGAGCTATGTGTTTAAGACCCTTTTAGATCACTGAATATCTAACAGTACATTGGATAGCTCTTCAGCTACTCATTTAAATGCAGGGTCCAAAATTAGGGCAAATAAATAGTGGTCTAAACTTCAATAACTCTACTGACTAGATCACCACTGTCTAGAGGGTGAATTAATTATGTCTTACGCTGGTGAGTAGACAATTAAATATAAGCATTTACAACATAGGGATGCATACCCTCTCTGAGGTGCAAGAAGTAAAAGGCCCGGGAAAGTATGCAGTGTCATATGAGATGATACAGGACACTTGAGATGTCTGCAAGGCCGTAGCAAATAGAGTTCAATGTCTGAAAGAAAAATACAACATTCTGGTACAGAAAACTGGTACTATACCAGGAATAAGGAATTTCAAATTGCACAATATATCTGCTTTCAGGCAATTAAATGCCTAAAAAATTCTCCAGTCACACACCTCTCTACCAAAACAACAGAGAAAGAGCAAACTGAATGTTAAAATTAGGCATTTTGAATAACATTATTTTTTTTGCAGGAACTGATATTTATGGATGCAATTTATGTTTTCCTCAGTGTTTTTCCAGTCAGAAAATAAAAAATCAGATCCACATAGAATTGTTAATGTCTTCATTTGCTGACTTATTTTTTCTTATGATATTTACTTGTGTTGGAAAATAGCCATTACATAGATAATAGCAATCAGAACCTAGCTTTCATGCTTTTTAGAAAGTATTAGAATTTCTGTATTACAGAGATGCACCTCTTGCTTATTTACTGATAACGAAAATCTACATATTCTCTATTTTCAGTAGCTTGGATTTCTCAAAAAGGATGGAAATAAAATAGCTAATTCAAGCCTAATTTAGAATATGTGGATTTGAGAATTCTCATCACAACTAGGATTTGTTAACTGCCAAGCTGAAGAATTACCTACATGAGTCCATTTCCCTTTCTAAGGAAATGCTGAGTTCATTAACGTGTTACATAAAATCTGCATTAGTATGAGTTGAGCAGGTCTAATTTGTGTTAATGGATTGTTAATGATTATAAGAATCCTAAAATCTCAAGAGGGGAAACTTCAGTGTCTTTAGGTTTGCACAGAAATAGAACAAGATTGGTGCCCAAAATGATATATGGTCATTCCTATTTAAAATTATTTTGGTGAAGTTATGCAACAAAAGGAAACTGAAGCAACTCTTCATGCAATGTGAATAGCTAGAATACAATTGGATTTAGGAATTTTGCTCAAGGTTAGACATAAAGCATTCAACCAGATACCACCTTCTGGTAATAGCTTGAATTTGTCTACATTTTAGAATTGACACACAGCTTTGTTCCTTTGGGACAATAATACTTTGCATTTGTAGAGTGATTTTCATGAAAAGATCTCAAAGAACTTTTCTCACTATAGTGAAACTTGAACTTTTCAGTAACACCCTCTTTACGTTTTGGTTACTGTTTTCTCATTCCTCTGTCTTATTCAAGCAATTAAATTGATATATGCGATTTTGTTTCCCTTTACAAACTGTATGGACCTTATCTACTTGGCTTTCAGTTTCTCTTCATGTGCACAGTTTCTCTTTTCATGTACACAACATAAACACAAATGTACACTAACAATGTAAATTATTAGACTCTCCAGGACTGTCTTTATCGTAAATCAATAATCTTAACTGAATTTTTAAGAAATACAAACATAAAGAAATATTATAGCAAATACAAAAAGATTGGAAAGAATGTCAGTGTGCTCTTTCTGTTAAAAGCAAGACAAAGGTAACCAGACTGCTGAAGACAGTCTAGCCAGAGGTAATAATTCACATTTCATCAGATGATACATTTAAAAAACTGTGTTTCATATTCCTCTAAAGCAGCTTTGCCTATGTCACAGCACAAATTAGTGAAGTCTAAATTTCAGCTCAAGGCTCCATGTGTCATTTAATAGCATACACTTGCTAACTGCAGCCAAAATGCAGGCATTCTTCAGGGACCCTGAAACTCTTCATTTGCATAAGAATGGGAAGTTAATTGTGCTACAGATATTCTGGCTTCCCCAAGGAATTCATTAAGCGTACTGAACTTGCTGAGAATGTAACGTAACTGTCATTTCTAGGAAATCAGGGAAATTCAGCTTCAGAGACAGCACCAAGGGAAGGTAAAAGACATTATTTAATATGAATTTGTTTCAAACCAAGATAGAGTGGATTTGAAATACCTACTACACTCTAATTCCAGAAATTATTTTCTAAATATATGAGGTTACTTTGAGTGTTTCTTCCCTTTTCAGTGCAGTGTCTTGAGACAGCTTTGTTATTTCTCATGATGCTTTATGCTTACATTTATCTTGAGATATATTTTTAAAGAGGGATATGCTCTTATATGCACAACAGTACAGTATCAGTGTTTATTAAAAAAGGGAAAATATTAAACTGATTTATCTTGGTCTTAAATAATTATATTAATCACTAAAAAATAACACTATAATGCTCTTACAAAAAATATGCAATCTCCAGCAGTAGGTTGTAGCAATTCTTTTATCGAATAAGATTCTTATGTGTGAAAACTTACATAAACTGTAGTTATTTAAACTGAAATAGCTAGAAGAGCTATTACTATAATGTGTTTTTTTTCCTTAAAAAAAGTTCTCAGATCTCATAAACCTACTTTTTTCTTTGTGAATTTACATTATAAAGAAACATAGTACTTATTGAATTGGTAGGGAGTCTGCTTATAAGTTTCTGACATTTTAATTAATTCAAGAAAGTGCTGTATTTTTAGACATATTTGGGTTTTGACTTTTTTTTTTTTTTCTTCTCTTTTTTTTTTTCTGGGTAATAGAGAAATTATTTGAAAGCTTCTTGTTAATGCTCCACTCCAATAGGAAAGAAATGTACAAAAGAGTTGTTAACTCATCATATCATGTGAATGGAGGTATATTAATACTTCTGATAACAAGGGAGGAAATCAAAGCTTTGAAAATTGTCTTCATTTGCCAGTTTCCAGATACAAGGAGTTATTCAACTAGTTCAGTACCAGTACATGCAGTTTAGCAAGGAAATGCCTATAAAGCATCATCATGAAGAAATCTCCCAAACACTCACAACATCCTGGGCTTTCCCTTATGTGTGCCTGAACACTAGTAGACTCATTATGAGGAATAAGCAAGACAAGTTAGAAATGTATATGTCCTTGCAGGGCTATGATGTTATTGAGACCACGCAGATGTGATGGGGTGGCTTCACTTGTTTGAGTGTTGTAATGGAACAACAGAGACAAGCTGATGTTCATAGTGATCTGCCTGGGGATGACCTAGAGAAATGCAGAACTGGTCAGCCTCTCCTCAGATAATGGGGAAATTATAGAGTAAACAATCCTGCAAACCAAATACAAGAAGAACAAAAAGGTAACTGGGAATAATCACTATATATTTATAGATGGTAAAAGGGGCTTCAACAAACTGATAACTCTCTATGCTGAATTGACTGGCTTTATGGGTAAGGAAAATAAAGTGAATTTTTTTTATCTTGACTTTAGCAAAACTTCCTCATTGACAATCTGAGGAAGTATCAAAAAGATAAGAATAAACTTTGGTGTTTGAAATATGCCTGGTCTACTAGGGAGAAATCTGTGACTAGCAGTCCAGATTCCAGTTGGAATCCAGTCACAGACACCCAAGAGTCAGCACTGAAATAAAATTATAGACTCTTTAAGAAAATATGATTTTTTTTTTTCTCTCTCTCTCTCTCTTCTCTCTCTCTCTTTTTGTTTTGTTTTGTTTTGCTTATATTCATTTTCTCAAACTTGGGACTGTTTATTTTCTGTAATTTCCTTTTTGTTTGTTAGAATTTGTAGAAGTCTAAGGAAAAGTCTGGTAATTAAATAATATATAAATTGAAATAAATAATAAAAAATGAAGTATTTCTGTATCTGTACTGCAAAATTAAGCCGTTAATGCTTACATTTTATCCTTGTTAAGATACAGAAATATTTCCACAGAAATAACAGAAAAATAGCAAATATAAATGTAGGAAAACATGGAAGACAGTTCACTAACAATATAATGTAAGTTTTAGGGATTAAGGCATCATTGTACATGAAAATTAACTTAGGATAATTACCTTGTTGTGCTAGTTGATGGATTAGAACAATACTTAGAACCTACATGGGGAGTAATACTCATGCTGTGCAACTCCATACAAAATTAATATCAGTGTTATACTACTATGCCACCTGCATTTTTCAAACACCTTCTGAGAATTAGAAAGGATAGGGAGATCATCAATAAGAATGTTTTCACAGTAGGTAACACTTGTATTGGTCAAGAATTTATTTAAATATCTATTTATTCTTTTTGTTACTATTACTGGTTTCAGAAGACACAAGGATTCCTTTGTCCAGAATAGTAGAAAAAATCTTTCTGAATTAATGTATTACTGTAAATTAAACCTGCTATAGATACAAAAATATCTGAGTAAGAGGTGGAATCACCTCAAAATATATATATATATTTTTACATATCATGTATATACTTATTTGATAACCAATCTGAATATCTTATTTCTTTAGTATTTTCTGAGGAACCATTTAATTATTATTATACAAACTGTGGAGTTCAAATTGATAATCAAAATTAGAGACGTAGAACTAACAGTTAACTAATCTGTAACGTCTGACATTTTTACATTTGTGACTTCCTGAAATCCTGAGCTGTAAACAGATTTTGAGTACTGCTTCTTAATGTAGAGCCTTGAGAAACTGACCTCTGCCCTTCCCATCACATAGTTCTTTCCACTGTGATTTGAGTCTTTTTGTGCATCCAGGTTTTCTGTCTGCAGTAAGCCACCTTACAGTAATAAAGACTTCACTGAAAATATTAGAATTTTAACAGGGCAGTATCAAATGATATTGTTTTTTGAATGCCTTAATCCCTTGAGTTTTGATTGGATGAGTCCTACCAAAAGTGGGAAGCTGTTTTTGGCTATCTATTTTAGCCTATGTGTATGAGAATGTCAGTGAAAATCCGGATTAATCTTCAGCACTACAGTCATATCTCAATCAGACAGTTTTGCTTATACTGCTATATTCTATTAAATTAGAAATAGAGGCACACACACACATGCACACAAAACCATTCAAATATAGCATTAGAATCAAGTAATGCTTTTTTTCAGCTAGTTATATTCAAATTTTGTTATGGGCAAAAAGACAACAAGTTTATTGGCAATTTAGTTCAAATACACTACAATCTATTACTAGTTCTGTTTAAATGAAAATTACATATCAGAAATAAAAAATCTTTTAGTAAAATAAAAAAATAAATTGATAATGCATATAAACTATTGTACTAAATAAATAGTACATTGGTTGTTCTAAATAAACACTGCTCAGTTTTTCTCATGTCCATTTTCATCCTTTCAGTTGAAAAATTTCTGAACAGTCAGTGCCAATGGGGTCCATTTCTTCCTCTTCTAATTTTCTTAAGTTTTGAGTACACTGCTTTTTTTCATTGTTCAGTAGTTCTTTATTAGAATACAGATTTTTGCTTAACCATGGCTATTACCTAGAAATTTACCACATATACATATGTCTAAAATTTTTTACTTTTGGAAAGCAGTAGGTCACACGAGTAAGAGAAGAAATTTTAAGCAAATTAAAAATGTTTCAGTAAGCTCACGGTGTAGCAATAGCAAACATGGCCTGTGATTAACCTACATATAGCTTTGTAGCTAAAGGAAGCAATATTTATTGTACTACAAAACTATACATTAATTGTTAAAATATTGTTATTAAATTAAATTGGAAATAGGAAAACGCAAGGACAACATAATTTTTTCAAGCAAATGCCAAGATTTATTTAAAATAATCAAATTACTTTTAAGATAATCCTGTGATAAATTTAACAAGAAAATCTAGAATTTAGTAGACCTGAGAAGTACTTGATTTATGTCTACATAATTTAATTTTAACTACTGAGAATTGTTTATAACATTATGCTAATTTGCAATATGTTCCTCAATGTATCTGTTCTGTATCAGACATATCACTTGCTTATATAAGCTGATTTTGAGAGTTAATTATACCTAATGTTAGGCTCTATTACATTAGTAATGCTTTCCCCCTCTCCCCATCCCCCGGACAATTTTGATTTTATCTGTTTTCATTTGAGGGGACTGAAAAAAAAACAACACTTTACATTAACAAAACATCCATTAACATTAACAAAAAATCCATTAAAAATGTACAGTAAAACCAATACTTCGTGGATCAGACTGAATTATTCTTGTTCCTCAGGCTGTGTTTTAAAAGCGTATACTAGTATATAGTCTTCATTTACTTTTCCTCTGTCCTACAACTCTCCTACAACTCATATGTGTTTTCCTTGATCAGTCTTACTGATCAAAAATCTTGAATGTGCATCCAAACTTGAGCATAAACATGTTTTAAAAACATTTGGAAGGGACAAGGGAGGAAATTTTCAAATGGAATTTACACACACAAAGAAACATTAAAGTAATTATTAATACACAATTTAATTGTATGATTGAAACCCATTATAATTTATTTATGATGGTCAGGAAATTTTAAAGTGAAAAGATTTAGATGGATTAGGAATTCAGCTATGTGTTATGGTATGGAGGAATCAAAAGACTCCTACAAACACATAACTTAGTTTTCATATCATGGAAAAATGTGTGTACATATACGTATATACATACTATTATTTAACTTTAAAAATTAAACTGCTATACATTGTGTCACAATGCAGTTGCAAGTCTATGTGATGTTGAAGAGGCTAGCAGTTGTTTGGGAAGAAAAAATTTGGTCATTTATGTCTGTTAAAACTAAGATACCTCACATAACACAACATACGTTTTACATTCTTATAACATTATCCTACTATTACTTACACTGACAATCACTTTTTTTTATAACTACTAAAATCTCAATCTGAGTAAATGTATCCATCCAAGTATTATGTATTACTGATTGTGATAAGATTTCATTATCATCATTTTGTTTCCACTTGTTTATATAAATGCATGTTTCAAGATTTATAACATATATTTTTTCCAATTCTGTAGGCATGTATTATTCATTCAATTTAATATGTATCAGGACCATTCATTTACTAGTTAGTAAGACACATTTAATGTTACAATATACTTCCTTCTTTTCACAGCACAAATTCTAGTTTCCTGACGTTTCCAAGGTCTTTTCAATATGCTATGTCATAGCCATGAATCAGACTCTAGCAGCTGTTTTTGCCCATAAAATAAAATCGAGATAATAACAGAAGAGACATAATTTCATCTCATTTCAAAATGTTTTTAGTAGTTGGTAATTTATTTAAATTAATTGAATAATATTTCTTTTCTACATATTATGAACTTTCCCACCAAAAAGATTTCAAAAAGAAATAAAAAAAAATACAAATCTATTGAAAATAGAGAATTATTAGAAATATTAGTTAAGAAATAGATCATGCTATTATAAAAATATTTTCATCATATTGCATTTATTCTTTAATTTTTATATATTATCCTTATAGTGACTGAAAAATAAAATACTATATTGAAGTATACAGAATCACAGAGCCACAAGGCAGTAGAGATTGGAAGGGACCTCTGGAGATTAACCCCTCTGACAAAGCAGGTTCCCTACGGTGGGTTACACAGCAAAATATCCAGCTAGGTGTTGAAATATCTAGAGAAGCAGACTCCACAACCATTCTGGGCAGTCTGTTCCATTGTTCTGTCACCCTCAAATAAAGCAGTTTTTTCTCGGGTTCAAATGGAACTTCCTCTGCTCCATTTTGTGCACGTTGCTTCTTGTCCTGCCACTGGGAACCACTGAAAAGAAGCTGGCCCCATCCACTTGACTCCCACCCATTAGATAATTATAAGCATTAATAAGAACTCCTTTCAGTCTTCTCTTTTTCATGCTGAACAGTCACAGGTCTTTCACCGTTCTTCATAAGGGAGGTGCTCTAGGTCCATAATTATCTTTATGGCCTTCCACTGGACTCTTCAGTAGTTCCCTGTCTTTCTTGAACTGGGGAGCCCAGAACTGGGCACAGTATTCCAGGTGTGGCCTCACCAGGACACAGCAGAGGGGGAAAATAACCTCCTTTGACTTGCTGTCCACTTTCTTTTTGATGGACACCTCGGGGTACTATTGGCCTTCTTGGCCACAAGGGCATGCTCCTGGCTTGTGGTCAACCTGTTGTCCATGGACAAATGGTGGTTGGAGTCCACTACAGGCTGCCTGACCAGGAGGAGCATGTGGGAGAGGCCTTCTTGCAGCATAATGCTCACAGACTATTATCTTGATGGGGGATTTCAACTACACAGATATCTGCTGGGAAAGCAACACTGTGGGCTGCAAACAACCCTGGAGACTCCTGTAGTGTGTTGAGGGTAACTTCCAGGTTTAGGTACTAGACAAATCAACAAGAGATGAAACATTTCTGGACCCAGTGCTCACCAATATAGAGGAGCTCATTAAAAAGGTTAAGTTTGAAAGTCGTCTGGGCTGTAGTTACCATTTCTTGCCTGAGTCTGTGACACTGAGGAGGATGGGCCTGTCAAAACTCAAAGTCAGGAAAGCAAACTTAAGGCTTTTAAGGAATTACCAGATGGGATCCCCTGAAAATCTGGCTTTAGAGATAAAGGGACATTGCAGATCTGGCAATTCTTTAAGAATGCCTTTCCAAGAGCACAAAAGCTCTCTGACCACCAGTATAGGAAATTAAGCAGCACAGATAGGAAACCAGCATGGTTTGGCAAGGACCTGCTGGTCAAACCGACCAATAAGAAGAGTATGTACAGGCAGTGGAAGTGAGAACATATGGCCTGGGAAGAATACAGATGTCCAGACATCCAGAGATAGGATCAGAAAAGTATGAATCCTTCTGTTTTTTGGCTCAAAGCTTGCTTCCTGAGGTATTTCTTGTGATAAGACTCTGAGTGATTTGTTGAGGAGGCAACTAATGGGTGCTAACCGTGTGACAATCGATATCGCTTTGGGAACATGTGAAAGCCCCTTCCTCCAGAGCTGCTTGCTCTGTAGAAGAGCAGATGAGAGTGCTCAGGAGTGTTTACTGGCGGAAGATTCGGCCTGTGACTAAACAGCTCCAGCTAGTTGTGGGAAAACTGGGGAACGATACCATCGTGTTCTGTGAGAAACAGGATGCAGATGGGCATCCCTGCACCCTCTTATCTGCTGGCAAGGCCCGGAAGATGGGAACAAAGGAGTTTCTGCTGAGATCCCAGATCCAGAAGCTGCCACTCAAAGGAGAGCTGACTCAACCACTTTGGATTTGAGCTGTCACCCCAAAGATAGCTGACTCGACCACTCTGAAACTATTGAAAAGGGGCCATCATCACCATGGTCATCGTCGTCCTTCTCGGTCACCGTTGTCAACAGGACAACTCTGCCTGATGACCCACCACTACTGAAGATCAAAGACTGAACTACAAACCACACTGGATCCATGGTGGTGACTATCTCCCTCTTGCTGCCTATAAAGACTCCTTGCTTCTTCTTTTCTATCTTTTCTATCGCCCTCCTTCCCTTCCCCATTACCCTCATTCATAATAGTGTCTGTCCTCCCCTTCCCCATTTCCCTGATTAAGATTTGTAATAAACTGGTCGGACCAACATTTGAACCTTTGCTTCTTAATCTCACGCCGGGTACATAGATAATAAAAGAACCTCCTCTCCCTCCTAGAAATTGGAGTGAGACATTTATTTAATGGCGTAGTCGGCAGGGTACCCACCGTGAGTGTGTTGTCCTTCCAGATATAGTCTGAAACTTTCTTTGTGTGCACCTCCTGGAGTTGCATGGAGCGATATTTTTGAAAACTTAGACGTGAGTCCTTCTCCAGGACGACCGCTCCGCATTCTGAAACTTTGCTGTTTATGTGTGTACCTCTCGGGGATGTATGAATTAATTTTAATTACGTGTGTGCCTCCTCGAGAAGACCTCTCTGCATTTTGTGATTTAAGTATCTTGTAACTTAAGTGCGAAATTTGGACCTTTTTTTGTGCTCCCCTCAGAGAAAGGGAAGAGTGCTTTGAGCATTTGCATTTGAAAAGTGTCTGTTTCCCTGAGGAGATAAGGAGTCACTTGAGCTTTTAAATACGTGCACCTCCACCTCCCTTAGTGTTGGTCTTTCATTGTATTGAAAAATGAGTGACAGCATTGCCACCATGAAAAGTGAAGATGTATTATTTGATCTTTTAGAAAAACATGGTGCTCGACCCTCTTTATCAGGTATGGATTGGGCACGACAGAACTGGTATAACTTGCAGAGTGTTTTGGACCGTATTAGTATCCTGCAAAAGAATGCTTGTACCCGAGCTGGAAAAGGAAAGTCGTTTATTTGTGCTGTACTCAGGGCTACTTAAAAAGCAGCCGTGGAGTTCCGAGATGAAAAGCATTCGGCAGAAACCCAAATTATACAAGCACTGCAGGAATCGGTTAAAGTAACACAAGAATTGGTGAAAACTCTGCAGAATCAAATAGTGAACCTTGAGGAACGTAATTCGGCTTTGTTGCAAATGGCTTTTAAGGAACTGCTAACGTGTAAGCATGCCAGCCATACCGTCACCCGTAGTTTGCCTCGAGAAAAAACTTTTCCTCAGGTGGAACTACCAGGAATGAAGGAAAGTCTAGATAAATTAGAAACTCCAATAGCCCCATTGCGTCCTTTGATAAAAACTGAATACACATTCAATAACAGTGAGGATCTAGATCCTCAAATGAATGTTAAAGAAATTCCCTTTTCGGCCACTGAACTAGCGAAATTGAAGAAAAGTCAAAAAGTCAAGGCACTAATGGAACTGCACTTGGTGAGGGATGTGAAAAATAACAAGAAAGGATTCCACAGGTACCATTATGAGAAAAGGATGGTTACTGAGGCAGTAGAACAAGTTGGCCAGTGAAGTTGTGAGTGTCCCATCCAACTCAGGTTGGATGGAGCCCTGGGCAGCCTAACTTAGTGGGTTGTAACCCTGTCCATAGAAGGGAGTTTGAAACTAGATGATCTTTGAGCTCCCTTATAACACTAGCTGTTCTATCATTCTGTGATTCCACGATTCTACAATTTTATGATATTATGAAATTGTTAGCTTTTGCATATTATTTATTTGTTTGTTTTGTTTAACAAATACAAAACTTTTTATTTAGTAGTATGGAATGATAAGATTTTAGAATAACATACTAATTTATTTTTTAATCAAAAGTTAAAAAAAAAAAAAAAAAAAAAAAAAAAAAATTGAAATCCAAACTAAAATGTACTGCTTTCGGGAAAAAGATTTTCTTAACATTACAGGAACTCCTATTTTTGTACTTCTGACATTACTCCATGGCTTTGTTTTCATAGAAGGCAGTCTGCTGGGAGACTTACTGTATACTTTTGTACACTTATCATACTTTTTACAATTATTGTATGCTTTTGCTCATGAACTCTTGATTTCTTGCTTAAGATTTCCTTTGTCAGAAGACTACCTTTCTAAATTCTTTGTAATTTTACACCTCTGGAGAAGTCTCAAAATCTTACTGAGCTCTCAAGTGTTCAGACACTTCCCAGTGATTTTGGTTCCAGCTAAAGTCTTCAAGTGCAATTAATAGAAGGTCATTGAGAATACATATCTTAATCTCGGGTGCTTTCAACTTTTGTGGTGATGGAAAGATGCCAATCCAAGAAAAAGTTCAAATTGTTAATCGAGCTCATTTCTCTTCAGGATTTTGACCTGCTTTACTACATGTCATAATGATCTACCCTTTGTTTAGAACACAATGCCCCTAAATGTTTTCACCAGGGAAATCAAAGACTCCTCTCCAACCTTCAAATTTTGTACAGAATGTCATTCAAAATCAATGGCCCAGTCAAAAACCCATACCTTCAGGAGGATGAGTCATTCAACATTAATGACTCTTGATTGTTCCATCACCTTTTCTCAGTCTTATTATTTGTTACCAAACGTATATCACAGAACTGTTGTACAAAAGCCCAAAGGTAATTTTATCATGATGTAGAAATATCAAATGGAGGTTACAACTAAATATACAGACTCTGAAACTGGATGGAATTCACATTCTGAAGTTCCAAACACTTTCAAAAATATCTTATATTTTCATCTATTTTCATCTTCTTCCTTTTTTTTTTTTTTTTTTTAAATACTTTTACATGAATTTCACATTTCCTTTCATATCATTTTCACAGGTTTTCTCTGAACACAAAGTGTAACTCATAATGCTCAAATTTGAACAGAATTTCTGGACACATAACACTATTATTATGAAGTTAGAAAATCTTGTCTCTAACTGACTTTAATAATATTCACATTATGAGTCAACAAACTAGGGAATTCCAGTAATGACATGATTCAATGTTGATTGTATGAATAATTATCATTAAAATATGATTTCAGAAATAACAATGTTTATCTTACATAGTTTTAGTTGGAAGTACTGATTTTTTTTCATGGCTACATTTAAACTGTAATCAATATTTCTTCGTGGACAGAAAATATTGCTCAGCAACGATTTTAGCAGGCATATATTTGATAAAAACATCAAGAACATATTTCTTTACAGTAATTTTTTTCACCTTGTTTTTCATTGCTAGAAATATACTACTTTTGTAGCTTCATTGTCTAAGAATTAATCCTGAAGAGCCTGAAAATAGGCTGGTGTCTATTATGAATTAGGATGATGGAGAAGGGAAAGCAGGCAATAGGAAAGATAGGAAAAAGCAAGAATTACTTAAAAGCGGGGATAGTCACCACCAAGATCCAGCAGCATCCCATTGCACGCCGTTCTGATGGTCCGAGGTCAAAGCGCAGGGGGAGAGCAGCAGCAGTGGCTGGCCTTAGGCAGCAGGGTACAGTCACAGGACTTTCCTGGACTTGTCCATCTGTGTCCCTCAGACAAAGGATTTCTCAGCTCTTGCTCAAAACTTGTTCATCAGTGTTCCTCAGCAAGCTTTGAGACAATGGTGCAAAAGAATAATCTCTTACACATATGCTGCCAATTATTTGCTTTTTATCTCATAGTTATATATGAAGTGTTGTCACAAACCATAGCTTGTTAAACGTTTGAGGCTTTTTAGATATTTTTCTTAGCTGACACATTGTATCGGAGTATTTTCTTTCCAACTGACAGATCTTAAATAACTTGTATCACATTCAGTATAATATCTGTATTTCATTAATCACATGAAAAAGCTTTTCAAGCCCACTGCAAATGATGTCTGTCAGGGAAGAAGAACTGTGTGGAATATGAAAGAATTTAAAATTCCTTAAATAAATTAAACTCTTACTAGTTAAAAGGTCCTTTCTGGGGGGGGGAACACTAAAAATTCTGTAAATATGTAAATTACTTTATTAAATGGACGTCTGAATAACTAAAATTTATTTCATGCATGTATCTTGAATGATGTGAGGTTTTTGGCACTTACAGGGGAAGCACTTTGTTATTTAGTATCACAACAACCAAAGGCAATAATCAATTACATGGAACTCCATGAAAGAATCATAAATAAGAACAAATATTACAGTAAATAAGAATCATAAATAAGAAGCAAAGATCTTAATTCCCTACTACTTCTAATATATATATATTTAAGAAAAACTATCAAACTTTTATGGAATAAAAAATGAATTGAAATAATATTCACATATTTAGTTGGCTTATTTAAAATACCTAAGGTGTTTGTTCACTTACCCATCTGTTTATGCGTATGTACATTTGTATGTTTTTTTTTTCTAACTTTACACATAGACTACTTGGTATTTTATATAAGATCATTCAAGAGTACTGCAGCTTAGCAGCTGGCAAAGAAAGTGTAACAGATAAGTACAGCTTGTGTTAACTCCAGAGTAAAGCCAGCTAAAGGAAGAGCCAGCTAGAAGAATGCAAGAACAATATGATGGGCAATGTAGTCATTGGTCACAACCAGCACAGGTTCATGAAAGGAAGGTCCTGTTTAACTAAGTTTTCTTTTATGATAGGCTCACCTATCTAGTAAACCAAGAGAAGCCAACTGATGTTATCTTTTTGGATTTCAGCAAAGCTTTTGATACTGTTTCCCACGGTATCCTTCTGGACAAAATGTCCAGTATATGGCTAGAAAAAATGTAGTGAAGGGTGAGCAATTTGATGATGAGTCATGCCCAAAGGGTTTCAGTAAATAAAATTACATCAGTTTGGTGGCCAGTCACTAGCAGAGTTCTCCAGGATTCCATTTTAGGGTCAGTTCTCTTCAGTGAGTGATTCATAAATGATTTAGATGTAGGACTTGAATTTGTTTTGAGCAATTTTGCTGAAAATACTAAATCAGGAGGAGCTGTAAACTCCATCAAGAGTGAAGATGCCTTGCAGAGAGATCTAGACAAATGAGAGAGGTGGGCAATCACCAACAGCATGAAGTTTAACAGGAGCAAGTACCAGATTCTGCACCTGGGAAGGGGCAACCCTGGCTATGCATACAGACTGCAGGAACGTGACCCCTGGCACAGCCATGCTGAAAGACATCTGGGGGTCTTGTTTGACAGTGAGTTGAACATGAGTCAGCAGTGTACCCTGTCAATCAGAAAGACTAACCATATCTTGGGGTGCACCAAGCACAGCATTGCTAGCAGGACAAGGGTAGTGTTTGTCTCATTCTACACTGCACTAGTATGGCCTCACCTTGAGTACTGCTTGTAGTTTCGGGTGCCACAATACAAAGAAAAAACATACAATTCTTAGAGAATGTCCAAAGGAAGGCTACATAGATGGTGAACGCTCTAGAGGGGAAGACATATGAGGTACAGTTGAAGTCCCTTGGCTTGTTCAGCCCAGAGAAGAGGAGACTGAGGGAAAACTTCATCGTGGCCTACAGCTTCCTCAAGAGAGAAGTGGAGGGGCAGGCACTGATCTCTTCTCTCTGGTAACCAGTGATAGGACCCAAGGGAATGGCATGAAGCTCCCCATGACAGGGGAGGATCAAGTTGGATATCAGAAAAAGGTTCTTCATGAAGAGGGAAGTTGGGCCATGGAAAAGGCTCTCCAGGGAAGTGGTCATAGTACTGAGCTTGCGAAGTTAAAGAAGTGTTTGTACAGTGATATCAGACATATGGAGTGATTTATGGGTAATCCTGTGTGGAACAAGGAGTTGGATTTGATGATACTTACGGGTTTCTTCAAACTCAAGGTATTTTATGATTCTATGATTTTGTGATTCCGCTGTTCATTATTTAATCACCCTGGCCTTATTCCTCCATCTCCACCCTTACCCACATTTAATGACAGTAAGATTTACAACAATTTCAGGTCATACCAAGTTTATCATTGTGCATGCCTGTGCATTGATTCCTTTTAAAATCTTCATTATATTGGCTCATGATGAGAAATTGATGCATTTCAGAACACTACAATTTTTTACTATCTTATTTTTATTGCTATTACTAGCAGTAATGTTATAATATTTTAATATAATTAATAATAATGATAATAGACTTTCAATTGTTTTGTTGTACATTTTTTCCTATATATCGATCACTTCTTGAGCACTTATCATTTCTTTACAAATGCCTTGATTGAAATGAAGACTTAAAATGAAAATGACAGTCTGTACTTCTCTCTTTTTCATTCTTTAAATAGTGATGGAGAATAATTTACAAATATATTAAAAATTAAATGCTTATTATTCACAATACATTGAAAATTAGAATCCTTAAATCTCTAACACACAGCTGTTGTATTTAAAAATGAAAACCTGAATGAAATTTGTGTCAGGCTAACGAGTGGTCTGAAGCAGAATAATCTTAAAAATTCTCTTAGTGATTTTCATCCTGACAGTTCACTGTGATTTATACTGAATATATTAGGTATTATTTCCATAAATGTGAACGTAGACAAATAGTATGTCCTTGTGCTCTCCTTTAACAGATGGAAAAAATTTTGACTCAGAATTGAAACAAACCATACAATAAGTCTCTATTAACAGAGTTCCCTTACACAATTCAATCCTTATTTACATCTGTCAAACTTGGTTCCCAGATCTCTTAATTTGGCAACTACATCACTGAAAAAAGGCATCACTTCAGAAAGCCATCTCTATTCTTCAAAGAATCTAGATAAACTGTAAGCATAATTCATGTGCTTAACTGCCACTGATTTCTGTAGAAGTTAAATATGTTTTTACATTCACAGTGTTTGTCAACAGTTTTGGGCTGGTTCTATGACAAGTAGGGAGGGGGCAAGCACATAACCCTGCCCTGGAAGAAGGGGAAGGAGTTAGGGGAGAGGTAGGGAGATGGGTCTGAAAACACAGCAGCAATAAGCTAAAGGAGATAACTAGTTTACTAAATATAACAGCAGAATATGAGATAATACAATATAATACAATATAATTGGAATTGAAGCTAATAAATCAAATAAAATGAGAGTATCCAAAATCAAAGACCTTACTCTTATGTTGAAGGTAAGATGTCTAGGAAACACACACTGCAGTAAAAGAAGATGAAATCTCTTGACTCCTGGGCAGTTTCATCTTTCCCTCTAAACAGAAAATGGAAACAGCACAGTGAAACCTTCTGGGATTTGTAGTTCTTTTTTTTTTTCTTTTGAGAACAAGGCACCCATAATATGGAAAATCCACAGAATTGGAGCATTAACTCTCTAACTATCAGTGTTCAACATGATGTTATGATGTGGGATACCAATAATCACAAAACAATGACAGTTTTGGATAGATGCTTCACTAAGTAATGAATGATTTAATCATTTCTTGAACTCCATATCATATTTTGATTGCATGCAAAATATTGTCTTGGTTTTGTACTGCTCTTTATGTTAATCTTACTACTCTTTGTATTAGCATTAGTAAAGCATCTATGAAAGAGGGAGTCGTTCAATACTCACTGCGTCCCTTTTCTGTTCAAAGGGACCCTTAAGAACTGTAAAAACCTATGATTAAATTATTTAAAAGGATTTCATAATATATTTACAGATTGTAGAACATTGGACCTTGGAAGTTCAAGGTCCAAAGGTCCAACTGGCTTTTTTTAGACTTCTGGACTAATGAATAAAAAAACCAATATAAATGTTTTCGTATCATTACAGACATATAAGCATATCACTCAGTGCTGCTGAGTGGTAATATATACATGTATGTATGTAAATATCTATATATGTATGTATGTTTGTACATTTTTCTAGAACTCATTCTTCTTTCTGTCAAACAGAAAACAGAAAAGGAGAAAAAGTTGGAAAAATTTAGTATTTTCATTTCATTGAGAACTATATTACCACATATATTGTCAAATTAAATACTTGTTTCTTCCTTCTCCTTTTTACTTTTCTGTGTTATGACATAAGAGGAAAAAAATCTAATTACATGCTGAACTCTTCTCATCTTGAAATTGAGAATATTTGTCAACACACAGGTTGAAAATGTATACCATCAATTATTATCATTTCATTGCATCTTGATCTAAATATTTAGACAGAAATACTTTTATTCATTATTGAACTTTTGAATCAGAAATATGGCTAGCTATTCTAAAAGAAATGGCAATTCATATTTCCCAAGAACACATCTAGCTGACATCTCATTCTGGAATAAGCCATAGAGAATTCAAATTCCCAGTATGCTTTACTCTCTAATGATTGTACTTTTTCGGCACATGCTGGTTTTGGGTGTTCATCCACAACTCCTTTGTTAGTCCAGGTGTCTGTATCTTAGCCTGCCATAATGATTTATGCCTTCATCAAGTCCAGGTCAAAGTACTGTGTGTGAATGCTACACCTCATAGCACATTTCAGCCACCACAAATACCAATGTTCACACTTGAATAAACTTCCACACACTTGAGGTCACTATTTGTATGATGAAATGAAACTCCTTGTTCTAATCTATTTATGAGAATATTTCTGTCTTTTACATCCTCATTATGTATCTACCTACTGCAACTTCAAAATGCAGTAAAACAGATATGTTCTGAAGACAAATATTAAATACCAGATTTTTTTTTTTTTTTTTAAACAGAACTAAAAATTCAATATTACAAAATACTGGTTTTGATTAAGACATTTCTTGTGTTTCACTTTTTTTCCAATTTTTAATTTTAAAAGAACTATTTTTAGCTTGATATAAAATCTTTTTTAAAATATAATTTTAAAATATTTGTTGTAATTTTTTAAGATGTGTCAATTTCAAACTGCCAGCAGTAGCAATATATAAAATTAAAACAAACAAACAAACATTCTTGCTTGTTTGTTTTTATATGTCATTATTTCACCAGTTCAAATTAAGTAAATAAATATTTTATTATATTAATACTTTATTTTATCTTTGAGGGAATTTTGGTATAAATGTGTGAGTTTTATCACAGAAAAAAACATATATCTGTTGAAAAACTTATTTTTTTATCATTCATTATTGTGAAATATGTAAAAGGAGAGAAAAATAACAGATCATTTGTAAAAAAATATAAACACTAACTCTAAAACCAGGCTGAAATAATAATTTAATTTCATATATAATATCTTGCTTTACCAGTGTCTTGCATAATTCTTTTCCACCTCATTTAGCACAATCCCTAAAATTAAATTTCTCATCAGCTCAGTGTGACAATGTTCAAGTCTCCTTTGTGTTCATCCTTCTTCATGCATCCAGCTGGCATAGTGAGGCTGTGAAGTTCAAGGAGCTTGTCTGTTTTTGCCAGCTGGGAAAGCACTTTGCCACAGTTTTGTGTATATTCAAATACTCTACTACATGTAATTTATTTTTGCAAAGTACTGCGGTGTGTCACTGATTCAAGCCAGCTCCATCATGTACACTATCCTGGAATTTCAAATGTATCCCCCATGTTCCACAATGCAACTGACCAATTCTGCATTTCTACATTTGAGGAAAAATTTCTCCTGAACAATGCAAACTAATCTATGCCCCATAATGTCAAATGTGATTGCTCTTATTTTGGTATGTATGATTGTCCTTTGCAAGTCACGAAACTAGGTAGGCTGCTTTTCAAAACCTGTTACAATTTTTTCAGTGCGTGCCTTTTTTAATGGAGAGCCCACTATAAGTTTGTGATTAAACGTTTTCATTCCTGCCTTAAATACATGCATATCACTGACTTTTTTATAGTACTCTTATTGTTTTTGTTTGTTTGCTTGTTTTTTCCACATCTAGTTCTTTTCTTCTTTGTGAGATTCTGTTTTTATGAACTACTGGCAAAATGTCTTGTACAAAAACAGAGTCTAATCACCCTATAAACCACTAACACGACTCTTATAATACAGTAGTCTTTCAGTCTAAAAAGTTGAAGAACAATATCTTTCTTCACCTAGTGTTGCTGAGATGCTGTATAGTTAGTTTCCATCATGTGTCAGTGTATACTTTTTCATTTGTATTATATGAGAATTGCAGCAAGTTTTCTATGTACATTCACTGAGTTTGTGTTGTGCAGTTATGAAAGTTCTTTATCATTAAATAAATCAAATATGTTGTAGTCCAGTTCAGTTTTAGCATTTGGCGTCTCTACTGAGCACACATGGAAGCCAACAGTATATACAATGGTATTCGTCTTAATCTTGTAGTGGACTGGTCAAAGTGTATATACTTGGGCATATTTTTATAATAACACAACAGAAAAAAAATCTGTATGTAACTACATCTTCACCTATATGTCAGATATATCCTATATACTTGAATGCTCATTCAGACAGATGTTTTCGTCTTGCCATTTTACAGAATATAATTTAAAAATGAAAGCTAAGATGAACTGATGAAGGACAGTGTTCTTGGAAAGACATATTTAATTCCCTGGTAAACCTAGTCCTTTGTTCATATTTATAGATATCTCCCACCTAACAAAAAAAGCACATAATGAAAATCGAGCAGTGATAAGGGACTATCTGAATAAATTAAATCCTTGAGGAATAGCAGTAGATAACAACTATTATCTAAAGAACCTGTCACAATCTATAGAAATCCTAGAAAACACCACCAAATATACATGCAACTAATGCAGCAATCCATCAGTCAATGGCTTTGTTGGTATGTACTGGTCCACTGAATATGCTGCAGGTGTAAAACCTTGTGACATGTTTGGGAAAACAAACAAACAGACAAATAGAACCCAAACAAAGAAACAAAGAGACAGACCTGAGCAAATAGTATATTTAATTGAGTATTTTTTTTTTTTTAATTCCAAAAGCTATAATTCAAAACATAAAACATACATGTCATCTTATCCTCCAAATAAATTGCAAGCATTCTAACAAGAGATGAAAAAAGGAATCACTGAAATGCAACTTCTGAGCCCATTAAAGTATCTCAGATAGAAGAAGTAAATTATAATTGCTTTTGTAAACACTGTAGAGCCTTTACTGATTGCCAGTGTTTAAAGGTGTCTGCTTTGATTGTGTGTTTTCTTTCCATGGTCAGAAGAATTTAAAGTTTGCGTACAATATAATTCTAACTTTAAACCAAAATTACGTTTAAACATACTCTCACTCAATTTCAATAACATATTATGGTTAGATTAAATGCAACTTTGGAACCGAAGACACAAAAAAATAAGATGGAAATTTAAGTAACATCTTAATTAAACAACTTTCTGATGATGTGTTTAATGATCATGTCTATATTTGACAGGATGACATATAGCAAAAAGAGCTCAGAGAACTTACTGAAATCCAGAAGTGTATGATATTTAAAATCCAGCCCCACTGTCGTTTAAGGACAACATAGAGAGAGAATTGCCATCTTTATTGCATATGAAGCAATCCTTTTATAATAGACTGATAAGAAGAAAGGAAATAATTATGAAAGAAAAAAGAAACAAACAAACATATAAAACTGTTCCATGTTTAGAATGAAAATCTTTATCTGAAGAGAGGAATAAACATATTGTACGCATTTCTATGTCTACCCAGCTTAGTAATATTTATTTAATATACAGTTAAACAGAAAACTATTTATTCTGTTATCATTTTCTTTAAAAATATGTCCATTATCTCCTATCATTTTAAAAAGAAAACATACACAGTTTTCTGGAGATTATTTTTAAAAATTCCTAATGTTTCTGCAATATTAGATCTAAAATATTATATTACTAGATTCAAAATGACTTCAGTGTACTTTTACTGATTTTTTTACTTGTTCATGTCATTCTTGTGGTCTCAGAAATATGCACAGGACTGCATCTATGCAGATTTTTTGTATGTATGTTTGTTCACATCCTCTCTGGACATTGCGTTTGTATTTAATTATGTATTCCATCTATAGAAAGAATTACAGAAAGAACTGCAGTCCTTTGACACATTTCCAGTAATAGGAATTATATAATTTCCCTTCCCAATAACAGAGGAAGAACTGAAAGAGACAACTAAGGTTCATGGTTCTAGTTTGAACTTCTGCTAGTCTCCTAAAAAAAAAAAAAAAAAAAAAAAAAAAAATCACTTAATAAGACTGATCCGTTTAGCAAGTGTTTAGCAAGTTTGGCTGAAAACCAAACTCTTCACTTTTAAGTAAGTATTGGTACAATTATAAATCTATAATTTAGTAGTAGCCTATTTAGTAGCCCATTGCAAATCTTCATTACAAAATGTGCACTGACAATTATTTTAATGTATTACAGGCGGTGTAATTAAAGGTTAAGACACAGTGAAGATCGTCTATTTCCTTTCACTAGAAATGTGATTTCATTTTCTTGAAAATTCACTAACACTGATGTATTCAGACTCAGACAACATGGGCTCAGGAAAGGCAGGCCCTCTCTGACCAACTTCATCTGCTTCTATGACCAGGTGCATGGTGGACGAAGGAAAATCTGTTGACTTAGTCTACCTAGACTTCAGCAAAGCCTTTGACACTGTCTCCCACAGTATTTTCCTAGAGAATCTGGTGGCCCATGTCTTGGACAAGTGCACTCTTTGTTGGGTAAAGAACTGTCTGGATGGCTGGGCCCAGAGAGTGGCAGTGAATGGAGTTAAATCCAGCTGGTGACCAGTCATGAGTGATGAAGTGAAGAACCAATCTGCCTGAGAGTAAGGAGGTCCTACAGAGAGAGCTGAACAGACTGGATAGAAGGGCTGAGGCCAATGGGATGAAGTTTAACAAGACCAAGTGCGAGGTCCTGCATTTGGCCACAAAAACTTGATGCAGTACTACTAGCTTGGGGTAGAATAGCTGGAATACTGTGTGGAAGAAAAAGACCTGAGTGTTTTGCTTGACACTTGTCTGAACATGACCCAGCAGTGTGCCCAGGTAGCTAAGAAGACCAATGGCATCCTGGCTTCTGTCAGAAATAGCATTGCCAGCAGCGTCAGGTGGGTGATGGTCCCCCTGTACTCAGTTCTTGTGAGGCCACACCTCGAGTACTGTATTCAATTTTGAATCCTTTGTGGCAAGAAAGACATAAAAACGCCAGAGTGTGTCCAGAGAAGGGCAAAAAATCTGTTGAAGGGTCTGGAACATAAGCTTTATGAGGAGGGGTTGAAAGAACTGGAATTGTTTAGTCTGAAGAAGTCTCAGGGGAGACGTTATTGTTCTCTACAACTACCTGAAGGGAGGTTGTGATGAGGTGGGGATCAGCTTCTTCTTTCAGTTAAGTAACAATAGGTCTGGATGGACTGGCCTCAAGTTGCAATGAGGGAGGTTCAGGTTGGATATATGGAAAAATTTCTTCTCAGAAAGAGTGGCTAGGCATTGGCATTGGTTCCCAGAGAGGTGGTAGAATCATCTTCTCCGGAGGTGTGTAAGGAAGATACAGGAGTGATACTTAGGGACATGGTTTAGTGGGAAATGTTGGAAGTAGGTGGACTCGAGGACCTTAGAGGTCTTTTCCAACCTTAATAATTCCATGATTTTATATCTTAAAAAAATAATTCATATTCTAGATCCAAAACATTCCATCAGAACCTAATACAGTTGTAACAATAAAATTAAGCCATTTATATTATTGTGAATTTCTGCATTTTTCCTTTGCATTTATTTAAGTCATACTACTGCCACTGCAATCAGTGTAACGGGAACATAGTTAGTCTTAATACATTAGTAGCTGAATCATTTTTTTTAAAATAAGTCTGTTATTTTTTGATCATTTTCAGTTATATTTATTAAGAATTATCCAGAATATTAGCCCTTTAAATATTAGTTTATAGTTTGAAACTAGCTCGATCTAGAAGTTAGAAACACAGCAGAGCATTTGACCCTGTTAGAGTGCCTTGCACATTAAACTTCACCATTTGTAACAGTCTTTCTCATTTAATGAAGCATTTTCTACATCAGTGAGGGATATGTTAAAAAGTCTTTAAGAACTTGCCTTTAGTTTAAATCATTAATTGTTTTCTGTGAATTAAGTGTGTGCATTTGAACTCCTTTACACTAATAAGGATGGTAAGCCCAAGTGTCAGGTCTCCTGGGACTGCTTCAGATATTAAAATAAGTAGAAAATTCTGAAAATGTCCACATTCATCGTTCATCCATGTTAGATTAAGAAAAGATTACCTTTATTCACATATTTAGAAAAGAAGTTGCAGACACCTGTCCAGAAGTAGATTTCATGTTTCTGATTCAAAACTTGGACAGAATATCTGCCTCTAGTTCTGCCCATGACATAGGACCAGTGACACACCTTTATTTCAGTGTTTCCTGTTAGCTAGATACAGGCTGATCTTGCAGGAGGGTGTGAAGAGTTGTTCTTCGTAGTTTATTTAGTTGGAGATTTTTTGAATTATTTTTATGAAGTATACATCTCTATCCACATGGATTCTTGCTCTGGGGGCAAGAGGCTTAAGATCTAATGTGAAATATTTGACAGTAGTATTTACTGTGAGTTATCTTCAGCATTATTACATGTACTGGATTAATTATTTTTATTGGATCAGCAATCAAGTAAGTATTTAGAGCATATTGCTTTGAAACTTCTACTTTTTACATAACAAATTGATTTGTTTGCAAACCATTGATTTGGCTGCAAACCATTTCTTGAACATGTACTGGTTTAAGCACGTTTGTTGTAATGGTAAATTTCAAAAAATAAAATAAAATAAAATAAAATGCAGATTCATAGAGCTATTTTTTCACCTATTTATAAAGAAGAGCTTTAATTAAAATATTATATTGTCATATAATATATATCACATTAAGTTACAGTATTTTATGTTTATTTTCTCATTTGCTATAATCACTGGATGGCATCCTTGTTATGGCAAGGCTGAAACATTGTATCTTTCACTGCCCACATGGCTTGCAGTATAAAACTAAGTTTATCTAGAGGCCCTTCTTCAGGGACAGCAAAGAAATCCTGAAACAGCTTTCTTTTTTTATCAGAAATCAATCATCTAAAGAGGAATTCTGTTTTCTTTTTCTTTTTTTAATCTGTGATTATTCGAACACAGCAATTACACTAGAGCCAATCTAATAATTTAGAAAGAAATAAAAATGAAATGAATCAGAGCTACTATATTTTAGATTACACACAGTAAAAGAAAATCTAATTCCCAAAATTAAGTCAGTATGAATTCCTTAATACTCCATATTTGTGAATTATTAAGCTACCCTTTGCTCTTGATAGCATTAATTTTTAGACAAATGGTAGCAATTAAAATGCCTATCTACATGATTGACTGAATGACTATCAAGCTAACAGTCACATATTTATTTAAATAGATTAGATGGTATAAAGTGAAAAAATACTGAAAAAAGTATGTATTTTACTTTAAAATAACCTGCATTTTTCATAGTCTTGCATTAATATATATTGGTCCTTTTGAAGTCACATTTATTTGCCCTGTTCAGAGCATCAGTTTGGAGATATGCATGCATGTCTCTCCTTGTCTACTAGTTAATTTACATTTATTCTTGATCACTTATGAAAATGAGTATTTATATGTGCATCGCAGTAACAGAAATGCATCTGCAGAGATTATTTTTATCCCCAAGTGTAATCTGAAGAACTCTACATTTTTCTACATGCGTACGTGGGTATGTATACAACTATAATTTATGTATATATCTAGATCTATATACAAATGAGAATTTCTGGATTTGTCTTAAGAATATAAAAGTTTATAACAAAAAGCACAGATTGCTGTGGATTTCCAATGGTTTTCTGTAAAATCTTATTTGTATAATCTGGGCAAGTTGAAAGAGAAATAATAATAATAATAATAATAATAATAATAATAATAATGGAATATTGTGCTTGCTAATTGAAACTGATGAGAGATGATTAACGCAAGACAGCTTTTAACAAGCTTATCTGGATCAAAAAGTAGATTAAGAATAGATCTGATCAGCAGAATGAGGCTGGTGATCTAGTGAAATATGACACAGCTAATATGAGTCAAAAAATATCATTTTAATAAGACATTATCCTGACAAGATCTGCTCTCTAGTTTCTCTGGTCTGGAAATTTTGAAGAAAGGCTACTCAGGGTAGAAAATAATCAAATTAGGAACAACTTAGGTACTGCACAAATGAATGGATTTGCAGAATTGAAACGGATTACATCCAAATATGATGACTGAGTTCACTGTAAGGATCTTAATTCTGTTTGAAGTTTTACTGGTAGAAGAGGTCCCTGTGGGCTGGAAAAAAGACATATATCATGCCTTTCTTCAAGAGAAAAATCCACAAAATTGCAGACTACATTTTACATCTTCATTTTCATCTTTTGGTAACATTATGAAGCAGGACTTTGTGCAAGTCATTTCAAGGCACAGGGAAAGAATAAATGAAAAAAAAAAACAAAACAAAATAAAACAAACAAACAAAAAAAAGCACAAAAAAACAAAAACCAAGAAGGTTATTGAATATAGTCAAAGTCAGCACCAATTTATGATTCTCCGGCGCAACTGAAGAAATAACAGGCCTTCTGGATAAGGAGAGAGAATTTGCATTTCATTTACCTTGACTTTGTCAAAGATCATATTACAGTCTGCTGCAGTAATATTTGAGCCAAAGTATGGACTTTTTGAGCTGAAAGGGCTATAGTTGGTGATTCCAAGAATATTTGGCAACAGATCATAAAGGATCACACTAGAATCAATAGCGTCACAGAATCACAGAATCACAGAATCACCCGGGTTGGAAGGGACCTCAAGGATCATGTAGTTCCAATCCCCCTGCCTAGCAGGGCCACCAAACATACACATTCAGATCAGGTTGCCCAGGACCCCGTCCAACCTGGCCTTCAACACATCCAAGGATGGGGCATCCACAACCTCCCTGGGCAGCCCGTTCCAGGGCCTAACCACTCTCCTTGTATAGAACTTCCCCCTAACATCCAACCTAAATCTTCCCTCCAACTTGGATCCATTTCCCCTAGTCCTGCTGTTGTCAGCCCTTTTGAAGAGTTTACTCCCCTCCTGGGTGTAGGTTCCCTTCAGGTATTGATAGGCTGCAATGAGGTCACCCCGCAGCCTTCTCTTCTCCAGGCTGAACAAGCCCAACTCCCTCAGCCTGTCCTCATAGGGGAGGTGCTCCAGCCCCCTGATCATCTTAGTCACCCGCCTCTGGACCGTTTCCAAAATCTCTATGTCTTTCTTGTACTGAGGGCTCCACACCTGGACACAGTACTCCAGATGGGGCCTCACAAGAGCCGAGTAGAGAGGGACAATCACCTCCCTGTCCCTGCTGACCACCCCTCTCCTGATGGAGCCCAGGATCCCATTTGCCTTTCGAGCTGCCAGAGCGCACTGCTGGCTCATGTTCAGTCTCTCGTCCATCAGGACCCCCAGGTCCTTCTCTGCCGAGCTGCTCTCCAGGACCACTCCTCCCAGCCTGTATGGGTGCCTGGGGTTCTTCCGGCCCAAATGCAAAACCTTGCACTTTGCCATGTTGAACCTCATTAGGTTCACCCGAGCCCAGCCCTCCAGCCTGTCGAGGTCCCTCTGAATGGCCTCCCTTCCTTCCACCGTATCAACTGCACCACTCAGCTTGGTGTCGTCAGCAAACTTGCTGAGGGTGCACTCAATTCCCTCATCGATGTCATTAATGAAGATGTTAAAGAGCACCGGTCCCAAGACAGACCCTTGGGGGACACCACTTGTTACCGGAGTAACAAGTGTCAACTTCATCAGAGACCTGGATGAACTGAAGAGAATGTGATAGACTCTTCAATGTGGAGAAAAGAGGGCTCAGCAGAATTTTATCAATATATGAATAAATGTATAATTGATGGTAAGGAATGAAGAAGAGCCAGAATCTTCTCAAGTAGTGCCCAGTGACAGGAAAAGAGTCAATAAACAAAAACTGAAACACTTGAAATTCCGTCTGAAAAGAAGAAAACTTTGTTTTTTTGTTTTTTTTTTTTTGTTTTTTTTAATAGTGAAGATGATCAAATACTGTAATAAGTTGCCTGGAGAAGGTTTGGAACCTCCATTTGTGGAGGCACACATTCAAAACCCAAATTGACACAGTCCTGGCAAGCTCCTCTAGATGACCCTGTTTCAGCAGTGGTGTTGTACTAGATGATCTATCTAACAATTGCAATGATTTTTTCCCCCACCACATCCTCATCTCCAAATTGGAGGGATGTGGATTTGATGGGTGGACCACTCGATGGATAAAAAAGTGGCTGAAAGGCTGCAGGCAGAGGGTGGTGGTCAATGGCTCTATGTCCAGGTGGAGGCCGGTAACGAGTGGCATCCCCCTGGGGTCTGTCTTGGGACCGGTGCTCTTCAACACCTTTATCAATGACATCGATGTAGGAATCAAATGCACCCTCAGCAAGTTCGCTGATGACACCAAGCTGAGTGGTGTGGTCAACACGGTTGAAGGAAGGGATGCCATGCAGAGGGACCTCGAGAGGCTAGAAAGGTGGGCCCAGGTGAACCTGATGAGGTTCAACACGGCAAAGTGCAAGGTTTTGCTCTTGGGCCAGAGGAATCCCAGGCATCTGTACAAGCTGGAAGGAGTGGTTCCTTGAAAGTAGCCCTGTGGAGAAGGACCTGAGGGTCCTGATAGATGAAAAACTTAATATGAGCCAACAGTGTGCTCTTGCAGCTCAGAGGGCAAATGGTATCCTGGGGTCCATTAAAAGAGGGGTGGCTTGCAGGGACAGGGAGGTGATTGTCCCCTTCTACTTTGCTCTTGTGAGGCCCCATCTGGAATACTGTGTCCAAGTGTGGAGCCCGCAGTACAAAAAAGACAGGGAGCTGTTGGAGAGGGTCCAGAGGAGGGCTACTAGGATGATCAGGGGACTGGAGCACCTCCCCTATGAGGACAGGCTGAGGGAGCTGGGCTTGTTCAGCCTGGAGAAAAGAAGGCTGCGGGGTGACCTCATTGCATCCTTTCAATACCTAAAGGGAGCCTACAGAGGGGAGGGGAATCAACTCTTTGAAAGGGTTGATATGTGTAGGACAAGGTGAAATGGTTTTAAGTTGAGGGAGGGGAGATTTAGGTCGGACATCAGGGGGAAAAAAATCAGGGGGTACTGGAACAGGCTGCCCAGAGAGGTTGTGGATGCCCTGTCCTTGGAGGTGTTCAAGGCCAGGTTGGATAGGGCCCTGGGCAGCCTGGTTTAGCATTAAATGTGGAGGTTGTTGGCCCTGCATGTGACAGGGGGGTTGGAGATTCATGATCCTTGATGTCCCTTCCAACCCTGGCTATTCTGTGATTCTGTGACTTTTCAATTCCATGATGCACAGAGTAGTCTATATAATAAGAAGGGAACTAGAAATTATTTTGATGGGAGTTTTTAGAAAGACTGAAAAATAAGGTCAGCTATGAACTTCAGTTCAGCTTCTTACTGAATTGCTATTCTTTAATGTGCTTTGCCAGTGGCTAGTTCTTTATCACTTTTGGTCATTATTTCTACACATAGAAAATATTTAGTCCTTAGCAAACTTATCCTAAAACAGCTGCAAGTAATTTAGTGAAAACCACCAATGTCTGTGACCTGTTGAAGTGGAACTTCAACAGTTTGGGTTTTTTTTTTCTATATCCATGTGTTAATTTTTTCATCTTATTCCTATTTTCTCACCACCCATCACAGACAGAAGAACAAGTGAGTGACTGATGTCTAGGGTCAACCTGCTATCCACATTTTTGGCATCCAGGGATTTGACAAGCTTCAGTTAATAACAGGCTTGATCAGAGAACGCTTGACTCTACTTATGGTCACAGTTCTCAGTTGCTAATTGGCAGACTCCTCAGCTATTCACAGGACTTTTTTGCTTTGTTGCATATTGGAGACCAGGGCTTGTTAGTAGCTGCTTTCAGTTCTACAGAAGTAGATGTGATATTGCCATTTCAGATGTTTTACTGCATGGACATCCAGCCTTTTGGCTTGCCTGTGCTGCGGTGAGTAAAGAAGAATTGTATTGGGCTCCATAAAAAAATATATTGTATATATATAAATATATATATATTATATATTATATATGTATATATAGTTGTTATTTTTTTCATTTTCATTTTTATTTCATATGTGCTACCTCTTTCATGAATGTAAAGCCAGGCTTACACAAGAAATTTTGAAATTATTTCTAATTTTGAAATATACATTAATTCTAACTTTTTGCAATATACACAGCTTTTTGTTTTTCTGTATTTTAATTTGTTCAGATTTTATCAACACCATACTAACATTATTTTCACAAACAAACAAACAAACAAACAAACAAAAAATGTGGCTTCTAAATTTATTAATTCTGAGAAAAACTGAATAAATGTAGGTAAAATGTGTACCGTTTGGAAAGCTGCCTTTAATATCCTTGGATTAGCAACTTGACACATTTCTTTAGGCAATTATTACTTGCATATTGCCCCCATGTAATCAGAATAGCAGAAACACATATCAAACATACACTGAGAAACCATAAACAAACAAACAAATAAATAATAAATATTCTGTACCTTCTGAGCTTTTTGAGTCCTTGAAAATATGAACATTTGTCAGTATCATGTAAATATTCTGTGAGTGTGTTAACTAATTAAATTATTTTAAAAAATAACACAAGGCCAAGTTTAATAATTAAACAAGAAAACTTACATGACTGATCAATAACAAAATAATACATTTCTTCACATGCATGCACACATGTATGTAGACTGAAGTATTATTATCAGTAATCACTGTGTTTTGCTCACCAGTCGGCAGAAGCCTGTTTAGCATGTAACATATACAGGTTTCAGTTTGACTGTGAGTGCAAGAGGTGGAGTTAGTACTGCACTGTGCCCTCCTCTCCACATCATTCCATTGCCACCTGTGCAGTCCATGTTTGAGCTGTGTGCAATTCACTCATTAAAAATATTGCAAAAAATCAATATGCTAATAATGCTAATAATGTCAAAAGTTTATAATCTTGTGAGGCTGCATTACTAACTGTCCAGGGCTCCATGTGGCTCAGGTGCCTATTCTAGTGTATTCCACATCATTTCTAACTGCCAGTTCAGATAGGTATAGATTTCCTCTGAGTCCTATGCTAAATTTATTAGAATCTACATATGTCTCAGATACTGTATGGTATCTGAAATGGCTAAAGAAGGTAAAGAGACCAAATTTAATTTATTTTTTACTCTACTTTTTATTAAAGTTGCCAAGATTATAATCTTATTCACAAAACTAATATGAAAGTATCACACTATGGTTTTGTATTTCAGTTAAATGTTAGATCTTGGATTCACTTCATCTAATTTCTGCTAGTTACATGTTCAAGATAAACCAGTCATCTAGGCTCTCTTCATGATCCATGAAAAGAAATAGGCTTTTCCAGAAGTCAGTTTATCTCCTTTTAAGATTGATACCATGCACATAAGTGATTTGTCTTATAGATGAGTCTATTTCTGTCTATGAACTATGAAGAAAATCTAGCAGCCTACTTGCAGAATACATCTTGTTTTAAGGCGCCTGAAAAAAAGAAAGATGAATCACCATACATATTTCAGCTATCCACTTAACCTCTGTTTCACTTGGTTTGGTAATATGATTCTACTTTGACTGACTTAGTAATGAAAAATCTTTTTTTTTTGAAATTTGCTTAAAAGAAATTCATTTACCCGCAGCCATGGAAACCTTCTTTGCTGCATATAAAGAACAACAGAGATAGGACAAGGGGGAATGGTTTTAAACTAAGACAAAGAATGTTTAGGTTAGATATTAGGAGGAAGTTTTTCCACACAGAGGGTGGTGACACACGTTGCCCACAGAGGTTGTGGATGCTCATCCCTGGAGGCATTCAGGGCCAGGCTGGATGTGGCTCTGGGCAGCCTGGCCCGGTGGAAGGTGATCCTGCACACAGCAGGGAGGTTGAAAGATGATGGTCATTGTGGTCCTTATCAACCCAGGGTATTCTATGATTCTATGACTTCAACAAAACAAAACAAAGCAAAGCATCAATACTCAAACAAGTTTTTTACAGGGGGGGAAATTTATTCTGTGTCTTTAAATTTAGCAGCCATCACTGGGCTCTGGAAAGAATATTTCAGCTTTTTCAGAAATATATAGTGCAGGACACAACTTTGCTGTAACTATTCCACCCACCACTTATGTCTTTTAATCACATACAGTCATTACTCTCAAGTATCTAGATAGTATAAAGTACAGGAGTATGTGTAAAATTATTCAAAATGTCTTTAAAATATGAAAACAAATAAGGAACAATAATAATGCAGTATGAGAAATGATAGAAAATTGTTTGCTATCTTAGTTTAGACTATAGCTACAAAATAGTAAAGAGACAAGTGATCACTGATATATGTGATTTTTTTAAAAAAAGCAAACAAAATACGAAAATAGTAACTGAAATTAGATATCTTCTAATTGATGCATCTTCTAACACTTCTAGAGTCTGAGGAGTATTTTGTATGTGCTTGCTAATATTCCCATTAAATTCAACGGAGGTTTACCCTTGATTTTAAAAGAAGCAGAATTAAATGCATGATGAACAAAACTGGGATTCATTTTTTGCAGCTATAACTCTCTGAAAATAAGCTGTATTTCTTAATTTCATCTATTTTATGACAAATTCCTATTTTTTAGGCTTGAGATTCCTTTTCATAATGTAAGAAAATATAGACATATTTCTTTGAATTGTTCAAAAAAGATGAATTACCTACAGAAAACTTAACTGCATAGATGTCACCTGAACTACTCACAACACCCAAAAAATGAAATAATGAAATAATTCACAACACAAAAAAAAAGTTATGTGGAGTATTTATTTATGTATTTATTTATTTATTTAGCAGTATCTAACAGTTCTCTACTTTCTATCTATTACAGTATTATATTTTGATGTCCGTAGTTTGTAGCAATAAACAATGGTGGAAAAAGCAGATAATGTTGAGTTATCCACTTATGCCCTGAAATGAGTGACAGAGATACTAATAAGACATAATTCAGAGATGTGCTAACCAATTATTATCCATGTTTTGTTGGTCCCAGTGAAGTCTTACGGAGGCAGCATAATGAAAATGACCTCCTGAGAATGTCCATCATTTTACACTGTAGAGACTTATTGTAGATGGTGTTGTAATGACCTAGCTTAACTGTTATGCCTACATGAAAATCTAAAAAAAGTCCTAGTTTCACTGCCAATTATTTGCATAAAAGTTCTCAAACTTTAACAGACTTTAACAGTTTAATAGTTAAGTGGTCTATTACACAGACTATTCAAGTGCTTTAACAAACCTATAGTTTTCAAATTTGTTTATACTGCATCTATATAAAAAATGTATTACATACATAATTCAAGAAGAAAACAAGTAATATTATTTCTGATGCTGTAGTTTAATTGCAAGAATAATTTGAACTTTTAGCCTTTTAATTCACAGAAGATCTTCACATCAAAATGTTTGCTACCCTGACTACAATCTTTTAGACTTAATGTGGTTAATGGCAGACTGATTTTCTTCCATGATTGCTTTTTAAGAAAACTCTGCCAAGAATTTAACTGAAACAAACAGCTTTGCTGCAACTTTATTTCTTGCAGTTCTTTAAGAAGCCTGTGCCCTCTACCATTTTGACATGGTATTTTAGTAAAATATAGCAAGAAAAATTATTAGCAGTGTAAAGTGATATGAACTCCAGCAACCAGGAAAAAAATATCGGATTGCACAGGAATGAATCTGGGCAGGATTTGTATATCTCCACACAAGGAGACTCCACAACCACTCTGTGCTGCTTGTTCTGGTACACTGTTGCCCTCAAACTAAAGATATTCCTCATGTTCAAATGCAATTTCCTGTGATCCACATTGTGCCCACTGACACTTTTTCTGTCTCTGGGCACCACTGAAAAGATCCTGACCCCATCCAGGGTGGATTTTATCCCTTCATCCAGGTCACTGATAGAGAACAAGATCGGACCCAGTGCCTACCTCTGGGGAACATCACAAGGTACAGGCCTTCAATTAGATTCTGCTCTGTTCACAACACTCTGAGCTCTGCCACTCATCCAGTTCTCAGTCCATCCCACTGATCACATGTCTATCACACACTTCCTAAGCTTACCCACAAGAATGTTATTGGAGACACTGTCAAAAGCCTTGCTGAAGCCACAGTACGCTACATCAACTTCTCTCCATCTACGCAGCTGGTCATGCCATCATAGAAGGCTACCAGATTGGTCAAGTATGATTTCTTCCATCTGAGCGTTTCCAATTGCTCCTTTCTCATCATCATTGTTTTATGATTTTTGTTATTGGTATTCCATATCATAACATCATGTAAAGCGCTCGGAGTTAAAGAGTTAATGCCCTACTTCTGCGGACCACTGATTTTCTGAATACCTGGCTCTCAGAAGAGAAGAACTACAAACCGCATAGGACTTTGCATTCAGAGGGGAAAATAAAGGTCCTGGCAAGCCATGGGACTCTCTTTCTCGCTGACTGGCAGTGCGTGTGTTCCCCAGCCATTTTACCTTCAGTTCAGAGCAAGGCCTTCAGTTTCGGACAGTCTCTCTCCCATTAATCACCATTAGCTGATGTGCCATTACATTTTCTAGTTACATTAGAAAATAGTAGTTCCCTGTACAGCACTCATAGTTACCACAGTAGTTTATACAGTCACTGCCTATTTCTGTATCTGAGTGTGATTTGTACAGGTTTGTAAACTCTCTAGTAAAAGTAGCACTGGGCTCCTTCTGATGTGATCTGCTGGGATACATTATACAGTAATTCCCTATAATATTATAGAATACAGTGAAAACACAAATCACAACAGTGAGATTTCCTAAATATTGTTTTCACTTTAAAATAGTAATTTAATAAAGCCCATAGTGCTGCCACAGTGCATGTTGTGGTGATTCACTTCCCTTTAAAAAGTTGAAGATAGATCTATCACCTGCTCCCTGAGAGTAGCTCCAACAAATGTAATTTTCTCAAATTAACAAAATATTCTTTTTGACAGAAACCCCTTTAAGCTATTACCACGTACACAGCAATTAACCTTATCTATTTATTATGGCTAGTGTCTCAACTTTTTCATTGGAGGCAAATATTCTTTTAACCTAGAGGAAAATTATTTAGCTCTGTAAAGAAAATTATTTAGCTCTGTAAACAATAAAAACCTAGTTTTACTCTACTTTCCAATGTTTTTATTTGTAGTTGGAGTAAGTCTACAAGTCAGCTCTCCTGAGAAAAAAATTTTGAAATAAACAACGCAGATGAAACTAATATATAGAACGTACTGAGTGTAGGCATCATTGTAACAGAAGGCTGCGGAGTCCTATGTGACAAAAGGCTGAGGCTGCCCTCTGCCAGGCACAACCAGCTCTAGAGTGGTCCATTGGCCCAACCAAAGAGTATGGTTGAGACCAGCAGCCAGGATGGTGACATCTCTTGTAGAACTTATGTAAGAAAAGGCAGAAAATGAGAAACAGGCAAGGAGGAGTGAGAAAAAAAGAGGAAAGGAAGGGAGGAAGGGAGGAAGGGAGGAAGGGAGGAAGGGAGGAAGGGAGGAAAGAGCCCTAAAACTAATGTCTCTACACTGCTTGGTTTATTGAGGAAAAGGTAGATGAATCAGGAATAAAGGAGTGAAGTTGAGCTTTGGGAAACAGCTGTATTAGGAAAAGGTATTGTTTTAATTTGCCTTGCTTCTCATTGTCCAAATAATTTTAATTGGGAAGGGGAAGGGGAAGGGGAAGGGAAGGGAAGGGAAGGGAAG
>NW_024885532.1:15441457-15523741 GCF_019232065.1 Centrocercus urophasianus
CAAGGGAAGGGAAGGGAAGGGAAGGGAAGGGAAGGGAAGGGAAGGGAAGGGAAGGGAAGGGGAGGGGAGGGGAGGGGAGGGGAGGGGAGGGGAGGGAAGGGAAGGGGAGGGAAGGGGAGGGGAGGGGAGGCGAGGCGAGGCGAGGCGAGGCGAGGCGAGGGAAGGAAAAGGGTGATGTGACATATGTATTGAGCTTTTTGATATTTCCATCAATGATATTAAACACACACACAATAATGCAAACATGACCTTGTTGTTTTTCCAAATAAAATTGGAAGACAAATTATTCTTCTCTATAAATGTGGTATTTTCACATTTTGATATAAAATTTCAAAAAAAAAAAAAAAAGTGTGCTCAATATTATAAGACTTTTTCTTTCTGCAGTTTAGACAGTCAGAAAATTATTTAATTTAATTTTATTTTATGTATTATTTTACTTTCAGTTCTTACTGAAATAAGTTTTCCAGATTACTCCGAATAGAGAGAAGTATTTCAATAGTAAAGAAACTAGTGAAGCATCAGTGACTGAACACCCATTGGTATTTTACTTACTATTTTTCTCCTTAAATCATAATGAGCTGTAATTACAGTTTCTTTTGCTTTTTCTGGAACATACATAATTAAAATGTAGTAGTGACAAGCAGCTGTATCTGGCTTCCTGAGCAGCAAACTTACTGCAAATATGTAAATGGGGAACAACAAAGAAGAGCCTGGAGATATAAACATCTGTGTGAATGAAGCAACTATTTCACAACTCAGTGGACCTTAAACAAAGCAGATAGTGAAATCTGTTCAGTACACAGGGCAGATTTTTAAATATGTTCAATTACTACTTGTCTTCCAACTGTCACTAGAGCACAGCTGCAGCCAGACTAGGGGTCCTGCTTTGACATTACCACCATACGAAAATAGTATTAACGAGATGTGGTTTTCCTTCATAGCAAAATAATCATTTTTCACCCATGTCTATGAATTAGAGATTCATTATTACATCTCTATCACTAGCAATTTAGATCAGTAGAGATGAAGAGGTATCTGCTAGGAGTAAAACATCTATTTTACCAACTGGTCTAGTAACTACCTGGCTGACTGGCCACTTCTGTGTAGCACTTAGGAAAATATACTGCTATTGGGTACAAATTTTATATGAAAGATAATTTATCTCTTTATAAGGAGTAGAAGGAGAAATTAACTCTTCTGCTGACAGGAAAAATAAATTTATCTAGTCAATTTTTTTCCATAGAGCAAAACAGAAGACAGTAAATGTTTGGAATGTTAGAATATCTTTCTTTAAAATAGGTAGAAATATGTGGTACACATTGTTTGGAGGATAAGCTTGGAGGTTAAATTAAATAATCTTTTAAAATAATTATAATATTTATATAACATTCAGCTAAAATTAATTAGTATCTGTAATAATTAGTAAAGTCATTATTAATACTGATTTTAATCTAAGGTAATTGCATAAATATTATCTTGTGCATGAATCCCATAATACATTTTTAAATATAATTTGGTATTTTTAAATTACTTTTTAAAATTAATTTTTTAATTTAAATTGAGAAGCAAGCAGCATTTTTGTTATATTTTGTAAATTTTTATGCTCACCAAATAGTCTTACTTAAGAACCTTTCTTAGTGATTGGACAAGTAGTGCGAACTTGTGTTAATTACTTAGACTAGATGACTCCAGACATTATTTCTTTGTCTTCCTATACAGCTATTTACTCACTGTTTTTCTAAACTACTCTTAAGTCATCCAGGAAAAAACAAGCAAACAAACAAAGAAAATTCACTTGTGCCAAAGTATTGTGGTGCCTTTCACATAAATATCTGATAGTAAAATCAACATGGTCTAAAATATCTAAAATCCGAATGCAACAAATAAAGAAATTAATAACCTCACATGGAATCAGAAGCTATCAAACTAAAAGAGGAAAATGAAGAAATTTGGAATTGTTAAGCACAACTATCTGAAATCTTCTCTGTTCCTCTTTAAGCAGTAACAGCTGGCAAAAAAAAAAAAAATCTAAAATTAGGACATATTTCAAATATATAATGAAAAAACATACTCTGGAAAAGATTCTTTTAGACGAGTGCCCTAAATTCAGAGGTAATTCTTTATCTTTTATGTCAATTTTAGTCACATCAGCCTCTCTTTATAATCAGTTATAAATGCCTCTCCTACTAAATCACCTGTTATGAGTTATGCTTTACCTAGTTACCTAGTTACCTAGTTTTTCAGTTAACAAGAAGGAACTTTACTGCTTGGGGAAAAAAATCAAACAACCAAAAATACATTGAAAGCATTTTTTAAACATATTAGTCTTTTTTTTACTTACCTATAGATAGAGTCATATTTGGATGCCGTAGAAAAGGCTGTTTTGCTTCAAACTGGGATCAAGAAAATCATAAGTTTCCTTTGGATCCTCCATCATATCTTCTATCTATATTTTAGTATCTTGAATATGGTGGAACTTCAGTTCTTGGCTAACTGAATTGTACACAAAAATGTAGCAGAGATGAATTTCAGTACCAAAATATGTTACTTTTTTCTCTTGTTGATCCAATTCAGCATCAATAATCAGCATGAAAACATTTTTGCTTTTGAAAGACCATTCCTGTTTATCTTAAAATAGTACATCAAATCATTATGTGATGTTTATAATCAGCCATTTGAGTTAGATGATTTATACTATATTCATGTCTGAGGTAGGAGAAAAATAATTAGAAATTAGTAATACTAAAAGGCAGTGGCACTATCAAGGTTTGTAGATTAGCACAGCATTTGCAAATTTATTAATACAATCACTTTTATACATACATACATATATATATATATATATATATAAAGAATTAGAATCTGTAATTACATGGGTCACATTTACCTTTTCAATTATGATCACCACTGTAAGCATTTCTGCTATAGAGGTTCTCCAATGGTGCAATCCTTGCTTCCATCTATCCTTTGCTAAGACTGTCTGATTGCTGCACAAAGTGTAGGATAAAGAATGGAGTTAAAAGAGATTTCATGCAGTTCTGGGAAATATCTTACTTCTCTTGAGTAAGTCAAGCTCCTCTTTGCTTAACTTTAAATTGCTGTATATTGTGTTGGCAGATATTGAGGAAATTATATCTTTATCCCCTGTGCTCTGTGACTGAACATTTTTAAGAAATAAAATACCATGACTATAATACAGATGAATGAATAGATCAATAAGAAAACTCTTGGATCCAGACTTATGCAGTCCACATTTCTCATCAATGTAATATAACAAGTAAGAATCCATAAATAGCAGTTCTATTCTCCAAGATTAAATAATAGATGAGATGAAATATGTAGGTTGTCCCCAAAGTAATTTCTCCTGTTTTGCTTTTTTTCTATGAAAACTGCAGCAGATCCAAAGCACAATAACAATATTTGATAGAGCAGCTTCTCAATGACATAAGGTTAGTTTTCAATATAGTCACCACTGTGAGCTATGCATTTTCATCAGTGATGAAAAAGAATCTGCATGTCATGCTCCTAAAAATCTGCATGGCCATCCAAAACATGGCTTGTCCTTCAAAACATCATCACCACTGCTGAAATGCACCAGCCACCCACCTCACAGTGCTAACACCCACTGTTTGGTCTCTGTAGATTTTCAGCAAGCATCAGTGAATGTCAGTGGGAGCAAATTTTTCCACATGGGGGAATTCAGTGTTGCACCTTTGCTTCATTTGCACTTTTATGTCAGATGCCATTTGGTTGGACTGTCCCTCTGTTGCCACCTGTCACATAGCTGTAAAATATAACAGCATATTGGTGGGAAGGTTCAGTATCTACTGCCATACCACCAACATCTGCCTCTGATATAATGGGCCAATGTAGTAAAATAGGAAACATTAACTTCAGAACACCCCTTATACAGTAATCCATAACAGTAAATCTGACATATCTATATTTCTGAAACTGTTTATTATCATCTGAAGCGTGTTTCAAAGTATCTGACAATACTTCTTGATTCTTTCACTTATTTTATGGCACTTAGTAGATGAAGAAAACTTTAAAATATTATATATTAAAAAAAATTAGAAATTGAAATTAATCAATCAAAAAAGAAGACATTCCTCGTTTAGGGGAATGGGCTATAGACAGAGATAAATCTTGACTTACAGTAGATATTATTTTACAATAGCTGTGACAAAACTATTTCTCTTAACTGAAAACGTATTTTTTCTAGAACATAGTTTGCAACAGCTCTAGGAACATATGTCATTTAAAACGATATTTCATTTAACTCTGAAATCCACAGTTACATGTGGGGCAAGGAATACCAGAGAAATGCAATATTCCCATACATAACTCTAAAACAGTAAATATTAAACATCTAATAAAATACTGAATACAAAAGTAGACTGTCCTATCTTCTATAATAGTCACTTATATATAGTGCCCACTAAATCCTGTAAGATCTTCTAATACTTGCATTTTTGTAATTCAGTATTTGTTATTTGCTGTTAGCATACAGATGTTTATGTTCTAAAAGAGAATTATTATCAAGAATTGTTGATAACTTAGTCAAATATAATTCCTCTTGAAAGAGTTTGCAGCTGCTACCTATGTGTGCTGTATGGTAGAGATGATGAACTTCTGATCTGTGAGAAAATCAGGCAAAGTTGTAATATGAAAATACTGTTCAGCTAACAATGGAAGCGGTTCCAGAATAAGCGTAAGATCAATTAGAAGTAGATAATGAAGTGCATGTGCCTCTTGCACAGTTTTTGAAGGGGAGAACACTTTCTTGTAGACAAATTATACTATTTCTCTGCTGATTTTTCAGCTTATAAGAGTCTAATCAGTAGCTCTGAAAATGATTAATGTTCTCAGTATATTCCACAAACGTTATTAGCAATCTGCAGCACTCTATTTTCAGATGCAAATGCCTGCAAAATTAAGTATTTTAAATTCATATTAAAAATATTTTTAAATATTATTTTAAATCATTTTTTAGTCCTTTACTATTAGCATGATAGACTTCTAAATGGAAATGTATACATATGAAAAATAAAATCTAGTGGACCTAAAAAATAAGTTTTAAGAGATATAAGAAACATGAAAGCCTCAATGTCATGCTCCCAGCAAAGAGAATTAAAAAACTGCCACTGTTGACATCATATTTCTCCAGGTGAAAACCTAGTTCTACACCAATTCCTTCTTAAAAACCCAAAGTTCAATCCTAGAATATTAGAAGTCTGAACATAATAATAATAATAATAATAATAATAATAATAAAGGATAGTATAAATATTTTTCTATGTAAAAAAATTCATGTATTTACTTTGATTATTGTGCACTAATTTGGAAAATGAGTGCATGGTACTTTAAGTATAGAGTAAGTTTTAGACTGTTATGACACTATCCTTAAAATGCCCACCTCTCCCATCTCTTCAGTGTCTAGTCTGTAAGAACCTCTTCAGAGAAACAACTCTATCAAGGTAAGTGGTTTTCAGATTCTGTTAGGGGGAAAAAAAAATCTCAATTGTGTAAGCAAAGGGACAAATTTTCCATTTAGGAAGACATGAGAACAGCTTGACATAATCTACTAAACGAGAGTTGTGCTTTTTGATGATGACACATCAACTTAAAAATTAACAAAAGGAAAGGGGAAAAAAGCTGCTTTGAAGATTCTTCCAGAAGCCTTTGCTTTGAAAAACTACTCAGATTTAATTACAGAGAGACTCAATAAAGGATTATGTGTTATTGGAATAACGTGGAGAAATTAATATAATCGTAGAGTTAAAAAATGCCCCTGAATTATCAGTGTATACTCTATGTATATAACTCTCTTCAAAACAATAGGCTTAGACTCTGTCCATTTTATTCAGAATTTAAATTTCAAGCGCTCAAATCTTTTCCTGTTGAAAAGATAACTTCTGTTTTTATGTCTCCCTGTCTACTCACAAAGTTCACTAACTAAGAGAATAAATAAGAGTAGTTCTATCCCATAACTAATAGAGATCCATTTTCAAACAAGCTAACAGTTTTCCACCACTATTTGAAAATATTTGAAAATAAATATTCTCTACAGCTCTCTAATTTAAGGGTACATCTTCCTTGCTCTGCTCTTTCCCATTGTTTCTGGAAGCTGGGATTCCTGAAATCTGTTTTTCATCTTGTGAAGTGTGATGCCCCTTAGACTTCTCCATATCCTGCATAACCAAGTTTTCTACTTTGTTCAGTTATGAATGGGCCCATATTTTCCCTAGTCTTCCTTCCATCACTGGTATAGAAGACTTTCATGTCTGTGACATACATGACCAAACTGATAATCTTTTTGGTTTTTAACTTTTTTAACTTCATCTCTGGATGCTCTGATGTTGCTGTACTCTTCCCATGTTCTCTTGCTTCCACTCTCAGTATTTTTCTTTCTGTGTTTGAGTTTGACCAAGAGTCCCTTGCTCATCTTGCACTCCTACTAGCATTGTTATCTGAATTTCCCTTTTTTTGAAATGTACTACTTGAACGTGGAGTATATAATTCTTGAACATTAACCAATGTTCTTAGTTCTCTCTGGCATATAGTAAGTCAAACTGGTACATCATCCTGGAGTCTTAAGTTAATCAATAGCTTGGTTATGTTATCTCTTACAGTGTATCAGTTTTTAGGCTTCTTTTCACACACAAACACACACACACACAAAACAAACAAACAAAAAAACCCTATTATGATAAGACTGTTATTTGCACAGCTATAGTTCTCATCTTATCTATATCTGGTATCTTACCTTCACTGTGTGTGCATCTGGATGACAGAAAATATCACATGATTTTTCCAGCAGTTTTACTGACAAGTCAATTTGAAGCAATTATTAAAGACCAGTGATAAATCTTCAATAAATGATGTCTAACTCCCAATAACCTCATAACTCATTTCTTTCATTACCTAAGAAACATTTATTTTATTACATGAATACCTCCTAAATAAACTTTTATTCAAAGAATTGTAATGAAAGGAAGAAGTTAATTAAATTAAAGATTGATGGAAATTTGATGTACATAATTGAGATCAATTAAAACTACATCTTAAACTTCTACTGAATAATTCAAACTAATGATTTCTGTAAAATGCATAGTTTTGAAGATCACGGTTTCGAGGCAACTTTAAAATTTCAACCCTCTGCTCTTTTTTCATTTTAATAACTATCTCTAGAAGAGATGATATCTAGAACTCTGACATGGTTTTGTGGTTTGTTATCTGTATTCCACATCATGGTATCTTGTAGCACATTGGGAGTTAAAGAGCTAATGCTGCAGTTCTCTGAATTGTTGATAGTTCCAGGTTCCAGTCATGAGAATATCTCAGGTTGACTGTGAGTCAACAGTGGCCTTTGTGGAAAAGAAGGTAAGTGTTCTCCTGGGTTGCATTAAAAAGAGCGTGATCAGCAGGCCAAGGGAGGTGATCCTCCCCCTCTACTCTGTCCTGGTGTGGCCACATCTGTAATACTACGTCAATTTCTGGGCTTCTGTGTTCAAGATAGACAGGGAACTGCTGGAGAGAGATTCCAATGGAAGGCCATAAAGATTGTTAAAGGCCTTGAGCATGTTCATTATGAGGAAAGTCTGGGAGATTTGGGACCTGTTCAGCCTGGAAAAGAGAAGACTGAAAGAGAACTTACAAATACATGCAAATATCTAATAAGAAGGGGTCAAATTTGTGGAGCTGGGCTATTTTCAATGATGCCCAGCAGCAGCACAGGGGGCACTGAGTGCAAATTAGATCATAAGAAGTTCCACGAAAATATGAGGAAAAACTTATTTACTTTGAAGGTGACAGAGCACTGGAACAAACTGACCAGAGAGATTGTGGAATCTCCTTCTCTAGAAATATTCAAAACCTGCTTGGACACTTTCCTGCATAAACTACTGGAGGGAACGTTCTTTTGCATTGGGTGGTGAAGTAGAGGATTTCCAGAAGTTGCTTCTAATCACTATGTTTCCGTAATTCTGTGATACAAAAGTATAGTTTCTGAACGCCAATTTGAAACTGATTAAAACAAAATCACAGGAATGTACAATATCAGTAGGCCATAATGTTTTAGTATTTTATTTTAGATATAAATGATGGTGAATGATAATGAAACTTTATTTGAGACTAAGTAACTGCATGGAATCCTTTTATATTCATGAGAAATTTCAAATTAAAGAAAATGATTTGTTGGATTTTTTTTTTTTCCTCAATAAACATATATGAAAAATTAAGTTTTTTAATTAACAGTGAAACAGCTCAGGTTTCCAGTTTTTTACAAAAGATAGATACACAGCCTCTCAGACCATATGAACACTTTTTCCCTTAAGCATTATATAAATTACTACCTGCATACATGGAAAGGTCTTCCTGTTTTCTGAGTACAGCTTGCCATTATATTAAAGAGAAATGCAGTTCTGTTGCTTACAGATTTTTTCCTGTCTTCATTTGATTCAGTATGAGCAGCAGGAAAAGCAGTGAGGGAAAAATATGGAAAAATCAAGAGAGATTGTAGGTGACACACTCTATCACTTGGTCTGACATTTCAGTATGGTATTATTCTTTGAAAAATGTGAATTACTCTCTCCCAGACTGTGATAATGACTCTCCATCTCAATGCTTAATCTCCATTGGACCTAATAAGGACAACCTATGAGTTTTTTTTCTCTAGTTTCTGCTGTGATTAAATAACTAATTATAGACTTTTGTATAGGTATGGAATCCTACTGCTATAACATTTTATATTTGCTGTCAAATTGTAGACTTTTTTTTTTTTTTTTTGTGGCATAATATTATAGTTCTTTGTTTTTTGTTTTTTTTCTATCCATCATTCAACAATGTGCCTCGCAGATTGTACTGTTTAGCCTTTGTTTGTGGTTTGTCATAGATTTAAAAATTGAGTATAAAAATGCTGCAAATCATTTTCAGCATTGTATTTCTCTTAACATAACCATTTAGTAAAGAAGGTGAGGAAAAGCGTTCTTACATTTATTATAATCCTTTAATTTGTATTTGTTTTATTTAACAGACTGTATCACGTGTAGGTTGCTGACATAAAATAATTCTTAGAATTTGCAGAGAGAGTGTAAGACACTTGCAACAGTAATTTTGGGTGGTGAAAACTTAATTCATACGCATCTTCAGTTGTAGACATGCTGCAAACTGACTTCTGTATCCAAAGATTAAGTCACACATAGCTCCTCATTATCCATTCACTTTCTGTACAATGCCTGCTGCATCCGCTATGGAAATTGATAGCTTGCCTGAAAAGAGTTGCATGCATGGCCAGCAGACCACCATACTGAATTCTATTCTCAGCTCCAAGAAAACCTTAGGTGGGGTGGTAATATATAACATTTCTCCTTAACAGATGAGGATTAGCAGGAAGAGAAGGACCACAATAGGACAAAAAAAAAAAAAAAAAAAAAAAAAAAAAAAGAGAGAAGACAAAGAAATCATTAAATCAGGAATAGAAAAACGTGGTGTTTAACCTGGACTAGATGTCACTTGAAAGTCAACTAAGATATTACAGTCAGTGGAAGAAGACAGACACCTGTTTACCTTATTTAAAAGTAGCTATCTAAAATGCATTTTAAAAGTCTGTGGCCTTAATTTTTTGCTTCTCTGCTGTTCATTAAATGAACGTAAAGTAAATGACTTAGATTTATATAGCTTTTAGGTTCCTAGAGTAAACAAGTCCCATGCTAAAATTCAATTATTTCTCACTGCATGCACCTGATATGATGGGTTCATATGGCAGCATACAAACTGAAGTTGCTGTTCAAAGTGAACTCCTGGACTACCAGTGTAAATCAGAGAGGAGTTTTATATACTCAGTTGTGCATCTGATTAAAACTATGGCTGTACTATATTAGATATTAGGACTTTGAACATTCAGAAAAACTTTTTTGAAAAACAATTATTACATTTCTTATGTGTTTCTTATGGGAAAAGAAATCTGAACAATGTTATTGCTTTGCAAGGCTAAATGTTGCTTTACTCATAACCTGCAACAGTCATAAGATTTATGGTATCAGGAGAATGTGAAATAAGAGAAGGCATAAAAGAAGTTTGTGTTCTCTGAGAATGTGCTCTGTTAGTTTACTTTAACAGCTGCACTGTAACAGCATTTACAGTTTATAGATGTATAGGAATTACCATACTGGATCAGATATATAAACCACATAGTCCAGTATTTCATCAGCATCCTACCTACAACAAAAATGATCAGCAAATGTTTTACAAAAATGAACAGAACATTGCAGTAGAATGATATGGAATAATCTGCATCATGCATTAATTCTCATAATGATTTCCATCTGAAATATAATCTTTTAATCTTTGAAGCTTGAAGTTTTATAATGGTTCCTCTTTTTAATTATTAAAACTATGCATATTCTTGCATGTTAATTTTCAGTGGTGTTACTAAGAAAAATTATGATCTAATAAAGAATTTTGATAAACTCAGCATTTTTTTCAAGTTCATTTAACTTTTCATCTCAATCTTTGCTATTGTAAGGTATATGAAATTATTTATTTCTTATACTACACAGAGGAGAAATTTGAGCTAAAACACATGAAAATACAAAACCAGAACTGGCACAAACTGCAGCCTAATTTTAAAATTAACTTTTGTTTATGTGTATTGATGTTCTGTGACAACAAAATTTATACTCAGCTAAGCAGTGCATGAGACAATACATTTTTTAGCTTTTTAACTCCTCAGATATTAATTCTATTGCTATTATTGGTTGTCTTTTGTTTGTTTTGCTTTATTTTTGTTGTTATCTCTAGCAGGTAGAAAAATATTCTGGTAGATTTTGCCATTTACGTTTTATTTTTATAATAATAACTGTCCTATTGTTCCAAAATATACGAAAGGTTAAAAAAAAAATCCTTCAGTTTTACAAAGATTCCTCAGCTCTTTGTTCCTGTTATTATGGTTTTTATGGAGTATCTTTAAATTACTACTTGTCCAACATACATCAATACTGTAAAAGACGTAACCACATTTACATAAAGTCACCGTATTATTTGCATCATTCATACCAATACATGTGTGAGACAAATTTCATATCTTGTGGATGATGTTTTTATCATATTTGTACAAAGAACAATAACTTCTCTTGAGCTGCAAACATTAACTACAAGGTTATTCTCCTGGCTATCAATCTTAATTGAAATTCTTGTGGTTATATGAACAATTTCAATTTTCATCTACTGTCTTTTTTCTTTTTTTACTGATGCTAAAATTCATAATTTATTTTCTTATTGATTTAACTGCTGCCTTAAGTGTTTCAAATTTCTCACAGCTGTAACTGGTCTTAGGTATCTAGATTTTGTGTCTTCTAAAAGGTTGCTAACTAATCTCTTGATTTTCAGACTCTTAAGATATATATTGTCAAAAAAAGGGCATAATATTAAATTTCAACATTACTTTCTCCTAACTTTTTAATTATGAAAAGCAGATGATTCAAATTTTTCAAAATTTAGTGACAACATTTTTCTTGCTGCCTATGACTATGCTTTCATTAAAATAGTAAACCTTTCAAAAGTAGATGAATCACTCAGACCCTAGTACTTTTTAGCTTTTGTTCTACATTTTCTCAAAATATATTATAACACACTAGGAAATGTGATTACTAACAGACAATACATTGCATTTGTAAAATTTGATATCAAAATAAAACACTTTCCATACAAAACATGACTTTAAGGAAAAAAAAAAAAAAGGGATTGGTCTTGTTGATTACACCAGTGTAATCAGATATTTTATTTCCTTGTAAAGCCAACTAGCTTTATTATTTATGATAAAAATGTTAAAAATATTAAAATAGCAATTAACTTTACAGTATTTCCATTCTTTGAGCACTGACCACATTAGACAAGGAATTACAATAAAATGTATGCTATTTGATTACAAGGCTGTAGAAGTCTTACTCGATTAGCCAGACAGCAGGGATTTAATAATTGAGTCTCTGAATATTATGACTAGGTCCATTATAAGATTAACATTTGCTGACTCTGGTGATGTGATGTCAATTGCACCATAGTCTTTAGCAACATGTGGTAATTAATTCAATGCCAGACAGCATTTTAACCTATGTAATTATGTGAGGACCTTCAATAGATGACACCCTTAAGAATGTCTATGGACGGTTAGAAGATTATAATTTAAGAGTATTTTCTATTCAAAGAAAGATGTGTTGGGATATTTTGAACACATACGTACATATAAATATTACTGGTTTTTTTATGAATGTTCAGTAGGTTTGCATCTTAACATTTCTGCTAGTTAAAGAGTACAATGGACTTTAAGAGATTAACAGCACAATAACCTTATAATAAATATTACACAAAATCATTTTTACTTTCCTTCAGTACTACTTTTAAAATTTTATTTTATTTTAATATCAGAAAGGATAAAGCATAAAGAATGGAAAAAAAAAAAAAAAGTATCCTAGATGAAATGGTGAAAAAAAGAGCAATATTGAATAAAAATCTATATTAAATACAGAAGAAAAAAATACGTTGTAGGATCTTTATGGATGTACATCCAAGATCTTTTTTTTTCCTGTAACACAGTAAAATGTAAAAAGTTGGCTACGTATTTGTAAGAGAAGTTGCCTAAAATTACATATGAATATAAATACTGTATCAAACAGATCTTTGAAAATTGAAAGCATTTCATGTGGTTCACAAGAAAAAGAATGTTACTAAATTTCTGCAGCTAATTGAATATTTATATAATATTGAAAACTAACTCTGTGAGAAATTATGATTCTTGCTGCTTATGTACATTTAGGCACTGAAATTTAGATTATGTACATTTAGCAATATTTTTTTTCAATACAGTTCCATTCCATCAGTTTCTTGAAAGCTTTGTCATTCCATATTTTTTTTTTTTTTTTTTTTTTTTCCCCCAGACAAATCTCTTCATTTCTGAACTCCCCTCTGAAAGCCTTGCCAGGAAGCTGACCCTTTGGTAGTTCTATCACTCTGCTGCACAGAGTTGCCTGATAGGCAGAGTAAGGGAAGAAAGACCTGATTGTATGACAAAATACTATATTACATTTAAACTGTCAAGCAGCTGAACATGAAGACAATTACTATTTTTCCCTGCAAATACACTATAGTGCTTTCGTGTGTATATGTACACACAAAAAGAAACTTCTCAGCATATTTCTGATCCTTCAAGAAAGCCTACGTGAAGCTAATATATAACCTTTGGCATCAGATAAATGAATCTAAATATAAAACAGGCAAACAAAGCCTAACATTCTATGAAAAGATCATCTTGACAAAATCAACATCCTCTTCACATTTTGATTTCCTGATATCTAACTTAGAGAACTTACGATTCATAAATCCAAGCCCCACTATATGAAATCTAAAGAAAAATAATTTAAAAATAATAACATCAACACTGATTCAATTTGCAGCTTCTTTGTAATTGTCATATTTTTCTATTATATCTTTTTCAATTACTATTATTATATTTTTTCATTTTTATGGAAAATCGGAATGATACATTAGTTTTAATACCAAGAAGCCTTACGTAGAAATTTAAAATTGAACGATAAAATTCTGAGGAGAAAAATTAAAATATTCAAAACATCTGACCTCACTCAACTTTTAGTTTTTATCAGGGATACAGTTTAACAGATCATGATCATCAGATCATAAGAATTCAATGCAGAATGTATACACCTAACCATTCTTTAGTTTAAATACTGCAGCTCAGTAATGTCACTTCAAATCAATGTTAAAAATTCACTAGTCCAGTGTTAAATTAATGTTATTTCTTTCAGATAGGCATAGAACAGACAAAAAAGATACATACAGCATTTAAATTTCAATTAAGAATATTTATTCTAATTTCCCCAAAACACCTATTATAAAAGGTTGCAAAGTCTGTAGCTTACATGCCACATGCAGTGCTTCTAATAGGAAGACTAGAAAACAACAGAATGAATGAGAAGATTTGAAGGTTATCTCAGCTAGTTCCAGCTTTGGAAATTACAGTGGCAGATGCTTTGCCTATAATCTCTGGCTTCATTTAAACACTGTTTTATTATTTATTTTGCTTCATTAAATGTAGCTTTTTCAGGCAATATTATGCATGACATTTTTCCTGTCTAAATATAAATTCAAAAAATACTTTTCAAGCAGCAAATTGTATTTTTAATTCAAGTCTGTAAATAAAAATCTTTTGGTATACTTGTGTTTTCTGTTTACTTCCTCTGAATAGCTGCATGTTCTAGTAATTACAAATAATTAGTATGATTCCTCTGGGAATACTCACTATTGTGCTACACACTTTACCTTGACTATTCCAATTTCTAAGGGCATTCAATATAGAAATAGAAGAACCTTTAATTTGAAGAATTTCCAGTGAACATGAACAATGCCTATTAAGAATTTCATCTCACACTGAGGAACCACAAATAATCAAACTCATTGATTACTTCCATAGATGCATTTTAAGGGAATGTTGATGTTGCCAGCATTTAAGTGATTATATAGTCTACTAAAAAGTTTCAAAAATGTAGATTCTCTGAATGCATTTATAAGCTTAGTAAAATTATCAGAGACAATTAAAATGATACTGTTAAATTGGTGAAAAACAAATTAATGATGTAGGTGTCATGTATCATTAAATGTGTATACTCAGCAACATAATATACATTATTTATACATAAGCTGTGCATGGCTCTCTGTATGATCAGGCTAACACACAGATCCAAAAGCAATACCTTCTTTGTTATTACATTAGCCCACAATATCAGAGTCAGATACTGGTGGTATAGCAGTAGAGGTTGAACTTTCCAACCAATATTTCATTACATTTTGCTGCCATTTGAGAGATGGCAGCAGAGGGGCAATCTGACAGAACGGTGTCTGATGTGGAAGTTCACATAAAGCAAAGACGTGTCATTGAATTCCTCCATACAGAAAAGAATTACACCCATTGACATTCATGGATGATTACTTAATGTTTATGGAGACCAAACAGTGGATATGATTTCACTGAGGTTATGGGTGGTGCATTTCAACAGTGGTGACAGGGACATGAAAGAGAAATCATGTTCCAGATGCCCATGTACAACTGTCACGTCATGAATCAAGAGTGTCTGATCAGGTCATCCATGTGAATTAGCTAATGGTAGTGATTATGTTGAAAATAGTGCTTTGTAGCTGAGAATTTGCTCTATGAAATATTGTTATTGGGCTTTCTGTATCTGTTGTAGCTTCCATGGAAATAAACAAGAGATATAACTTTCAGAGTGACCAATGTACAATAAGGTGTATAGCTATGTCACTAGATATAGCCAGAGAACAGCATTTATATGCTCTAGTGAGACGTTAGCAGTTAGTGTTCTTTAGCAGTTAGTGCTACTAAATGAAAATAGTCTGTCACTATGAAGGAATATATTTTTACATCATCCAGTGGAATAGTATTTACTTTCTTTTTCCTTTTTGTTAATAGCTGTAAAATCTGAAGTTGACACTTACAGCCCAAATGGCTGTGAATATCCATTAAAAATACATATATCAAATTGTTCCCCTATATTCAGCACTAGTGAGGCCGCACCTCGAGTACTGTGTCCAGTTTTGGGCCCCTCACTGCAAGAAAGATATTGAGGCCCTGGAACCTGTTCAAAGGAGGGCAACAAAGCTGGTGAGGGGTCTGGAACACAGGCCATATGAGGAGAGGCTGAAGGAGCTGGGAATGTTCAGCCTGGAGAAGAGGAGGCTCAGGGGAGACCTCATTGCTCTCTATAACTTCCTGAAGGGAGGTTGTAGTGAGCTGGGGCTGGGCCTCTTCTCTCGTGTCATTAGTGATAGGGCCAGAGGGAATGGTTTCAAGCTACAGCAGGGGAGATTCAGGCTGGACATGAGGAAGTATTACTTTTCAGAAAGGGTGGTCAGGCACTGGAATGGACTGCCCAGGGAGGTGGTGGAATCAACGACCCTGGGGGTGTTCAAGGAAAGACTGGATATTGTGTTGAGGGACATGGTTTAGTGGGAGCTATTGGTAATAGGTGAACGGTTGGACTGGGTGATCTTTTAGGTCTTTTCCAACCTTGGTGATTCTATGATTCTATGATTCTATGAAATTACAAGTTTTAAAAGGGAAGCTATAAAAAAAAAAAAAAAAAAAAAAAAAGGAAAAATTGATTCCTGTATTGTGGATTTAGCCTGCAAACACTAATGCAACAGTTACAAATCATTTATTTGAGAAACAAGTAAAAAATATTATTAGTTACTGGTAAGTATGGAATGTGTAGCTTGCAAGACTTAGACAATGATCATGATGTGATGTGCAGAGTACACTGCAAGACTTAAACGAGGGGAAAATTGTGTTCCATTTAGTAAATATATTTTTGCTTTGAATTTTTGTCTGAAATTTGCACTATTCTTATTTAAAAGAACAGAAGAAAATGAACAGTAAAACTCATAGGTTTCATATATCAGGGTTGTTTTTTTTTTGTTTTTTTTTTTCAACATAGCTTAAAAATTCTAACACTATAAGATTGGCCAGAGGGTCCAGAGTTCAAGGTAGATTAGGTCCAAGAACTTCTACTAAAATCAACTTTAAGCATTGATGATCTGTGTCCTGCTGCGTTTTGCCTCTACTATTACATGAGCTATAATGCTATTAGTAACAATCCCTCTGTTAACACTAATATGAAGTCAAATCTTTTATCTTTACTTTTCCATTTGAGGAAAAATTGAATAGTATCATGTACAGTATTAGTAGCAAATTTGATGACAAGTACAAAACCATCTTTTCTTTTTTCCATATCTTTTAGCATAAACCAGGGAAAGGCCACTACTTTTGTAGGGGAGTTCTCATGTATAGTGGGATTATTTAACTATCAATGTGGCATACTTACTTTGAATTTTCTGGGCTTAGTAACTCAGGTTGTAAAGGTTTTGTGGAAATTACCTAACATTTGGTAGTTGATAGAGCAGACCTTAAATAAGGGGTGTTAAGGTGTTCTGTTCCTTATCGCTTCCTAATGCAAAAGAATAGAGAATAGCAGCTTTCCAAATACATTAGCAATGCTGCTTGCTTCGGGGGAAACTTGCATATACAATGGATTTCTCCTCTTCAATTCAAAGAGTTTCCTCCTAAATTACAACTTCTTCACTGTGAAAATTCCTCTAAGGAATTTTAAGTGAATGCATTCTCTATGCAACTGATCTTTATGTCTTTTATGTTCATGGTAACAGTATAACATCATAATAGAATGGGCTATGAATCCCTATTAAGCATAATTCCTACATTATAATTTCAGTAGACACATTATATTTGGCACTTGAATGATGTTTATTGCTAGACTGTGGAAAACTGAAATGAAAGAGTAATAGAGGCAGCCTTTTTGGAAGCTATATTATTAAGTCAATTTAATGTAAAGGGCTTTTTTTTCTACTTTTTTCTTTAACATTCCCTAGCTCATTACACTTAAAAAGAGGAACATAGAAAGGCTTACATCATTTATGTATTCGAAGTTTTAAAAATTGTTGATGATTATTTTTAGTAACAACATACAATGAAACACTGATAAAAAGAATCAGCATAGAGACTTGGGCAAGTGCATCACACTGATAGAAAAGCTATAGAAAATAACACTTTTATAAGCTCCACTCCTTGTTCTTGTCCAGCAATCAAAATTTGTCTTTCCTACTGCAACTGACAAGTATTAGAATTTCTTTCAACTTCTCTGTGAAGACCAAAAATATTTGCTTAATGAGGCAAAAAAAATGGGCCAACAAACAACTCTAAGCTTTACCTTTTTTTTTTTTTTTTTTTTTTTTTCCCCCCCAGAGAATCACAGAATCACCAATCTTGGAAAAGACCTACAAGATCATCCAGTCCAACCATCCACCTATCACCAATAGTTCTCACTAACCTATATCCATCAACACAATGCCCAAACTTTCCTTGAACACCTCCAGGGTCGGTAACTCCACCACCCCCCCAGGCAGCCCATTCCAGTGCCCGACCACTTTTTCAGAAAAACAGTATTTCCTAACGTCCAGCCTAAATTTCCCCTGGCACAGCTTGAAGCCATTCCCTCTAGCTCTATCACCAGTTATATGACAGAAGAGGCCAACCCCCAGATCTGTACAATCTCATTTCAGATAGTCATAGAGGGCAATAAGTCTCCTCTGGGTCTCCTCTTCTCCAGACTGAACAATCCCAGCTCCTTCAGCTGCTCCTCATATGGCCTGTGCTCCAGAACCCTCACCAGATTTGTTGCCCTTCTTTGAACATGCTCCAGGGCCTCAATGTCTTACTTACAGTGAGGGGCACGAAACTGGACCCAGTACTCCAGGTGCAGCTTCACTAGAGCTGAGTACAAGGGGACAATCACTTCCCTGTTACTGCTAGCAACACCGTTTCTGATGCTAGCCAGGATGCCATTGGCCTTCTTGGCCACCTGGGCACACTGTCGGCTCATGTTCAGCCGAGCATCAGTCAATACCCCCAGGTCCATTTCCTCTACACAGTCCTCCAGACACTCCACCCCAAGCCTGTAGCATTGCTTGGGGTTGTTGTGGCCAAAGTGCAGGACTTAGCATTTGGCCTTGTTGAAACTCATCCCATTGGCTTCAGCTCAGCCATCCAGCCTATCCAGATCCCTCTAAAGGGCCTCGCTACCCCCAGGCAGATCCACACTTCCAGCCAACCTGGTGTCATCTGCAAACTTACTGAGGGTGCACACATTGCCCTCATCCAGGTCATCAATAAAGATATTGAAGAGGACAGGCCCCAGCACTGACCCCAGGGGAACACCACTCTTGACAGGTCTCCAGCTGGATTTAGCTCCATTCACTACCACTCTCTGCACCTAGCCTTCCAGCCAGTTCCTTATCCAGCCAAGAGTGTACCAGTCCAAGCCACGAGCTGCCACCTTCTGCAGGAGAATACTGTGGGAGACAGTGTCAAAGGCCTTGCTGAAGTCTAGGTAGACTACATCAACAGCCTTTCCCTGTTCCCTCGTCCACAACATGAGTCACTAGATCATAGAAGGAGATCAGGTTGCTTGAGCAGGACCTGCCCTTCGTGAACCCATGCTGGCTAGGCCTGATCTCCCCTGTTGTCCCACACATGCCATGTGATCTCCCTCAAGACAATCTGCTCCATAACCTTCTCTGGCACCAAGGTCAGGCTAACAGGCCTGTAGTTCCCCAGATCCTCCTTACAACTCTTCTTTTTTTTTTTTTTTTTTTTTTTTTAATTTACTTTTTATTCCTTCTTATTCCAAAGAAATAGAAGTGAGATCTAGGTTTTTTTTCAGTCAAGTCTATTAGTATGCATGCAAATTTTTAACTTTTTCTTTTTGTATGAAATACTGCTTCCTTCTACCCCTCTGAAAATGTCATGATTCTTGAAGTTCTATTTCTGTGTTACTCTGATTAAAACTTTCTTACCTCCTCTTAATGAACATCTTTTAATCCTCATTTTCATTATTAATATATATGATAAAAAGCATGAGACCTTGAAAAATCAGTGTGTCAGTACATTTAGAAAGTCCACAGAAATGCTCTTGTTCCATATTGAAGCCAAGTAAGGCAAGTTGGACATAACAATCAAAACCATACTCAAAACTCTAAAAAAAAAAAAAAAAAAAAAAAAAACCTTCAGTCTAAAAAAATAATTATTTACTGAAAATTCAGGGATATATTAGATCAGTAGAGATAGCTCTATATTCATTAAAAATAAGTGGAGATAAATGCTAAATCATATATACATATAGGTGCAGATCATAGGGAAGATGGATGCTACCTAAAGTTTTTAAAGGTCAAATGGCTCAATTTGTACTGTAAAGATTAAAAACAAAAACAAACAAACAAACAAACAAAAAAGAAACAAAAAAAAAACCCTCACTTTATTTAGATGAAGTGTACTCAATGTGTAAAAGTTGAAAAAATATCAACATTTAACAGAATAAATAAAATGACATAAAATGGCATATGTGTTTGGTCATATGAATGTGTTATGAATGTTGACCTTTGAAGCCAGATAATTCTCATTTAATTACAATTCCTATCTATTGTTAAAACTTTTCTGTTCACAATCCCTGTCCCTGACCAGTCTAGTACAAATTAAGCCATATTGATGGATGCTTGTTTAATGTGTTCCATGTCTAGTATTCTTTCATAATTTATTTGTCCTTTAGAAACTACCCCCTATCATGATTAATTATTTATTTTTGGTTTGGTTAGTTGAACAGTTTGTGAGAAAAAATTGCCCCCACTACCATCACTGGGACACACTGTGTTGTCTCAGATTTTATCTATGCAGTTCACTAAAGACAATTAAATTTTCCTAAAACACTCAAATTACCCTGTGCCCACATTTTCCCTCAGTTAATCCCTGTTGCTGTCCCAGATTTCATGACTCCTATGTACAGGAGACTAAAAACTGAAATAACTGGGTGACGAAAATGGCAAGTATTGTCCCTAGATTTTCATATCAGCTTTGAATCCCCTTGTAAACATGCATAAAACATAAAGTAGTTTAGAACATGCGACTGAACAAATCTGTAAAGCTATTAGCTTACTAGGAAGCTATTATCTTACTAGGATATAAGCTTCTAAATACTTTTGTGAACTCGAGCTTTGGATCTTGCATTTGTTGAAAGGATCTTGATTACATAGGGTGTATTGTGGCTTTTAGACTTTTATGCATAATGGCCTGTTCATGGTACAGTTCATGAAACTGCTGAATTCTCACAGAAATCTCATTCATTCAAACTGCCTGGGAAAAAGCTTTCTTTTTCAAAAACAAGTGATCGAACCTTTGAAATGTGCTTTCCTTTTAATTTTAATGCTTTTAGAAAACTTTTACCTTACAGTCAACTGAAATATTTCCTCTTCTAGTTTGAAGCCATTTCCCCTTGTCCTACCACAACAGGCCCTGCTAAAAAACCTGACCCTATCTTTATTATAACTCCCCCTTAGACACTGAAAGGCCACTATTGGGTCACCTTGGCTTTCTCTTCTCCAGGCTGAACAGTCCCAGCTCTCTCAGCCTGTCCCGATCACCTCAACTCCTTTAAGCTGCTGGCCATACTTCTTTTGATGCAGCCTGTGAAACAGCTGGATTACTTACCTGTGAGGGCACATTGCTGGCTCATGTACGGATTACCATCCACCAATACTACCAAGTCGTTTTTGACAGGGCTCTGCTCAATCCAAAAAGGGTCTGTGCACCTTCAGTGTAAGTTTACTTTTGCTATGATTACAAAATAATAACTCAAATCTGTAGGAAAAAAACATTAGATCCTTAGATTTGTTTACAAATTACTGTAATGATTTTCAATATAAATTCATAAAATTTATTACCCTATTTAATGGGCAATGTTGTAATACAATATTGAATAACTTCTTATTCAAATCTGTCATGTTTTTAATCTGTTTTAGAATGTACATTAATTAACTACGAGGAGAGTATTTTTGTTTGTTTGTTTGCTTTAATAATAGCATGAAAATAAAGAAAATTTGGTAATATTGTTTTGATTGCCTTTTTACTTGATACGCTTACCATTTTTGGCTCCACGAGAAAATGAGATGTGGCCTCACCAGGGCAGGGTAGATGGGGAGGATCACCTCCCTCAATTTGCCAGTCACCTTCTTTTTAAAGCACCCTTTGCTGTCTTCTTGGCAAAAAAGGTACACTGCTGGCTCATGGTCAACCTATCATTCACCAAGATTCCTAGCTTATTCTCTGCAGAGTTCCTATCCAGCAGGTCATTCCTTAATCTGTAGTGATACATACAGTTATTTCTCCCCAGGTGCAGTACTCAGCACTACCTTTTGTTGAATCTCATCAGATTCCACTCTGTCAAGTTTTCTAGTCTGTCCAGCCACTGTCCAACAACCATCTGACATATAAGCCAATCCTCTCTGCTTTGTATTATTAGAAAATTTGCCAAGAGTGGACTCTATTCCATCATCCAGGTAATTCATAGCATCACAGAATCACAAGGTTGGAAACTACCTATAAGATCATCTACTCCAACCCTCTTCTCATTACCACTGCTACCACAAGCTACTAAACCATATCTTGCAGCTCCTCATCCAGACACCTCTTGAACACTGTCACGGACAGCAACTCCACCACCTCCCTGGGCAGCCATTCCAGTGCCTGATCGCTCTCTGAAAGAAAACGTTTTTCCTCATGTCTAACCTAAACCTCCTCTGGTACAACTTGCAGCCATTTCTCCGGGTTCTGTTCATTGCCTGGGAGAAGAGGCCAAACCCCTCTTCACCACAGCCTCCCTTCAGGAAGTTGTAGAGTGCAGTGAGGTCTCCCCTGAGCCTTTTCTTCTCCAGACTAAACAATCCCAGCTCCTTCACCTGGTCCTCATAAGACTTGTGCTCCAGACCCCTCACCAGTTTTGTTGCCCTTCTCTGGACACACTCCAGGGCCTCAATGTCTTTCCTGTAGTGAGTGGCCCAAAACTGAACACAGTACGTGAGGTGCAGCCTTACCAGTGCTGAGTAGAGGGGGAATTGATGAAGATGTTGAACAACACCAGACCTAGCACCATTCACCAGGGAGCTCTGCTAGTTACAGGCCTCCAACTAGACTCTATGCCACTAATCACAACTCTCTGAGCTTTGCCAGTCAGTCAGTTTGCAACCCGCCGCACCATCTATTCATCTATCCCATACATTCTAAGCTTCATTACAAGGATTTTGTGGGAGATAGTGTCAAATGCCTTGCTGAAGTCAAGGTAGGCAACATCCACTGCTCTCTCCCCATCTACCCAGCCAGTGATGACATCATAGAGGGCTACCAGGTTGGTCAAGCACAACTTCATCTTGGTGAATCTATGCTAACTACTTCTGATAACCTTCTTCTCTTCCAATTGCTTGAAGATGACATCCAGACCAAGTTGTTCCATTGCCTTTTCAGGGATGAAGATATGGTTAACAGGACTGTAGTTTCCCAGGTCCTCCTTTCTGACCTTTTTAAGTCTGGAGTGACACTGGCTATCTTTCAGTCCTCAAGAACGAATTCTGTTCTCTGAAACCTTTCAGAGATGATAGAGAGTGATTCAACAGTCACTTCTATCAGCTTCCTCAGTATATGCGGGTACGTTCCATTTGTGCATTATGAGCACTGAGTTTGCATAGATGGTCTCTAACCATATTCTGATCAACCAAAAGGAAGTCTTCCATTCCTCAGATACTTTCTCTTACTTCCAGGGTCTGGGAATTCCAAGGAGCAGTCTCTGTAGTAAGGACAAAAGCAAAGATGTTCAATATTTGTCTTAGTGCCATCTGTTACCTGGGCACCCACCTCATTTCAGCCAAAGAGAGTCAGAGAGCCAACTTTGTCAAACGAATCTAAAAATGTTTACTGTAGTCTTTGAAAATTGAATCATTAATTAAAATAGCTCTAAGGACAGAAGCACTAACAGTAGCCTTGGGGCTCATCGGGTACAGCATTGCTAGTTGATCAAAGGAAGGGATTGTCCTGCTTTGCTCTGGCCTCATCTCAAGCACTGTGTGCAGTTTTGGGTACCAAAATATAATAAAGTTATATAACTATTAAAGGGCTTCCAAAAGAGGGCTACAAAAATATTGAAGTGTCTAGACATGAAGACTTATTAGGCATGGATAATGCCTATTGATTTGCTCAGCCTAGAGAAGAAGAAGCTGACAGGAGATCTCTGAGTGGCCTACAGCTTCCTCAAAAGTTTTATTCATACATGCTCTATGGGAACTTCTGAATCATAGCCTGAACCTCTGATTGACCACCTGAGGCAAGCAATGAGTCAGCCCTAGGAGCACAGGTGAAGGCAATTCACCTGTGCTACTGGAAGGTGTGGACTTTGCTCCACCTCTTCTAGACTCCATTTAAGAGCTGACTGTTACTAGGGAAGGATCTCTTTTGGAGATCATTTCTCTTGGAGTCTTCTTAGTAAGCCCAAGATAAGGGTAAACTTTCTATCCATTCTCTTTTAGTGTGACAACCTGTTTAGCCTAACGTTCTTGTATATTTCATAGAATCACCAAGGTTGGAAAAGACCTAAAAGATCATCCAGTCCAACCGTTCACCTATTACCAATAGCTCCCACTAAACCATGTCCCTCAACACAACATCCAGCCTTTCCTTGAACACCCCCAGGGTCGGTGACTCCACCACCTCCCTGGGCAGTCCATTCCAGTGCCTGACCACCCTTTCTGAAAAGTAATACTTCCTCATGTCCAGCCTGAATCTCCCCTGCCGTAGCTTGAAACCATTCCCTCTGGTCCTATCGCTAATGACACGAGAGAAGAGGCCGAGCCCCAGCTCACTACAACCTCCCTTCAGGAAGTCATAGAGAGCAATGAGGTCTCCCCTGAGCCTCCTCTTCTCCAGGCTGAACATTCCCAGCTCCTTCAGCCTCTCCTCATATGGCCTGTGTTCCAGACCCCTCACCAGCTTTGTTGCCCTCCTTTGAACAGGTTCCAGGGCCTCAATATCTTTCTTGCAGTGAGGGGCCCAAAACTGGACACAGTACTTGAGGTGCGGCTAATTTCTGAATTATAGTAATTTTCTTATATATAATTTCTTATTGTAATTATTATATAATATAGTATATACATTAGGACTGAAGGAAGGACTGTATTCTGAAAGTCCTTTTTGTGGTACATCTAAAGAAAAATTATTTTACAACTCCAAAATATAAGTTCAAACTAATGGGCATGATGGTTTAATATGAGGTTCTGTGTACTGTAGAAAAGAAAAAGCAAATGGATTTACTTGTCAGTTGTGTCCCATTAAAGAACCAAAATTTGATATTCAGAGGAGAGTGATGGGAAAGCTGAAAACTTCAATTATCAGCTTTTTCCTTGGAAGAAAATAGGAAGGGAGAGGAGTCCCTCCACCCCACACCCAGCAGGAAGCACAGAGCTCCTGATGAGAGGTTATTGTGCTGTAAAGTGGTGGAATCAGGAGTGGTGGCAGAACTCCCCCACGTCCAAGGACAGCTCCAAGGGAATTTAGTGACCAGAACAGGCGGACAGGATATGGTGTGGTGCTTTGTGTGACAGTTTATGCAGAAAGGGTCAAGATGGGCCACTTCCTTCTCCATTTTCTTTTCATCTAGAGGAAGAACTCTCTCCTTGTAGTTTGTGTAGGCAGGGAACTGTTCCTTGCTTACAGGTTCACAGCCAGAGGAAGCACTCTTGATCTCTGCTGTTATGGTGGTGTTCAGTCACCTGAGCGCTAAAACCAGTGTCAATACAGGAAAATCTCCAGAGGTGCTTGATGCAGTGATTCAGACAGAACTAGTAAGAAAAGAGACTTCTGTTCAAGTGGTTGGTTGCACTAAGTGCTTTGAACCTCCTCTGACTGATAAAGTAAGTAGTTGTGAAAGATTTTTTTTTTTTTTTTGCACACAGGTGAATGGTGTTTCATGGCAAGTTAGCTGAGCTGCAAAAAATAGTTATGAGGCTCTCTAGTATCAGAGATAGTGAGAAAAAATAGGGTATTTAGTAATTGTATTCCAGCTGTAGACAATACTGAGAAGGAGGCACCTTGGTCCCTAGTGATCCACAAAAGCAAAGCTTCAGTTTAGTACTCATCCTCTGGCTTCATTATCAAAAACATATACAAAGCTCTTACAGCTGTAGACACTATGACACCCAGGACCGAGATCTACAAGAAGGAACCAAACAGCAGCCTTCTGTGGATATGGTAAAAAAAAAAAAAAAAAAAATCATGCGCCATGCTGAAAGGCATTGACATTATGCTGATGAGCTACTTTTAACTATTGTTCTTTCATGTGGGCATGAATGACAGTGGAAGAGAAAACATGGACAAATAAGACTATGAAACCTTGGGTGTGCAAGTGAATAACAGTGGTGCTCAAGTCATCTTCTCTTCATTTTTTGCCAGCTGAAGGAAAGACAAAAATAGACATATAATGCATACCAGTTTGTGGCTATGTGGCCGATGCTGGTTACAAGAGCTTTTTGTGACAATGGGATTTTTAATGAGGATTATAACCTGTTAGGGAGGGAGATGATCCACCTGTAGAAAACAAGCAGGACAGTCTTCAGCAATAGACAGGTCAACCTAGTGAGATAAGCTTTAGACAGAAGGACTTGGGGATCAGACCCAAAATGGCAGTGCTCATGCTATTTTTGAAATATGGGAAATAAATCACCAACTGAGAAATAAATCAGGCAAATCAGAGCAAACGTTCCTTAACTGCTTCCTATGACCAGCCAGACAGCTAAAGGGCATATGTAGCTATGCAGAATACTTCTGCATTCCTCTAGGAAAAACTACATCCTCTGCTATCCTTTTGTTTCCAAAGTGTCTGTGTACTGATGACTGCAGCATGGAGAATAAACAGGAAGAATTGGAGATCAGTGTGTGTTAGTAGGACTGTGATCTCATTACAATACCAAAGACATGGTGGGACTACTCACAAGACTGAAATGCTGTCACTGTGCTTTTCAGGAAAGATACATAATCTGAGGAGGTGGAGTTGCTCTTTAAGTGAGAGAGCAACTGGAATGTATTGAACTCTGCCTAGGGATGAATTGTGTATGAACAGGAAACTTGCAGGTGAGAATTAAGGGGCAGGCTAACATAGGTGAAAGTGTTCTGTGTGTTTATCACAGGTTCCCTGATTAGGCAAGAGAAGTTAACAAGGTCTTCTACAAAAAGCTGAAAGTGGCCTCACAATTACAGGCATTAGTTCTCTTGGGGGAATTCAATCATCTTGACATTTGCTGAAAAGCAATACTGACTGGCAAACACAGTCCAGAAGGTTTCTGCAGAGCATGGAAGATAACCTGTGTCTTTCTGATACAGGTGATGGAGGAGAAAATAGGGAGAGGTGTATTGCTGGACCTTGTACTGGTTGCGGATGCAAAGGTTCAGAGGCAGCCTTGGATGAAGTGACCGTGAGATAATACATTTCAGGATCTTATATGGAAGGCAATAACTAGGGTTACAACCTTGGGCTTCAAGAGAACAAACTTTGACTTCCCCCAAGGACCTACTTGAAGGTATCTCATAGGTTAGGATATTCCAAGTTAAGCAGGCCCAAAACAGTTGGTTGACATTGAGACACTACCTGGAGATGATGAAATTTAGATGTGTGTTTGTTTGTGTTAGGAAAAAATACAGCCATCAAGTCTAGGAAAGTGATTATTGCTTTCTACTCAGCATATGTGAGGATGCATCTGAAGCACAGCTTTGACTAGTTGTTGTGAGTAGTATGCAGAACCGTTACGATAAAGGAGGAATACACAAGGATAAGCTGAGGGTACTGGATTTGTTGAGCCTGGAGAAGACCTTGAATTACAGAGGAGAGCCGCTGAAGATTTTAATTTTCTAAATACTAGCTATGCAGAAGATGGTATGAAAATTTTACCTTGCCCAGTAAGCATGCCAGAGGTAAAGATTTCAAGTTGCAACAATGGGAATTCTGAGAAAATATCAAACAAATAAAACCAACAACAACAACAACAAAAAAAAACTCACTAGCAATGAAAAAGAAAATATTAATAGCAAACTAACAAACAAAAAGTCAATTGTATTTCTCAGCTTGGTCAGATACTGCAAGAGGCTGTCTAGCAACACTTAGAAAACTATTTTTAGAAATGTTCAAATCTGTACTAGACAAGTCCTGCAGAACTTTATTAATTAATGTTTTCCTGCGTTGTATAGGATATAGGATCAGGTAAGTTCCAGAACTATTTTACACTGTCAATTCTGATTCTCTATGATTTTACTTTATAAAAAACTAAGTTCCAAACACTAGAAATTAACAGGAAAATAGGGAGAGATGAAGTTTGCTGACAACATAATTATGCTACTGATTAAAATAAATTTGTTTGATGTAAGTTAATTGTACTCTGAACTTTAGGAAAAGGCAATTTTTTTTTTTCAAACTCTAGAAAGCCTCTGCTAATTCCACCTGCAAATTTTGGAAAAAAAAACAAACAACTATTGTGTCATATCCATACACTCATATGAAAGGCAAGATCATACACTGCAGTTTGACAAGATGGTCTATCCTGTTATTTAGTACTAAATAAAAAAATGTGCTAACTATACATCATGAATTATTGGACTATGAAAATGTTCTCTAACAGTTAAGAGTATTAAAAATAAAATAGACTCACAAGCACTAACTTTGTCAAGCACAAATGATTGTAAGCTGGAGTTGGTGTAATAAATCCATATGATTTTAAGTTTTTGCTGGATATGCAAGAGTATAAACTAATGCATGCTGCTATAAGTGCTGTCTTGCATGAGCCAGCTAATACATAACATGATTAAGAGGACTGCTGAAAGCTGTGAATATTCCTCTTTCAGAACACACAGTATTAATGATCTCAGCTATTTATGCTAAGATTTTTAGGTTGCTTTATTTATTTATTTATTTATTTATTTTGGAAGGTACTAACGTTTTGTTTTTGACTATGGAGAAAGTGGAGGAAGAGTAGGAAACATATTACAGTAGGATTATATTTAATATAACACAGTCAAGGATTCACATAACGTAATTTAGCTAATACAACAAAAAATACATACTTTCACTTGTGTACAACTAAACCTATCTCTAGACCTATACCAATGTCAATATATATCATGCCACTTTATTCATTGTTATTCACTTATATAAATTATTTTGAGACTGATTGGGAGAAACAGAATGCTTAATATACTGAAGATTACAGTGAGATCACTGATAGAAACAGTACATGGCACTGAAACATTTTTGGAAGCAATTGTTGACCATATGTATTGCATTTTTTTTGCATTGCTTACTTACTAGCTTGAGGTCTGAAGGAATGGGGAGTTGGCCCTTCTCTTACGAGATCCTTATGATAAATTAAACGTGCTAAGAACTGACAGTCATGACTCAGGGAGACAGGAAAGAGAAGAAAGAAATACAGAAATAAAGAAAACAACATAAAAACCTCTTCATCTGGAGCAGATAGGACTGTTTGCTAACACTCTAAAAAAATATCCTGTTACTGAAACCAAGCATAGAAGCCAAGAGGCAGTCAGCAAAGGAAAAAATTCTCAATAAATCTTTTAAAATTTGTCTTATTTTATGAAGTTTACTCTCCATAAAAAGTTGACTGTTTTGAGTTAATATTCCAGTTGAATTTGGATGCCTTTATATTTATCTTTTTATCTTTTGGAGTGCTTACTTCAAAGAAATAATCTGAATAAATTCAAAATACTCATTGATTTGGTGTCTTATCAGAGAAAGCAATGTCTTTTCACAGAAGTGAAAATCTGTATTTCACACTAAAAAAGTGATATTAGTAGGATTGTTATTCATTTCATTATTTTTTTGTCTGAGTTTGTTCATAATTATAACTTTCTCTGAACAATTCCTTCTTTCCTTTTCCTTTCCTTTTCCTTTCCTTCTTTTAACCCTCATTTTTATGTACCTTATAAAATGGTACTTGGAAAACTGTGTTCTATGACACTCTATGACAACACAGTTTATTTGCCTAAGGAAAGTTAATATAACACAGAAGAATTCTGAGAAATCCGTCACTCAGAACGATTGAAATGACATTTACCTGTCCTGGAGTTCAAATAAGTTCCTAGCAAAACATCATGATATCTATTTGTTCAATTGGATTACTACTTCATGCAAACTTATTATTTCTTTACTGGACAATTACCTGCAAATAAGTATAAAAATTAATCCTAGTTAAGTACATTAATAAGTAACTTTGAAATTATTGTTAAGACTATCAAGCAATGTGCTAAAGCTTGATTTGGAATCTTTTATTTTAATATCTCTGAGGTATTCTATTGACAATGCAAAAATACATTTATCGGGAGACTTGAGTCATTAATTAAGTTGGTGCTGCTCAGATGAATTTATATATCTATGTAGTGGCCCTTGGCATTTTTAATGTTATCTTTAGAAAGATAAATATATGATCAGTAAAGCACTGAGATCTTGAAAGACTCACAATGAAAGGAAATACTGAATTATATAGAAAACTGTTGTTATTCCCTCCCATTTTGTCCAGCTACTTAGATGAAAAGAATAAATGGACTTGAAAAATACACAAGCCATAGTTCATAGGCACAGTGAAGTAAAGTATGGTTTCAACCTAACTTCAGTTTCATTGCTTTTATGGATTTAAGCCTGAGCATTAATGCAGTATTTGTGATTTAATTTCTTCCACAATCACACTTAATTGCTTACCATGTCGTATAATGTTCAATAAAGCAAAGCAACGAAGCAAAAAATAGCAGGACCTCTTGCAAAGGCTAAAATGAAACCCTTATTAAGACAAAAGTGAATAATGCCTCAGTGCTAATTACCATGGTATAGCCAGAACCTATAAACTGTGAGAGACCTCATTAAGCTCTATTAAAATGTGCGCTTAGAATTTATCTGGTTAGATAGATGAATAAAAATGGTTAGTTATTTTAGTCACTACTATTAACCTTTGATTCTCAGCAGGAAGAATTCTCAGTTTGAATTAGTATATAATGTGCCATGAATGAAGGTTCCTTTTCAAGCTTCAAAGAATTATAGACATTGTATGATTAGAATCCATGAAAAAGAAAAGGCATTTTAATGTTTGTATGTCATAGAATGGCCTGGGTTGAAAAGGACTATAATGATCACCTAGTTTCAACCCTCCTACTATATGCAAGGTTGCCAACCATTGGACCAGGCTGCCCAGAGCCACGTCCAACCAGGCCCTGAATGTCTCTACGGATGGGGCATGCACAACCTCTGTGGGCAACCTGTTCCATGCCTGAAGCTCCATGTCTACCCTCAGGTAGCATCCTCTCCCCAGGTGCATCCTTTCCCTGTATGTTCCAAAGCACAGAACCCACCATTCTCCCCCAACGCTCTCCGCAGCTCAATAACTGGAGAGAAGGGGGTAATTCCAGGCACAGGGTCTCCCCACAGTCCAATATAAGCTCAGTGCTTCACTCCTGAGTAGACTGCTCTCACTCCCATCCCCGTTCTCATCGTAAGCCCCACTGTCTTGACCCCCCTCAACCCCATGCCCCTCAGCCCATCTCACTGCAGCCCCCTGCTACCTGAGCAGCTCCCACAGCACTCTGCTGAGGTTCAGTGGCACACTGCCCCACTGCTCAAAGCCATTCTGCAGCTTGCACAGACAGGTGCACACCACACTGCAGTGGTGGCCCCGGGCCAGCACCAGCCAACCTAGGAGGCCATCTTGCTATCACACTGGGTGCTGTTCATTTCATGGCTTTGCTTGAAAGAAAAGCCATACACCCATCATCCGTCTCCTTCTTGGGTAGCAGGTCCCCCTCTGGTGCTGGCCCGGGGGTACTCTCCCCAGGCTGCACATCTACGCAAGTCCCCAACTTTGCCATGGCTTAGCTTCACAGAAAAAAGTGTTGGTGACAATTACATTTGCTATTATTATTTTATTTTTTGAATTTTTTAGAAACGATTTAAGAAGGCTGCAGCAGAATTCTATCTATACGATCTTTTCCATCCTCTTCCAAAGCACAGAGGTGAGACTAACAGATTGGTAATTTCCTGGGTCATCTTAAAACTTGGTGTAATACTGCCTTTTTCCAGTCACCAGGGACTTCACCTGACCACTATGACTTTTCAAATATTATAAAGCAGCAAGCTCCTTCAGGACTCTGAGATGCATCTCATCAGGACCCATAGACTTACATAGATGGTCAGGTTCTCCAGATGGTCATAACCTGATCTTTGCTTATAGCTCCCGGGTGTTGCCCGTGATCTGACAGCAACACTGGAATGCTTGATGGCATTTCATTCCTTTCAGCGATACTGAAGGCTCAAAGACTCACAGGGAGTAATACAGATGTTTCAGAGGTACTAGGAGGGGAAGGTCTGCTTTCCAGGGCGAGATACAGGCCGTATTTCTATCCTGAGTTAACACTTCCACTTGTACTGGGGCACGTCCCAGCCACCTGTACCACACCTTCTGGCCGGATATCTGTGGCTGCATAATGATATCAGGCACCAAAGGAGGTGTCCTGATCTGCCATAGGGACATGATGGGGGTCCATTTAGCAATGAAGACTGGAGTGTTGACCACAATATCAGTAGGCCATGTACCTATTACTGGAGGGACTACTTAGCCTTCCACCTCCAACAATCTCCCCAAGGTGCAAGTAGGCCACACCATTTAGGTCCTACCTGCACCTTCCAGGGCCATTTTATTTTATGGGTACCTGGATCTAAATTCTCAGGGGCAGGGAGCAGAATATTATTTTCGTTACCAATCTGGGGTCTTACCTGATGATCAGTGCCCATAATTTGGATCCTAAGCAGGGTGGCCCATGTTGTCTGCAGCATTCTCAGGGCACTGGCTCTGCCGTCTTGGGGTCTTTCGTTCAGGTCCCGCAAGATTTCATACAGTCTTTTTGTCCACCCCTGCAGGGACTGGGAGTCTGTCTTCAGGGCAGCCTTAAGAATACCATTATAACATTTGATGAGGCCTACCCCCATTGGATTTCACAGCAGGTGGAATCGCCATTCGATGTTATTTCCTTCCACCCAGCACTGTATTGTTGCACCAGTAAAATGAGTCCCTTGGTCACTCTTGATGACTTGAGGTGTCCCGTAGGCAGACATCAGTTTAGTGAATGCCTTTATGGTATATGCCTGGTTTGCTCTCGGTACTAGATAGACCTGCAGTAGCCCACTTGCAGTGTTGATGCAGGTCAGGGTGTATCTTTCCCCCTCGAACCAAGGAAGGGGCCCGATGTAATTGACCTGCCATTGCTGGAGAGGATTGTGTCCTCTAGCAAGATGGGCTGTTGTTTCAGGCAATGATCTCAGTCTCATCTTAGAGCAAGCGTCGCAATCCTGGCATGCCTGGACGATATCAGATAGTTGTATGGGCAGTCCCCATGCTTTAGCAGGTACCCACATTGTCTGTTGTCCAGCATGCCGTAGCTTCTGATGTATCCAACGGGAGATTCTCTCAGCTGGCAAATTCTCAATCCATCGAACTCAGGCCAGCTTGTCAGCTTCATCGTTTCCCAGTGACTGTACGAGCTGATGACCAGAAACGAGATAGACACATACAGTCCTGTGTTTGACCGTATTCCGTATGTCTAGCCACATGTCTTTGCCCTGGATCAGTTGGGTGTGGATAGTCCAATCCTGGTGCAATCCAAAAAGTGAGCCCCTAGTACACAGCCCAACTTTCTGTGCAGATGTTCAGGATACCATCACCGGGTTCCTTGGTTATAACCATCCACATGGCTCGCAGTTCTGCCCATTGGCTGCTCTGACCATCCCCCTCGTCAAACCAGATTCTCTCAGTGGAAGGATGGTACACTATTGCTCTCCACTTGCTCAGGTTGCCCTTGCTGGACCCATCTGTGTACCAGGCATCTTCAGAGACAGGATATTTTCCCTCCTGAATGGGTATCTTCTCTGGTGGAGCGACCAGTTTTTCTTTTGGTGCATCACTGTGATACGTCACTGGGCCTAGGATTTTCTGAAGTTCTTCTTTCAAGGGTGATGAAGATAGACTGCTCCTTTGGCTGAGGTAGGTGGCCCATCGTGCCACTGTTTGTGGTTCAGCCACCCCTGTCTTAGGAAGGTGGGTCAGATCTTTCACCAACCCCTGAATCGGCAGAGTGGTCTTGACTATAACTTCAGCTGTTTGAGTTATTGGCACTACTGCCTGTAATGCTGAATAGGCAGCCAATAACTGTTCTTCAATCATACTGTATCTTTCTTCTGCTCTGTGCCAAACCTGAGACCAGAAACCAATGGGGGTCCAAACAGAACTCTGGTGTTGCCATAGGCCCCAACCGAAGACATCTTGAGTAATGTGCACATCCAACTCGGCTGGGAGGGTAGGATCAAATATACCCAATGCCTGGGCTTGTTTAACTGCAAGTTTTGCTTGTTGGAAAGCATCCTATTCTGTTTTTCCAGTCCCATAGCTGCCCCTTTTTTGTGAGTCTATACAGTGGCCTTAGCAGCTGCACTAGGTGAGGTATCAAGAACTCATTCAGTACCTCAGCCCTCTCTTTGTGTGCTGGAGCCAGTTCTGCGTTTACATTTACAAAAGGAGGTACACTCACTTTGGCCTGTCTCTTCTGGCCAATGTACCTGTAGAATGTCTTTCTATTGTTTTTCACATCCCTTGACAAGTTCAGTTCTGCCTGCACCTTGGCTTTCCTGATCCCATGTCTGCGAGTCCAGACAGCATACCTGTATTCTTCCCAGGTGACATGCTCTTGTTTCCAGAGCTTGTATGCACTTTTCTTTGCCCTCAGTGTGCCCAGCAGGTCCTTACCAAGCCACACCAGCTTCGAACCTCCTCTGCCCACTTTCTTATTCAGAGGGACGGAGAGTTCTTGTGCTCTCAGAAAGGCATTCTTGAAAAGTAGCCAGCTCTCCTCAACATCTTTGTTTTTAAAGACAGCACCCCAGGGGATCTTGGCCAACAGTCCATTGAACAGCATAAAGTTTGCTCTTCCAAAGTTCAGGGTCCTGACACCACTCTTTGCCAGGCCAACATCCCTAGAGATCACAAACTCGACCAGGGTGTGGTCACTGCAACCCAGGCTGCCTCCAACCTTAACACCGTTAATGATTACCTCTGCATTAGTGAGCAGCAGCTCCAGCAATGCTTCAGCTCTGGTCGGTCTGTCCAACACCTGGACGAGAAAGTTATCAACACATTCCAGGAGCCTCCTAGACCTCTTGAACTCACCGTGTGATCTTTCCAAGAGATATCTGGATGGTTGATGTCTCCCATCAGGACAAGAGCCCGTGAGCACAACACCTTCTGCATCTGAAGCAAGAAAGCCTCATCAACAGTCTCCTCTTGATCAGGTGGCCTGTAGTATACTCCTTTCACCAGCTGGCCTTTGTTAGACCCATCCCTAATTCTAACCCACAGACTCTCAACCTGTTCCTGACTGTTTCTCAGAGGGAGCTCCTCACAGTCTATCCACTCTTTGACATAGAAGGCAACTCCCTCACCCTTCCTACCTCACCTATCTCTTCTAAAGAGCCAATATCCCTCAGTGGTCTGCATCCCCAAACCTCTATGTGGGGACCAAGGAGGTAAATCCCTCCCCACTGTAAGGGCAGAGCAAGTCCGAGAGTGCCTCCTTAGACTGAATGAATTCAAGTCTATGGGGCCGGATGGCGTGCATCCCAGGGTCCTGAAGGAGCTGGCTGAGGTGGTTGCCGAGCCGCTCTCCATCATATTTGAGAAGTCATGGCTGTCAGGTGAGGTCCCGGATGACTGGAGGAAGGGTCACGTCACTCCCATATACAAGAAGGGGAGCAGGGAGGACCCGGGGAACTACAGGCCGGTGAGTCTCACCTCCGTGCCTGGGAAGATCATGGAACAGATCCTCCTGGACAACATGCTCGATCACATAAAGAATGAGCATGTGATCCGAGACAGCCAGCACGGCTTCACCAAAGGAAGGTCATGCCTAACTAATCTTGTGGCCTTCTATGATGGAGTGACGGCATTGGTGGACGAAGGGAAGGCGACTGATGTCATTTACCTGGACCTGAGCAAGGCCTTTGACATGGTCCCCCACCACATCCTCATCTCCAAATTGGAGGGAAGTGGATTTGATGGGTGGACGACCCGATGGGTAAGAAACTGGTTGAAAGGCCGCAGACAGAGGGTGGTGGTCAATGGCTCTATGTCCAGGTGGAGGCCGGTAACAAGTGGTGTCCCCCAAGGGTCTGTCTTGGGACCGGTGCTCTTTAACATCTTTATTAATGACATCGATGAGGGAATTGAGTGCACCCTCAGCAAGTTTGCTGACGACACCAAGCTGAGTGGTGGGGTTGATACGGTGGAAGGAAGGGATGCCATTCAGAGGGACCTCGACAGGCTGGAGGGCTGGGCTCGGGTGAACCTAATGAGGTTCAACACGGCAAAGTGCAAGGTTTTGCATTTGGGCCGGAAGAACCCCAGGCACCCGTACAGGCTGGGAGGAGTGGTCCTTGAGAGCAGCTCGGCAGAGAAGGACCTGGGGGTCCTGATGGACGAGAGACTGAACATGAGCCAGCAGTGCGCTCTGGCAGCTCGAAAGGCAAATGGGATCCTGGGCTCCATCAGGAGAGGGGTGGCTTGCAGGGACAGGGAGGTGATTGTCCCTCTCTACTCGGCTCTTGTGAGGCCCCATCTGGAGTACTGTGTCCAGGTGTGGAGCCCTCAGTACAAGAAAGACATTGAGATTTTGGAAAGGGTCCAGAGGAGGGCGACTAAGATGATCAGGGGGCTGGAGCACCTCCCCTATGAGGACAGGCTGAGGGAGTTGGGCTTGTTCAGCCTGGAGAAGAGAAGGCTGCGGGGTGACCTCATTGCAGCCTATCAATACCTGAAGGGAACCTACACCCACGAGGGGAGTAAACTCTTCAAAAGGGCTGACAACAGCAGGACTAGGGGAAATGGATTGAAGTTGAAGGAGGGAAGATTTAGGTTGGATGTTAGGGGGAAGTTCTATACAAGGAGAGTGGTTAGGCCCTGGAACGGGCTGCCCAGGGAGGTTGTGGATGCCCCGTCCTTGGATGTGTTTAAGGCCAGGTTGGACAGGGTCCTGGGCAACCTGATCTGAATGTGTGTGTTTGGTGGCCCTGCTAGGCAGGGGGGTTGGAACTACATGATCCTTGAGGTCCCTTCCAACCCGGGTGATTCTGTGATTCTGTGTGGTGTTATTCCAGTTATGGGAGTCATCCTACCATGCTTCCATGATAGCAACAAGACCATAACTTTCTAGGCGCATCACAGTTTCCAACTTGTCTTGCTTATTTCCCAGGCTGCGTGCATTGGTATAAAGGCATTTCAGTTGTGCTTTCCGTCTCACCGTCTTTATAGAGGATCTAGGTTCAGAACAGCAGCATCTCCAGCATCCCCCTTCCCCAATCCATCCCTTTGTACTTCACCGTAATCGCCCATCAAGTTTGGTACAAGCCCTCGAACAACCTGCTCAGCTCCAGCAGCCCTGATTTTTCCCCCTTCCCCCTTCATACCTAGTTTAAAGACCCGTTGATGAGTCCTGCCAGTTCCTCGGCTAAGATCCTCGTCCCCCTCAGACAGGCTACTTCCATTTGCTGCCATCATGCAAGGCATCGAGTACATTGTCCTGTGGTCAAAAAACCCCAAATCCCTGCGTTTGCACCAACTTTTAAGCCATTTATTTATGAGGTGGTTTTTTTGGATCCTCTCAGTATCCTGCCCTGCCACTGAAAGTACAGAAGAAAACATCACCTGCACACCCATTCCCTCGACTACCCACCCCAGTCCCCTGAAGTCTTTCTTGATAGCTCTGAGACTTTGTCAGTGCCAGCCTGAACTGTCAATAAGGGGTAATAATCAGAAGGCCGAATCAGACCAGGAAGTTTCCTAGAAATGTCTCTGATCCGTGCCCCAGGAAGGCAGCACACCTCCCTACAGGTAGGGTCAGGCCAACACATAGGGCCTTTTGTTCCTCTCAGCAGGGAGTCTCTCACAACAACCACCCTTCTGTCCTTTTGGGTGGAGGCAGTCTTGAAGTGCGGGGTCAACCTCTTTACCCAAGACAATCTCACAGGTTGACCTCCCCCTACATCCCCACTTTCCTCTCCCTTGAGTTCCAGGGCCTCAAACATATTACACAGAGGCTTCTGGGGAGACGAGGATGGTCGGGATGGGGGATGCCCACTTTGTTGAGCCAGTACTTGTTTCCACTCCTCCCCATTCTTGAATTATTGCTAGGGGGAGGAGAGGACAGGAGGCTCACTGTTTTCTAGGCAGCGGGGGGTGAGATGCTCCACATGGTGGAGTCTCAGCTACATGCCAAGATCTCGGAGCCAGTAGGAACTGGCAACACCAGTCAGTCTCCCTCTCACACTCCTTTATGGTCCTCAGCCTCTCTACCTCCTCCTTTTCCTCCTTTAGGTAGACCACAAGGCTGAGTAAGTCATGTAGTTGGTCACATTTTATACAACTACCACCACCATCACCCAGCACTGCAAAGGCCAGGTTCTGGCACTTATCATAGCCAGTGTCCTGCATACTAGCATCTTGTGTTGGGGCCTCAGTCTGAGTCTCCACACTTGTCTTAGCATCAGCTATCCTTTCAAGCATGCACAGGACCTCAGTCTGGGTCTCCACGTTATTTCTGGCTGCAGTCTTTTTTCTGCGTGAGCATGGGACTTCCATCTGGGTCTCCATAATTTTTGTGGCGTCAGCCTTCCTCCGGGATGCTGCCATTGCCAACCAGCAGGCACACTAACACTACTAGATAGCCTTAATGACGTGTGCCTGATCAGCCCCACCCTGCTGCGGGTTGTGCTGGCTCTGCTCTTGCCCTGTTGCCGCATAGTTAACAGGAGCCCGTGCACTTATCACTCACCCGAGGGCCATCTTTGCTGGGGAATCCCGTGTAGGAGTGGCTTATTGTTTCTCCTCGATAAATCAGCCCAGATGTTTCTCAAACACCATCTCTCTTCGGTAGCAATGCGTCACTACCCTCCCTGAGGCTTTTTCAAGGAGGGAAGGGGGTGAGGGGTGCAAAGCCGTTGCCCTAACAACAACCCCGTCACGTCAGCCGCTCTTGTGAGAACTGCCCAGCTGAGAGCTGCCCGGCTGCTCTGCTCTCTCGGGGATCTCTGAGTGAGGGAACCAACTGAATCCCCCCTGTACCTCATGGTCAGTTGCTGCACTTCTGGCTGGACCAGCTCCGAAGCATCAAGCTGGTTTAAAGCCTCATCTGTTTGAGGCTAGGAATGTTCTGTAGGAGGATCTGGATAGGCTGGATTAATGAGCTGCATCCAATCACATGGTATTCAACAAAGGTAAGGTGCTGTGCTTGGATCATAACAACTCCATGAAGTTGTATAGGCTTGAAGAAGAGTGAACTGAAAAGTTCCTCATCAGAAAATGACCTAAGGGAGTTGGCTGACAGTCAGTTGAACGTGAGTCAGTGATATGCCCAAGTGGCTAAGAATGTCAATGGCATCCTGACTTGCATCAGAAGTTGTAGCAGAACTACAGAAGTGATTGTACCTCTGTACTCAGAACTGATGAGTCCTTGAATACTGAGTTCTTTTTTTCTCACAATGTTTTCGCATGCACTGAGCACATTGACACTATCTGACAAAGCAAATTCTCAGCTGCAAGACTGCCCCTCTGCTGCCATCTGTCACATGATAACAAAATTTAGTAGAAAACTGGTGGGAAATTTGAACTGCCATACCACTAACATCCGCCTCTGTTGTAATGGACCAACATCATTAAATAGGATTAATTACTTTTGAAGCATCCTGAAAACAAGGTGAACCCAAGAGCCCGCTTCCCACCTCAATCATTCTGCAATACTCTGACCCAAGCATCCTGACCAATTTTTGAACCCACACTACCACTTGCTTCTCTAGACCATGTCACACCAATTTAATAAATACATAAGTAAAACTGATAAAATCCTTGCTTAATCATTGTACAAAAATAGTGAAATCTTATGTACATTTATTGGGACATACACAAATTTGATTTTGTGTCAGTTATGTTTCATGGGCACTTGTTTATATTTCTGTTGAAATCTGGATATGTGTTTTGTAGAAAATAAATCTGGACTAATGTCTGTCATCAAAATCAAACTGTAATTATGCTTTCTGGGGAGAAGCTCAAGTCTCAGGATTTTGCACGTTCTGCTGCTCGGGTTTCTGAGATTACAGTGTTAATGCTATACACGTTCAAATATGGTAGACAGCAAAAAAACTAGACTGCAAGAGTAAAAAAACCACTAATCGCTAATACCTATATTCATTACCTTCAGCTCTGAAATATTACTTGATAAGCAGTGTCCTTTGAGAATAAATTCCCAATTTGTCTTGCTATAGACTGTGCCTATGCATATTTTTTGTTATTGACATAACACAGGAGATTTAAATGTAATTAGAAAGAAAAAAAAGAAATAATTAGTACTCATTATCTAAATAAGCCTTTTGGTAATTTAGTAATTGAGTTAATGACTGACATTAAAAATTTGACTTTGAAATAAGTTACAAAGAATATATCAGAGAGTAGAAACAATAAATTCTATTGGAAAGTCTTTAATTTATTTTAAGTTTAGCCATAAACTTTGATTCGTCTAACTCAGACCTTGTTGAAAGCACAGTCATGTAAGTTTCAAGATTAATTACTTTATCAAAAAAAGTATTTCTGGAACATTTATAAATACAAGGGATGCTCTGAAACTAATGCCCCCCCCCCCAGGGCCCCCCCCCCCTTATTTTATTACTTTGTCCCACAGTGTCAGAGGCAGATATTGATGGCATGGCAATAGAAGTAAAATTCCTGCCAATGTTCTGTTAAATTTCATTCCCATGTGCCAGATGGCAGCAAAGAGTTAGTCTGATGAAATGGCCTATGACATGGAAGCACATATGAAGCAGAGGTATGTCATTTGGTTCCTTCATGTGGAAAGAACTGCACCCAATTGACTTTCACTGATGCTTGATGAATGTTTATATAGACCAAAGCACAGTGAGACAGAGAACAGTGTGTTTAAGTATTAGCAGCAGCAGCAATAGTTCACTTCCTTCTGTGGTACAAATGTGTTCAAGTGTGTCATGCAGGCTCTTGTTCATCACTGACAGAAATGCATATCTAATGGAATAAACAGAAGGCAATGCTTTTGGAGCAAACTATGTCTATTAATCTACAACAAAGAAAGAATGAGATTGTTAAATGGACAGATTATCCCATGGGCAGGGACAAATTCCACTAGATCAGGTTGACCAAAGCTCCATCCAACCTGAACTTGAACGCTTCTAGGGATGGAACTCTACAACTTCTTTAGGCAACCTGCTCTAATGTCTCACTGCTCAATATAAAGTTCATATTTTAGAAATAAAGTTAACATTGCAATAGAGACATAAGTTTTTCAGGTTTTCTTTGCTGAAGCAGACATCTTTTTTCACTCTTGATTGGAAAAGTAAGTAGGAACTAGCTTTTATGATCCATCATTTGATTGAAGAGTCATTAGTTCATGCTGGATACCCATATACCATTAGAGTATTGCACCAGTATTTTAAGAATTTACTTGTTTGTTTGTTTGTTTGTTTCCAAGGAAAAAAAAAAGTGAATCCTTCAGTTTCTTGTCTCAATTGCCTAAGTCATTTTAATTAAGTCTTAAAGATAGCAGAGTAAAAAATCTATCACCAAAAATCTACAATGAAAAAGATGATTACAACCACATATTATCATTTAGTTTGGCTTTTTAATTTTAACAGTGTATATATAGATTATTCCCTATTACACTGTATGAATGGCAACGATGTTGAACAATGCTGTAAATTGATTACTATCTTCAGATCTTTGGGACTGGAAAGATGAATCTTGATAACGTAAACAGATCCCTAGAACAATACAAATTATAAAGTACAGCCATTAGAAAATGTTGGAAACTTAGTCTGAAAACTGCTGGAAAATTCACTATAAAATATTTCTCTTTTATATGTAATTTATGGAAAAAAAAATCCAATAACAGAAAACTAACAAAAAGATGAAACACTGAAATGAATAGTAGAAAATGACAGAACAACTGAAGACAACTTGAAACCGAAGATGGCGTTTAAAACATTAACTTCTGATTGACTAAAAAGCAAGAAACACTATTTAGCACAGACTTAAGATACCTCACATCTAAATATCTAAGATAAGACAGTGAAAATATGTAACTCATCTTTTTATTCTGCTTTGAGCTCAGTGAATTAGAAATTATATTGTATGAATCAAAGCTCATTATAATTTTGTGAAGATATGAGTTCTTTCTTAGAAAATGTGATTTGATATATGGCTCTGCTGCTTCTTAAAAATCATACAGTAATCATATTTTTTTCTTTTTTAATAAATATTCCATATATTAGAATTTTTGAATGAAATATGAGAGCCTTTTTATTTTGACACAGTATTTTACAGATGGATTAGAAGTCTGTCTCATCTATAAAATTTTAAGGATGTAAATGCATATGCATAAGTATATGCATGAGGGTATAAGTAGGAAGCAGTAAAGTAAATGGCATTCAGATGAGTTAGTAGCCTATATGTTGGAGAATTACACTGGAAAATGCCATCCATTTTTTTTTTTTTTTTAATTGAACCTGAGTAGTTAAGGGTTTTGCCATGACAGGTGAACTGCCATAAACTTTGTACTGATCTGACAGTTCAAGGTATTAGGATCTGCTGAAACTGTCAAGTGCCTATTACTACTAACCTGCTGCAGCTGCAGCCCTGAAAATACTGCTTGTGTTAGATGTCTGACTCAGTAGCCCATTGAGTCAGCTGAGGCTGGGGGAAGGATACTGGGTATGTTGCCATTTTTGATGAAAACTGAAAGACTTAATCTTATGACCCAGGTGAACATCAGGAGATGAGAATAGCACAAGAAAGCAAAGGTAAATAGTTCTGGATTCTGCTAATACATTGCAAACATCTTTCCCCCAAACCCTTTGCACCCTTTTTTAGGGAAAACTAAAAGAGTAGAAATATAAATAAACTTTTTTAACTACTGTTGTTAGTTCCATTTCCTTCTTTTTTTTTTTTTTTTTTCTTTTTTTTCTTTCTTTTGTGTGTTTGTGTGTTTGTTTCACTTGTTTTCTTGTTTTGCGTAGGTATCAACTTCTGCATTAATTTTGAACAATAAACTCTTAAAATACTAAGTTGGCTAGCATTAAATTCTCTTTCTATATATACAGCACATTCCTGTTTGTCCATAGAAGAATTTAGAGTGTAACAAATGGTTGGAGGATGGGAGCAAAAATTTTTGTGAGGCCATAATATTTTAGTAAGACATCTTTCTTTGAAAGCCTTTTGTGGATTGTAGAAGATGAGGAATATTGTAAGGGTGTGTTGTTATGATTTGCGAAAGCATCTCACATAAATTATAATAAATAATCTGTGATCAGTCTGGATGATTACTTGAAGTCTGAGTGAAGTGCAGAGGTGTTTTTTGACTCATTGCATCCAACATAGGAAATCCTGGTGACCTATACAAGAGAAAATTTATAAAAAAATATGACAAAAAGAAAGCTGGTAATAGGCAGAAGCTGTGATGAAGGCTCATGTATACTGAAACTTGATAAAAATATTTCTGATTGGAAGTTACTCTCTCTACTTTACTCTTCCATTAGAGCTAGGCACGCATAGAGGAAAAATAAAGAGATGTGTCTGTGGTTCTCTCATATTGAGCACAAATGCTCTACTCCCATAACAGTCTTTAAAAAGGGCAGATGTAACTGAAGTGGGCGTTTTCAATTATCTCCATCTTGCCTCTCTCCTAACTGATGTTTTCTGCTGCCAAACCCTCTCTCAAACAAAAGAAGCTGATCTTACTTGCTTCTGAAAAGGCTGATCTTTATTTGGGCCCTGAAGTCACTCATTTCACCGAGTACCTTTCCTGCTTACTCTACAGTCTTTGCTTTTCCAGAACTCTGCTTCTGGACTTCTGCCACATCTCCTCTGCAGTATGGTACATACTTTCAACATACAAAATACTTAATAGTTAGGTTAAGTATTAATACTCGGGTTAGTTTACTTGTGCCAGACTGTTAGACATACAAATCTTAACTGCACCTTATTTAGGCTGCTTGCACCTTGTGTGTACCCTCAATACATTTAAAAAAGTTTATCAGAAGCTACAGTTATTTACTGAGAACAACAATGAGCTACAACCAAATCAAGAAGAATTGAGTGTATGAATTTCAGAAAGCATTCCTTTGCTATTCAAAAGTATATATGAAAGCCTGAGGCCTGGAAATGCTTAAGGGAAGAGAATTTGAGCAATCAGGTGTTAGTGAAAGTCCTTTTAGACAGTGATGTTCCTAATTACACATCCAAAAATCACAAAAACATACAAAATATTTTGTTAATGAATGGAAGACAAAAATAATTTACACAGTCATTTTTTAACCCATTTGATATGACTCAGATAACATTCTCTATAAATGGTTATTTAGGATGTACACTACATGCGGAAGATTATAAAACCATGAAGTTTATTTGAAATGAGCATCAGATTTCATTTTTTTCCTGAGTAACTAAAATTTATACTACCGTCTGTATTATTTTTTTTTATCAGAAGAATTTTGACCTCATTGTGCAAGAAAAGTGTACCATGAAAAAACAGACAAAGCATGTGTTTGAATCAATTGAAGTTTAAAGCTTATACATGTTTTTAGCATTATAGTTTCTCATCTTGTTGAAGAAAATAAGGTAACAAAAATATTTAATGGTGAATGTAAATAAGGTTACTTTTAAAGAGAATGTTCTTCACGAGCAACTCCCTCAAAAAACACAGCTGAGCATTCAATGCCTGATCAGCTGTTTACATTGAGGTTTAATAGACAGAGTGCTAAGAATATTGGTGAATCTTCATTAATTATATTTTATTTCTAAGCATTTTAAGTGCTTAATAAGAAATGAATTGCGGTGTATTTTGTTTTATTTCATAGAGTGCTCAAGTGATCCCTGAGAAGAGATATTAAATTGTTTTCCTCTAAGTTTCTTACGTTGGACTGGGATGAAATTCTTACAATAGGACATCATCTCTGTTCTGTGATAGAAAGTCTTCAGTGCTAACAGTAATAGCATTTACATAAAAGACCACGAATACAAATGAAAAATTGGAAAGGCTTTATTTTTTGCAAAAAAAGAAAAAGAAAAAAGTACGCTTCTGTCCTAATATATGCGGGCAATCAAATACAACTAAATTCTCAAATTTTGGTGCACATTTTACTACCATTATTCTGTTCTGAAGAAAAAGACCATTATAGCTTGCTAAAAGACAGAAAAAAACTACTAATGTTCAGAAAAGAATGATGGATATTTATGTCAGTGAAAAAAATTCTAATACTTTAAATCAAGTTCTGCTTCTAATTGTTTCAAACTGATTCCAGGAAATCTAGAAATTCAAGAAAAAGCCCTATGAATCAACCACTTTTATATTTCTTCTCTCTTCCACAATCCTGTCTGAACAAAATCCAGTTGATTTTGTGTTTTGTTTAAAAACAAAACAAAAAAAGACTAAATATCAATAAAAAATGTTCAATTGTTTATATAATTTATATAATTTTCTTTTATTAAATTTACTTCAGCTTCCAAAATGTTTCACATATCTGTCACAATTTGAAGAAATTTCTGAGTATGTCTTCTAGAGTGTAATTAAAAGAAAAAATGTAGATAATTTAAAAAAAAATCCCAAACAAACAAAACCACAGAATAGTACAAAAAACTTTCAAACTTCCTCCTTAATTGCAATGAATCACATTATAATAGAGAATTATAAAGTAAATTAAACAGTGCTAGTTATGGAATTACATAAACAGTAAGTCATTCTCTGTTCTGTTACATAATTTAAATGGAAAGGCAGCTATAGTTCCTTCTTTGTCCTTTTTTTTTCTTTTTTTCGTTTTTTAAGCAGAGTTGTAATGTTCAATTCAGTTTAGATTCCTAGAATTACTAAAATAGCTGAAATTAGTGGGGAAAAATCATCCATATGCCAAAAGTAAAGTAGAAAATGAGATAGAGTCACTAAATCACACTGGATTGACATAGCAGCTTTCAACTCAACTTTATTTTCAGTTGTCTATCCAGCTATGAATAAAATAAAAAAGATTATTTAAAATGTCACAAAGAATTACGTGTACTTGTAGCTGTGGATAGTCATCAGTTGAGAAGTAATACAGAAGTATATTACAGCTTGGCAGAGTGAAATTAAAATTTTAATTGAAGACTCTAACTCAGGTGAGACAGTATTTTGTGCCAAGGATAAAGGTAATCACATAGTAAAAGACATGGAAAGACACTTAGAGAGAGGCTTTTGATGAGACATGTGATGAGCATCTCTTAGCAGTACTGCTGGAGACACAGAGGAGAAACTTTGAGAACAGAAGACTCTATAGGTGATAAGAGAGGACCTGAGGAGGACCTGGCAGGACTGCAGAAGAGGACACCAGTGACATCCAGAACATTGCATGACACAACCCAGGATGATGTACTGCACAGCTGTAACTGCTGTGCTAACATACCTGACCTTCTCTCCAGACTGAGTTATCACATCTCAAGAGATGGACATGTCATATAATTAGCAAAATTATGCATATTTTGATTATTTAAATGTTTTGATATTAAATTATAATTACTGTCTATGCATCTACTTTTTCTTAACACTGAGGCATCACTATTCGTACTTTTTCCCTATCAAGTACTTATTGATCATGTGTGTAAGTAACTCTCCCATGTTTTCGTAAGAATAGAGAAGTAGAAGCCTAGTCTAACCCTAAACAGCTGAGAGGTAGCAAATGCACCTCAAACGGTGGAAGCTGCTGCTGCTCAGCTCTTCCCCAACAGTTTACTTCTGCTTTCCTGGGATTTAAATTCTTTTCACTTCACCTCGACAATCATTTGGTCACCAGCCAATCTGCTATGGCTGAATCATGCCACTTAACAAGTCTCAGCTTATCTGAGCTAAATGATTGTATGATATATCCCAACCCTTTCTTACTGTACATTCAAATGCAAGAAGTGCCAAAAGCAGTTCAGAATTCTCCTACTTAGTCGTTTCTCCTTACTTAGTGTTTTAACTGTCAGCTCTGAACACAGTTGTAGCAAATGTATATATTGTTATTTTTAATACTCTATACATCTGCTAAATATCTACAGGTCAACTTGGGAAAAAAAAAAAATGAACCAACTCTCAAAAAGACAGCAGATATTACCTGCGAAAATCTGCATTCACAAGCATCATTTAGTCAGGCTTCTATATTCAGTTAGGTTCCTAAATGTGGTTCAGGTTCATAAATGAGTTTCTACTTCATGACAAATCTACTAAGATAAGCATTTTTCAGAATTTAGAGAATCATTTGAACTAGGAGAACAGTCAATACAGAAAATACTAATACATTTTTTGTTACAACACAACGCGTATTTCATCAACCTGCCTCTCCTTTCTTGAATATCTTTGAAAAAAAAATTTAAGAACAGATATAATTCAACCCATAATGTTTGCTACTCTAGGAAGGGAGCTAAAGACTATTACATCACATAAAACAAAACCATCACATTTCAAATTATGAAATTGTTCTGAAAAATAAGACTAGCAATTTAAAACAACAAACAGATATGTTTCAGTTATAATCTTCATTATAGCAAACTTAAGATAATACTGCAGCAGCAAATAGAGAAATGCTAGAGAAATACAGTAGACCTATTAAATACAGTTTTACATTATTTTGAAGTCAAAGATCCGGCACAAAAGTCTTCTCTTTGCACAGTGTACCTTCAATTATAGCAATAAAAGAAACAGATGATACCAGGAAAAATAAAAACTGCTGAAAGTTAGTCGTAAATTAAGCATATATTATAAGCTAATCCCTAAGAACTAGTATCTAGATATCTAAAACACTAAGATAATGAGAAGTGATAGGGATTCCAATGGATTGTTCTCTAAAATCTAACTGGTTGACTGCAATGTGAACACAGAAAATAAGTCTATGCTCTCCCTCTATTCAACTAAGTCTAGTCTTTACACCAGGTATAGACTAGGGAGCTAGTCAGCCATCTTGTTTACAATAATAATCAGTTCCTGAACTCCTTTGTTGTTACTGTTTGCAAAGGACTCCATTGACTACACTGTGAGGTTACATAGCTGAATCACCTAGAAGACACCTACACATCCTGTCTGAATAAGCAATCAATCCTACTTTAACTGTATTATCAGTGTTATTTCTGAAATACTAGGGAGAAACAAAACTTGTCCATGGAAAAAGTAATTCAGCACCTGAATGGCTATTTGATTAATGATGTCTGATCTGAAGTCTTTTTGATTCAATGTGCCAGAAATACTCTCAGCTCTTATAAGTAATGTGACTGCGTTAAGTAAATACTGCATTAAGTAAATAGTCAGAATTACTTTTGTTTAAAGGCATAACTGGAGAAGGAAATGATACCCCTGTTTTGCATATTAGCAACTTAATTAAAACACAAGACCAAGAAGACATCTCCAGAAGCAAACAGCTCATTTTCTGCTCTCTGCACTATTATTTACTATACTTTTCTGTTTCAATAAATAGTTTTTATCTCAAACTGTGAGTTCTACTTTTTGTCCTATTCTCTCCCCTGGGAGGGGGAAGAGTGAGCAAAACGTGGTGTAGAATTTAGCTGCATGCTCATTTAAACTACATTAGTCTTCCGTATTTAGTGGAAATTAAGTTATAATTTTTGTGATTAATTCTTGTCACACATTATTGCAGGTATAATTATATATTGAATGTATAAATCACTTTCTCTTCAAGCACACATGGAAATACACACATATATGGTAAAAAGAACAAATTACATTCTGGAGAGACAATTATATAAAGCAAAATACACACTTTTTCTGAAAGTAAGCATCTGCTTTCCATATGTTGTCAATGGAAGTGTATATTCTGAAGACCATCACAGTAAAAAGTTTAAAATCAATGTCTGTTTTTATGGATGTATTAAGTGGCAAAACCAGCTGAGCTGAAAGTCATGTCAACAAATCTTAAACACCAAAAAGACAACCAACTCTAAAAGGTAGATGTCTAAATCTAAGGTCTCAAATATCATGATAGAATCACTCTATAAGCCTCTCCAGAGTCTACTTCATTGAATCTATTTAAAGTATTCATTTGGACTGAGATAAATTGCCATCCTGAGGCACTTACTCTTTCTGATGGCTAGGAAAGATTCTAATGTGACATTCTAGAGATTAAACTAATCTCACCCAAGATGCCAAGTATCAAGGAGGCAATCAAATACTGAAGTCACTCAGAATAGATCTGATTTTATGGAGAGATATTATAGCTATCATAAAGCTACATTCCATCAAAAGTACATTTTAACATGCAAAAAGCACAGCTGAGAGTGGAGAAGGTTTACAGATGTTAACTTTTATGACTAAAGTATAAACAAGACTCCAAGAAGATAAAAAAGGCTTTACAGAAATAATCTAAACTATTTATTCAAATCTCAGCTTGCCTGTAAGAGTAAAATAGAGAGAACTGAGCATTTTGATGACCCTGTTTAAGTACTATTAAACAGATGTACAGTGAAGTAAGTAATCAACCAAATAACTCCTTCTCTAGCAAAAAAAATTATCTTGAGGTGCATGTAGTTACCCATACGGAACAAATAGCAAAGTTATTCATATATTCTACTGTATCACATAGATTGTTTATAGTTCTATTATATAATGTAGATTACTTAAAAAAAAAAGAACTTTTGAGATTGCATCACTTTCTATCTTCAGTCTATCCATTCTTTACTGTTTAAATAATGTTAACTGACTTCATTTCTGGAAAGTTTCAAAGTATAAAAATTTAGGAGCGCTATAAATGCAGATTATTAAAAGCTAGATTTTATTTTTAATATTCTTGTTGCGATTGTTAATTTCAATACATAAGGACTTGTAACTTTCTCCTGTTCTCAGGATAGGTAATTAAGGGCTTCCAGATGTGTACCCAGTACTTCTACAGACGTTGAATTAATTTCTTTTGTTCCAACAAGTTATGTTTGAATCTTTTTAAGGTAAAAGATTGGGCCAAATACCTCTGACTGTACATGCATGCTATGAACAGTAGTACTTGGCACAGAAACTCATAGATCACTGGAATAGGTTTTGTTTTCAAGAAGTGTGAGTATGTGAGTCAGTTAAAAAAAAAAAAAAAAAAAAAAAAAAAGTGTGAGTCAGTAAAAAAGACTAAGCCATGTATACTACTCATGAAAGGAGATCTGGTGGTGTGCAGCCACGCTGGACAGATGCTCACAAGATTGTTATTGTTATTTTGCTATCTCATCCTTCTCAATTTCTTTCCGGTCAAGTTGTATGGCCTTCAAGATAACGACCCTTGTATGCTGCATATACAGTACCACAAAATATTCCAGGAAATGCTGCAAGAATATTTATTCTGGATCTTGGTCATTCTCTGTGACCTAAAGTCTTTTCTACTTGAAGTACATTTTATTTCCAGAGGAGGTTTTATTTCCAAAGGTATGAATTATTTAGCAACAGTGATTTGATTATTTGGATAAAACTTGTTTCTTTAGAAGCAAAACAGTCTGCTAATAAGGTGTTAATGTTGGTGATGATCAAATTTTGTGTCCTACTGATAGAAATCAATGTACATTTTGCTTTATTCATCAACATGAAGCAATTGAGATTTATGCTATTATTTATTCCTGGTTTGTGTTACTGTTTCTACTAGCAGACTGAAAGAGTCAAATCTTTAGTAAGTGAAACTACAAGAAATTAAAGCTGAATTTTTTATTTGCAGAGGGAAAGGGGGAGGATAAACTCCTACAAAACCTTCAGCTTTCTTTATCTTTTTTCCTAATTTCAATGAATATCCAAGTGCTGCCTAGGATCTTTTGAATAATGAATAACAGGAAAAAACAATAACTGAAGTACTCTGAGTAACTGTTGCTTATGATTTAATTTCAGTCTTTAAGATTACATGATTGAATATAATCAGTGTTATATACCCAATGATAGTGCTTACTCTGTGGCATATTAAAGGCTGATTTATTTACTGATTTCTTTTTTTTTTTTAAAGTAATTCTTCTCAATAAACAGTCACTAGAGGGTATTGAATATTATATGAATTTTCTGAATATTTTATGATAACAAAGGCTGGTGAGAATCTTATGACTCAGCCAATTAACATACAATTAATAAAACTTATATTAAATATAATATTCATTGCTATGCGCTATGGCTATGACAAAGAGATACCTCAAGTTACTCCTTTACTGGTTACTCCTTATTATGGGACCACTAGAAGATCTAATTTAAGTGAAAATCTTTTGAGACAATAAACAACTAATTTTAGTGTATGTCACTCAACTTCTTTGACTGCAAAAGAGAGAAAATAATTTACATGAATAAAAAGCAAGCTGAATCCTACTCTTATCTCTTACTTTACCTTTTACATGTAAGTATCTAAGGAATTAATAAAAGAAAAAAATCCAAAAAACATACTGTAGTTTTTCTATACCCTTCCTGTAAAAGAAAGGTTTTTTATTTATATAATGCTTCCCTATTTAATGCTAATACAAGATTTACTAGAAGTCAATAAAAATAATTAAGTATGAAAACAAAAGCTAGAATTGAAAGCATTGTGTGAGACATTCCTTTTTGTTTGTTTGTTATTGCTGTTGTTGTAGCTGAAAGTAAAATACTGTGAACCAGACACACACATTCATATCTTCCTATGTCAGGCCCAAGTCAATACAGAAATGGCACCTACAGCAGGTTGTCTTCTGCATAGGTAACTGAGAAAGTAATGCCTCCTATTTATCCATAGAAATGACAACAGATAAAAAGCACAATAACACTGATAGAGCAAATTCTCAGCTACAAAACACTATTTTTCAACATAGACACCACCATTAGATACGTATTTTCACCAGTGATGAACAATACCCTGCATGCCGTGTTCGTAAAAATCTACATGGCTGTCTGTAAAGTGGCTTTACTTTAACATTTCTGTTGCCACGGCTGAAGTGCAGTGCCATCCACTGCTTCACTGTGCTAAGATCACTTGTTTAATCTCCGTAAGCATTCAGCAATTCAATGAATCTTTTTCTACTCAGAGGAATTCAATTACACATGTTTGTTTCCTATGCACTTTCACGTCAAATGGCATTTTGCAGACTGCTCCTCTGCTGCCATCTGTCCCATGGCAACAACATGTAATGGAACATTAGTGAGAAGGTTCTGCCTCTATTGCCATACCACTAACGTCTGCCTCTGATGTTATAGGCTAACATAATAAAATAGAAGGCGTCACTTAGGAAGCAGCCCTTTTATTTTTTTTTTCAAGTTCTCTCTGTATAAAGACAATAACTGGTTGGACCAAATGAATGTTCTTTTCATAGAATCTAGCTGATCAACCATAGTTGAAATTATACACTGTTATCATATCTGCAAATTATCTTCACCTTTTGAATTTTTTTTTCTCTCTTTGAGGAGTCTAAATGTGTGACAAGCTGAGAAATCTAATCAAATGACACCTCTTATTTTATTAGTGTGTCTATCTAAGATACACATGAGTCTCTAGGAGTTCTGTAAAAATACTGTTTCTGCATTTACATAACTTTGAGAAATTCCTTAAGGTATTTGAGTTTGTGTGCCACTGTGGATTCACTCTGATTAATAGTTTTCCAGTTTGTATCTTAACCTAAATCTTCCCTTTTATAGTTTTAATTCCTCTTGTGCTATCACATCAGATCATATAAAAAAATTGGTCTCTCCTATTTATAAGCTCCCTTCAAGTACTGGAAGGCCACAGTGAATTCTCTAGGCTGAACAAACCCAGCTCCCTCAAGTCCTTCTTTATAGTGGAGGTTCTCCTACCCTTTGATCACCCTTGTGGCCCTCTTCTGGACCTCTTCCAACAGCTTCACACATTTCCTGTGTCGGAGGCCCCAGACCTGCAGAGAGTACTCTTGGTGGGGCCTCGCAAAGTACAGGTGGAATCACCTCCCTCACCCTCCTGGCCACTACTCTTTTGATACAGTTCAGGATACTGTTGGCCTTCCGGGTTGCAAACACGCACTGCTGGCTTGTGTTAAACTTTTGACACAAGAAGGTCCTCAGATCCTTCTCCACAGGGCTGCTCTCACGGAGTTCTTTTCATAGTCTGTATATATATATCTGAGATTGCCCCAACTGAAGCTCAGCACCTTGTTAAACTTCATTAGATTCTCCCTTTGGATGACTTTCCTTCTGTTGTATCATTTCTGTCACTTAGCTTAGTGTCACTTGCAAACATTCTAAGGGTGCATTTAATCCCACAATCTAGATCACTGATTAAGATGTTGAAAAGTAGTGATCTCAAGGCTGACCTCTGGGAGACATCGCTTGTGACCTGCCTCCACCTGGACATAAAACCATTGACCAGAACCCTCTGACTGCAATTACTCAGCTAATTCTCAAATTTTCCTTTATGTTCCTAATGAGGTTTTCTTTGATGAGAGTAACCACATATCCCTACTCTAGATATTTCTATACTTGTTATGGTTTTGCTGTGATAGAGTGGTGATAATACATCAATAGTTCTAGGTATTACCAAATAGTGTTTACACAGTCAAGGAACTTTTCAGTTTATCATACTGCCCTGTCAGTGAGAGGCTGGGAGTGCAGATGTTGGAAGGGGACGCAGTCAGGGACAGCTGACCTAGACTGAAAAAAAAGGTATCCCATACCATATGATGCTGTGCTCAATAATTAAAACTGTTGTAAAGAATGAGAAAGAGATGTTTGGCTTGGTAGTATTTGTCTTCCCAAGAGATTGTTATGTGTAATGAGCCATATTTTTCTGTAAGTGTGTGAACATCTATCAGCCAATGGGAAATAGTGAGTTAATTCGTTGTTTGTCTTTGTGCACATGGTTTTTGCTTTACAGAGCAGAGTCAGATCTTTCTCTGAACCCATGAGTTCTGACATTTTTACATTTCCGTTATTCTCCTTCATCCTTCCTGAGGAGGCTGAATGAGTGCCTGCGTGGCGCTTAGCTTCCTACTGGAGTTAAACCACAAAAAATTTGGATTATACTGAGTTTTATTGGGAATCTTGATCTGCATTTAGAGACTGCACAGTGTAATTTTTATACTTGTTTTTGCTTTCTGCTAGAGTTTAAATACCATGATCTGGCATATAAAGGAACACTGCTTCTTTAAGCTTAATCCGATCCAGAAGCTTTGACTGTAGGACAGCCTTGATGTGATCGAAAAGAGGAAACATTCAACATCTGGCAAATTATAGCTTCTTAAACTCTACACAGTGCATAAGGTTAAAAATCAAAACTAACACTTAAAAAAAAAAAAAAAAAAAAAAAAAAAGGTATAATACATTCTGTCTCTGACTGTCTCCAGTTACTTCCAGAGGCACAAAGAAAGTATTTGCCAGACTATAGGCACAGAGAAGATGTAGAGAGAATGTTACAGTCTTCCACATATTACTGACTTGAGGTAATCGTTATATCTGTTTGGAAATGTGAGGTCAGAGGTTTGCAAAGTTGAATTTAAAATTGCCTGCAGCACTGACCCAACATTCTCTTCAGGAAAAGAAAAAAGCAGAGAGGCCAGAGAAAGACAGAGGAAACAATAGAAGCAGAATGAGGTCAAAGGGAAGAAGATAGACCATAAGCCAAGTCAAACAGCAAAGCACAACAGAGATAGTGCTGGTTTATGAAAGAGATTAATGTCTGTAGGATTAATGTGCTATGATCAGAGATGTGAACCATGAGAGTATTATATGATAAGGAGGAGCAATACGAAAGAAAGCTTTCTTTTTAAGTAGATAGAAATGGGCTGTGCAGCAAATAGAAATATTTCTTTCAGATGTATTATGCTCTTTCATAAATAAAGAGGCTTTGCTGAATAGAAGTGGTGTTGTGCCTCTCCACTATGATCCTTGTAAAATATTAACAACATTAAATCTTTTTTTTACTGTTTTACATTAACTGCATGTAAAATAAAATCCATTTCTTTTTCACACTTTGAAGAATAAAAATATTTTTCAAGAGTTAGAGAACCATTATATGACTTACAAAAAAAAAAAAAGAAAAAGTTTTTTCTGTATTCCGTTTCATCTTCTCTTCTCTTTATATGAGAAGTATAGCTCATTGTGACATTAAAAGGCTAACAGTAATGGCTAAATTCCTCTAAAGATATTTGATACACAAATAAGATTAATTAGTACAGTATTAAGCAGGAAATTTAAAAGAAAAAAACTACTTCTGGACTTCTATCTCTAAATACAATTACATATAAACTGCATAAAAAAATAAAATCACATTTCAAAGTAACACATTTTTCTTATAAAAATTTATAAAAAGATGAACGACTGCTAAAGCCAGTGGAGCTCTAGCTTTTCATATATGATTTGATGAATATATGTAGATACATTGATAAACATCCATGGATAAACATCCATAAATCTGGAAGAGATTTATCCTAGATCCTTTATCCTATCCTTTTTGGGCATCCTAGAGTTCCTAAGATATTGGCTGATGTAATCACCAGGCCACTTCTAATGATATTTGAAAAGTTATGGTGATCAGGTGAAATACCTGGATGACTGAAAAAAAGAGACAGATCACACCCAATTATAAGAAAGGATGAGCCAGGGAGCTACTAACCTGTCAGCTTTGTATCTGTCCTGGGGAAAATCATGGAGCCTCCAAGATACTGTTTATAAGAACATGATGTACTGCACATGAGACATGAAAGAAAAGGTTAAGGTTAAAAAACCTCCAATCCCCATGGATGTGACTGCCTGCACAGGCAATAGCTGCCTGCTTTCCAGCAGCCTGATGCTCACCCACCAAAGCACTCGCCCAGCGGATGCCTTTCACAGAATCACAGAATTAGCAAGCTTGGAAAAGATCTCCAAGATCATCCAGTCCAACCGTCCACCTACCACCAATATTCCCCACTAAGCCACGTCCCTCACTACCACATCTAACGTTTCTTGAACACCTGCAGGGACAGTAACTCTGTCACCTCCCTGGGCACTCCTGTGGAGAAGTGTTTCTTAACATCCAACATCAATCTCCCCTCGTGCAACTTGAGGCCATTCCCCCCAGTCCTATCGCTACTTACATGGGAGAAGAGGACGACCCCCACCTCGACATAATCTCTCTTAAGCTAATTGTAGAGAGGGATAAGGTCTTCCCCGAGCCTCCTCTTCTCCAGGCTAAATAATCCCAGTTCTCTCAGCCAGCCGCTCCCCATAAGACTGGTACTCTACACTTCTCACAGCTTCACTGCGCTTCTCTGGCAATATCTCTGGGATTCAATGTCCTTCTTGTAGTGAGGGACCCAGAACTGAACATAGTAATCAAGGTGAGGACTCACCAGGGCTGAGTACACGGGGATGATCACATTCCTGCTCCTGCTCGCTCCAGCCCTTTGCACTGCACTTCCAATCTAAACCCGTTCCTTCTGTGGTAGCGCTTGCATCCTCACTTAGGGCTGGAGCTCAAGAGCTCAACACAACAGACTCCGCTATTTGCTAGTCCCATGTTATTGATATCACAGTCTCAACCAGGGCATGATCACTGCAGCTTAGACTGCTTCCAGTCTTAATGCTTTTAATGATCTCCTCTGCACTGGTGAGCACCAGATCTGGTAGCACTTTACCTCTGCTTGGTTTTTCCAATACTTGAACCAGAAAGTTATCATCCATGGACTCCAGCAATCTCCTGATACAATGAAAACACAAGATTAAAACAGAAGCATTAAGAAATATTTATTTTTATTATTCAAAAATCTGGTAATGGAAGAGTAGTCGATGAGAAAATCAATAAATATACATACATAAAGAATAATCAAGTACAGAAATGAACCATATAGCTTTATATATGTGGATATCTACACAAGTAAGAATTTAAGATTTGTCACATCTGACTTCCTTTATTTTTCCATGACTTTTTATTTATGCCATAGAAAGTAAATGCTGTGTTAGCACAGTTGAGACATCACCTCCCAGTACTCATCACAAAAAAAAAAAAAAAAAAAAGTTAACAGCTGGTTCAAGTTGAGTTCCATTTCAAACTTCCCTTCATCTCTTCTATGAGGATCCTATGGGGGACAGTGTCAAGAGTCAAGAATCTTAGTGATGTCCAGGAATACAATAGAACTGTATTGGATTAATCAGGAATGCCTTCCCTTTGGTGAATCCACGCTGAGTACTGATGATGATTTTGTTGTCTTTCATGTACCTTGAAATAGTTTATTCCCAGGATTAGCTGTTCTATCATATTCCCCGGAATCAAGATGGGCTTGATAACCTATAGTTCCTCAGGTACTTCCTTTTGCTCTTTTTGAAGATAGAAGTGGCATTTCTATTCTTCCAATTTCAGTCACTTTTGCCAATCACCAGGATCAGTCAAAGATAATAGCCTTGCAGTCACATCTGCCACCTTCCCCGCACCCATCTATGCATCTTATCAGGTCTCACAGTCTTATGAATAATTTGCTTACAAATTCCTTCATCTGATCATTTTTCACTAAAGATGTGTCTTCCCTTCTACAGCCTTTCAGCCTGGTCTGTGAGACTTGGGATTCCTGAAGGTTGGTCTTGCTGGTGAAGACTGAGGCAAAGAAAACTTTTCCATTATCACAGTGAATTAGATCTCCCGTTTGCTTTATAAGGGACCCACAGTTTTTCTAAACTTTCTCTTATCACTGATGACACTGAAACAAATGTTTCAATTGAATTAACATTTACAATATGAATGTGAAAGAAAAGTTCAGAATAATTGCTGCAAATAAATTCTTGTATAAATGTAGGCATTGAAAGGGCAAAATGATTCTTACTAAAATAGGGCAGAATATGATTGCTTAGAGGAGCTGATGGTATGATCTAATGACTCAAAACTGTCATCTTTTTCTATATTTCTACTTAAAATTGATTTATATCTTAATCTGAGAGACATATTTACCTGGTGGATGAAATGCCACAAAAATAACAATAGATCTTGATAAAACTTAATTCTGGTTGCTTGTTAGCTAAAGCATTTCAGAAATTGATTGGGTCTAAGGCTATTTTGAAAGCCCTTACAGTTTTCTGCATTTATAATGTAAAGCAAGGTAGTTTGGTCTCTGGAACTCCTTCCTTGGGGAGGAAAAAAAACAAGTCTGATTATTTTTTAAGTTCTTCAGCAGAAAAATATATTTAGCAAATTCTGGTAAATGACAGTATTGAGCATTATAATATGTATTCAATAAAAATAATTATTTTGACAACATATCTTTTTCAGACATTAGCAGTTAAAACAAAGGATAATTCTTTAGTAATGTATTCATGGTTACACTAATGTTTACACTGTATATAGAATGATCAAGATGATGTAATTCAGATTCATAAGATATATCTCCTGCCCTAGAATGCATGCAAACACATGCATATGTGCACTAGTTTTCGAGCATTCATTTTTATGCATTCTATATGTAATGCTGTCTTACAACTTTTGCTCTCTTATTACCATGTACTCTAAGCTTCATTCCTTCCTCTTTTTAATATATTAGTGCTGTTTGTTTCTTTGTTGTTGTTGTTTTTGTTTGTTTGTTTGTTTTTCCCTGTAAGTCATATTGGATATTTTCACTTTCCCCTGTGATTCTCCTTTCACCTGTCCCCTGAGGAACTGTGATTCTCCAAAACTTAGTATCATAGGTAACCAACATAACAGAATTTGTCAAACTAAATGTATAAGAACCATCTGGAAAACCTTAAAGTAACCCAATTTCATATTTATTAATATCATACATTCAGGTTTAATTTTTCTACTGTCACCAATAAAAGCAGGAGGGGAAAAAAAAAAAGGAAAATCATATATGTGAAAACTACTTTTAAATGAAAATCAGTCATCCTTTTAGTTCTAATCAGAATGATTTGAGAATTTTTGTCTTGTTGATACAACAACCACCATTATCATAAGAAATTGATTTAATTTTATATCTATACATATTGACTGAAGTGATTAAGCATTCCTTAGTTAACACGGTCCTCAAGGATTCCTCTTACAATATCTATGACTACATGCATACTAAATATGTATGATTTTGCATATTTTTGAATGTATAATTCAAATACGACTATGGAAATGTTTCCATGCATAGGGATGGTAAACATAAATAAATGAGAAGTTGTTTACACAGTAGTTTCTGTTTGAATAAGTTATGCTCTTCTGCTTCTCTCTGAAATGGCACACGAATATTTTTAATATAGAGCATAAACTGCAGTATTGTAAAGGATGCTACAAACACACAAACTACTTAAATATGTAAAGTCAAATAATAATCCTTCAAAAACTCATCTGTAGCAGTATGCCTACATGATTATACCTCTGTACTTAAGTTTTCATCTTATTTTAACCTGTTATTTAAAAAATGTTTTATAATAGAGATGAATTATAATAATGTATTCTGTAAGATTACTGGAATTTTAATAATGTTTTCCTTTCATGATCCACAATATATTTTCAATTTACTATTGTTTGACCTTGGCAATGAAAGTTTCATTATATGTGGTGCAAATGTAAAAGAATGAATCTTGTCTTACAACCAAATTATTTCTTATTTGTGACATTATGGAACAAAGCAGCAACACATTCTTTTCCTCTTTTAAATCAAAATGACAAATGAAAAATATAGTTAATTATAAGCCTTCTATAAATGTTTTCTTTTTAAAAAATAAATTATGTGAAGAACTGAGAATTTATTTAATCTTTGACCAATGCTCTTATGGTTTTCCCATGAAATTATGTTTCTACTGCCATTACAAGTATCAGTTACACAATTGAAAAAATTTAATCATATAATTATATAATAGTAATATTATCAAGTTATGAATTCTGCATCTGTGATATATTAAAAATGGGTAAAATTAGCACATGTATTGGCCAAATCCAGATGATAAATTCAGTGGAAATGGGGAAATATCAGTTACCTTTCAATAGAAAATTTTATTATGCAGGCCAAGCTGCCTTCAATGCCACTGAATAAAATGAGTGACTAGGTAAGAAAGAAAATAAATGTATTTTTAGACCTCTAAAAGTGTAGGGGGGAAATCATCCTTAAAGCCAAAAGTACAAGAGCAAGTTTGTGGTTCTTGGTTTGCATCTTTTTTGTTTTGAAGCCAGTCAGAGAAGAAAAAGAAAAAAACATATTAAGTACGCTTATTCATAAAACAAATGTGAAAATATATTTTTATGACTTTGTTTAAAAAACTAATATTAATTTATCTGCATAGAAGTAAATTAAACTACACCTGCTAGAATGATATTAACAAGAAATTAAGCAATCACAGAGATAAAATACATTCAATTTCTTTGATAGAACTATGGAGAAGGTATTAATTGAAATATATCCTTGTCTGGTTTCATTTTTCTCAAGACTAAACCTAGTATCAAAAGAAACTATAAAAACTTCATATTTCTGATTTTGGAAAGATAAAGTACAGAAGGTTGTCAGAGACATGTGAACTCATTAAATTAGCTTTGTGTGACAGAGAGAAAAATGTCAAAGAGACATGGATGCAGCAGAGCAGTTTTAGTTATGTCTTTATCTGGAATAACTCAGATGGGAGGGAGGAATAAAAGGTCCAGAGGCCCTTCTTTCCCCACTAAATTTCTACTCTTTATTTGTTTCTATTTCTGTTGAAGTGAATAAACTGGTTATTTTTGTTGTTGTTGTTTTTATTTTTGTTTTGTTTTGTTTTTTACTCTTTTTGACATCCACTGGCATTATATACCTGACTGAAAAGGCTTACATATGTTGAAGCCAGTTGGGCTTGTTATGATAATATCATTGGAACAGAATATAGAAAGGGAATGAATTAGAATTCTATTCTATTTCAGAATGACTGAGTCAGATTATTTCATATTGGGAGAGGTGAAACGCTGTATAAAGAAGGAGTATTTGATATGAACTGAAATGGAACTGAAATTAAAGTCATTTTGAAAAGATGACAACCACAAATGGCAAAATAGTTTTAGAGTGAGCTATATCTAGAAAAGCATGAAAAAAAAAACATCAATAGAAGAGACTCATTAGCAAAGATGTGCATTTCTTCTGCACAATAAGACACCAGTCATAGCTGTAGATCATCTTCATTATCTTGTCTGGTAGTAAGATGTGTATTTTTGGATCATTTACTTATCTATGTGTGCATATGTACACACAAATATAAAACTAATCCTCAACTAATAATAATTAAGGAATTTTTATAAAGTTTTGGAAAAGATCCTTCTTGGGTAATCTGTTCCCTCTGGTTTTCACCCTTATAATGTATATTATTCATCACTCGGACAAAAGTGATCAGAGCTGTCATAAATCGTGCACTGGCATTGGACATATTTATTGCACATTTACTCTAATAGTGCATCATTCTAGAACTTCAGTAAATCAATTGGCACAAAAAACCCTTCAGTAACAACAACCAAAAAAGAACATAATGGGGTGTGGAAAAAAGAAAAAACTGATACCTGAAAGATCAGATCAGCGGAGGAATGAAGAAATGATTGTACAGATTAGATGGGATGGTACATATTTTCTGAGAGTTAATTCAAAATATCCTAATAGAAACCAAAAAAATACCTTAGCTTCTGAAGTTAAAACAATAAACTTTCAAGAAGAATGTATTGAAATCCTTAGAAAAAATTTTGAACTCAGTATATCATTTTATTATTTCAGTAGATATTATTGTTATTTTGGTATATTTTTTCAGTAGGTATATCTGATAAACAGTGTTTTTATGATCACATGCTTATTCATGTGGAAGTGGGAAAGGTTGTTGATTGTTAAATTAATTTCACTAAGACAGTAATTAAATATACTTCACATGCAGAAAACACATTTCTCAGTGCTGGTACAAATTTCAAGTATGATGATGAAAAACAATTTTTATTAGAAAACACACATATATTGTTTATAGCACACATATATTCTTCTTTAAGAGAAATTCCCCTTATGGTATTACAAAAGCTATAAGCAGCTTTTGTAATAAGCAAGCAGCAGCAGAGCTTCATCATTCAATATTAAATGAAATATGTAAGATAATATGTAAGGTGATTAAGTAACTGGTGATACTATATAAGACCAAGCATACCCATCAGAGATAACAAATTTGGGTATGGCTATTGGAAAATCTTGGGGCAATGACAGAAAATCAGGAGCAGGTTTATTTACAGTGTAAGAAGGGCAGGGAAATGGAGGCATTATGGCAGATCAGGGAAAAAGTACGAGGAAATAGAGAATGTGAAATGAAAAGGGGAATAACCTGACAAGCCACTAGTCAGCATAGCAATTTGGTCAGTTCGTGACTGCTACAGTCCATCTTACCTTCCTATTATGTTTAATTTCTAAATATTTTCCATGCAACTTTGATTTCCATTCTGTTTGTATTTAATAACAATTCACTAGTAAATTTTAAGCAAGACTAACAGATGGAGACCAGACTCTGGAAAGATATAGACTAGTTTAAAGATCAGATGAAATATCAAACCCCTAGGCATGGGTACTGGATGACTTTAAAAGCAGTGTCTGAGGAATAGCAACTGTGATTAATCCCTGTGAGTTAATAAATGATTGTATGTATACAATATACAGTATATGATATACAATATATAAAATATAGGATATTTGCTTTTAGGTCAAGAGAATAGCTGATCCTTTTTTTTTTTTTTTTTTTTTTTTTAAAGCAGCATAACCTTAACCTTAAAGGTAGCTAAAATTATGAGACAAGTCAGAAAACAAATAGTAAATGTAGCTGTTATTCAGTAATATCTGACAATTTCTTTTAACAATGTGGGCCACCATCTTGGTAAGTAAAACTGTCAAATTCAGATTCTTACGTGGATTCTTTGATCTACATTATGTTGGGGTCCTACAAAGGGGTGAAAAAAAAATTAAAAAAAGAGAGAGAAAATAAAAACAGGAAATTTCAATCTAATAATATTTATTTACTTGAAAGATACAAGATACACAGAAACGCTATTAAGTTTACAGAATTTTTCTGTTTCTTTGGTACATAAGATTTTCTTTTCTTGGAGTATGTAGTTGTTATATTTACAGACTTTTATTTTTTTTTTTTTTCTGAATGTATGTAATTGATCTGGTCAGGGAGAAAGGAAAGGAAAATGTAGTTTTCTATGAGAAAATTCAAGTTTAAATGTCAGAGACAATTAGACAAGAGAAGATATAGCTTTATAGGTTACTTTTTGCAAAAAAGAAATACTGTTCACATTCTCAGACTGCATGTTTCCACACAGATCACTTGAATTAAAATGATTTCTCTGATTTATAGCTATGGAATTTAGGACCAAATAGTACCTTTTTTTTTTTTCCTTCAAAATATTTTGTTGTACTGACTGAAGTAGCTGAAAATGTAAACTTCAAAGGGAATAAACGAAAGATGTGTTACTGTACATTTGGAATATTTTTACCAAAGGATTTGAACTGACATATCTGGATCATTGGTTTAGAATTATGTTTTGATTTTGAACAAATAAAAATGTGAAGGACCATCTTTATCCTTGGATTTAGAAGGAAGTTCGATAACTCTTGCATACAATTCATGAAATGTCTGTTGTTAAATAATGGTTAAAAATACAAAGAACTTCAAAAATATAATGGCTAGATAAAGCTATTCATATGTGAATAGCACATTATCATCAAGTGAATAACACAATGGAATGCCATTTATCATTGTCAGTCACAGGCAACTCATGCACAGTGTAAAAAGCTCTTGATTACTGAATAATTGTCAAATAAAACTTTAACAGCTTATTTTAGTCTTCCATTACAATAATGAAAATAGTGTAGCATCTTATTTTCTTAATTCTTTACATAGTGTTCCTTTATTAGCTTTAATTGCTAAAGCAAAAATAACAATGAAAACTCAGCAAAAAAGAGTTGAATTTCTGTTTAGAAATTAATGAATTCTGTGTGGCAAAATAGGCCTTCAAATTCTTGGGAAGCAAATGGATTGTTTTGTATTTATGGTAATACTTGCATAACACTTTATTCCTACAATAGGAGAATTTATTTATTATGCAAGTGTTTGTTTTGTTTTGTTTTCTTATTTTATGTAAAGAATGGCATTCTTCAACAGTCTTGTTCCTAATACCAAGTGCATTTGAATTTAAGATTGTGTAATTAAGCAATGGGTTATGTTATCTGGGTTGATGCTCAGATTCCTATTATAAACTCTTAGTGAGTTGAATTTATGAACAGAGACGTTACATTTTACAGATTCATTCATGGTCCGGTGTCTGCTCTTTCAGGAGTTGTGCACCAAGACATTTAGGTGGGAACTAGCACTACTAATTGCTATAGCTGTAAGCTTACAGTAACTGAGTCTTAAGGCTTTTACTACTGAAATGTAGCTGCTGAGATGCAGACGTTGTAGTAAACATAGAAAAAGGTCACACAGCTTGCCTTGTGTGGTTGTTTTGGATAACTTCAGTATTCGAAGCTACAGGCATGTATACTGCTTGGTGTATATGCATGTGTGGGTGACTGAATTCAACCAAATGAAGTCTGGGAAGCTGTTCATCTCATTCTGAAATAGGTAATATTTTATTGGATGAATAGTCATATGAGCTATTCAGCTTATAGTGAGCAACTTTATCCCTCACTAATTATTACAGAAGATTAGACATATGACTTACATGTAGACTCGGTAATTAAGAATGTAAGGTTATATAATGGAAATTGTGAAAGTGTAGCACATTAAGACCTGAGTTTAAGCAGGCTGTATAGGATACTTCTGTAATGCAGTGTAGCTGAAACAGAAGCCAGGAACACCTATATGTTGTAAATGCACTAAAATGGTATACCTAAATGTGTGTTCTGCAACACAGTGATGGCACATCCAGTTACAATTTTACACAACTGTGTAATCAGAATGATCTTCAGAAGTGCAAAGATGGATCTAGTTGCAAAGAGGGAGTATCCAGGGAAAAAAAATACCACAGAAAGAACAAGATAAACACAAAGGACTGGAAATAGGTAAGACCTTTCTGAATACACAGGAAAGGCAACGAAAGCAAAATAAGACAAGCTAGCAGAGAAGACTTCTCTTTTTGGAAGGAGAGGTGAGAAGATAAGAACAACTTCATGAAAACATTGTGCATAAGGGAAGGAAACAGAGAGAGGATAGCACTTCCTTTATGCATATCATTTTGATGTGCTGTCAAACTTGATCACTGTATCATTGAGGTTTAAAGGCTACCAAGGATTGAAGATGACAATGATAACTTTGTATTATTATAGTATACTCTAGAATAAAGTATATTTACAGCTGCTTTAGAATATGATTGTTAAATAGTGAGTTTTCACTGTGGTGATGTGTATTAATAATTTGTAAGAACTGACTTTTTGCATGAAATGCAAGACAACGTATCAAGTTTAATTTGAAGGTTTAATATAGAATGTATTAGTCTCTCCACATCCTCCTCACTGTCATCTTTATCTCCCTTATAAAAATATACAGATATTCATATGCATTACAGAACAAGGAAGATAAACCTTCTGGGTTTTCAGACATTCATTTTCATATAGCATCTTCTGTTCTTCATTTTAATGTTCTGCATAGAAGTCTCTGTATTTCAGTGTCCTAAACTTTCTCCTTGAATATAAAGTAGCCATAATTATTTGCTTAATGCCTAACTTTTAAAAATACAGAGTTGGATGAAACTCATCTGAAATCAGTGTTTTAAAGAAAGATAAGGAAAGTGATACAAAGAAATAAATGTAGAAGAGAAATAAAGGTAGAACCTAAGTGCAGGAGAGACAGAAGACTAAATGGAGACCTAAGGAAAGGAAAACAGAACAGAAGGATCATCTGCTATTAACAGAGTTGAAATTTAACAAATTCAAGAGGAGAAAAGCAGAATATAACCAAAAGAAACAATGTGAACCATGTTTATTAAATAGAAAGTGTATTAACACCATTTTTCAGCTGATTGTAAATATATAGTCTCTCTCTCTTACCTTACATAATGGAAGACGTCTTTCAGAAAATCCTGTAATCAAACCTTTTTGGAAATTCCAGAATAATAGGAACACAGTCTTTGAGAGAGTGCACCTGTAAAGAAAAACTAGTAGCTTACTCCTGAGCTACTTGGTTGAGTTCTGAGAGCAATTGCTAGAGGGTACATTTCCAAGGCCTGATTATTGATGTGCCCCATGACAATATAGATGCACTAAGAATATTCTGTGATTTTTTTTGATGCACAAAGCACTTTAAAATAAATTGTTTTAAGCCTATGATAATATTTTCATCCAGAATTAAATGTAAAGACAAAATAATTTTAAAAATCATGACCTTTATAAATAGTCATATTTGCCGTCTCCAATATAAGCAATTCTTATTGTATTAAATACATTTTTCTATTTAATGTAAACCTGTTTAGAACAGATTCATAAATATGCTTCAAACAGAACAGGCAATTACTCCCTAAGTTGAAGAGAAAAGTAGAACATATGTTTCTTTTTCTTTATGTACTAGATTTATCCTCAACAGAAGTTGGAACCCAGACAGAGAACACAGGAAACGTAACACCCTCAGACACTGTTTGAAAGTTACAAAACATGTCTGTAGCGGGTGGTTGCAGAGAAGCACTAAGATTTTCATAAGAGATCTTTTCTGCTGACTTGATGATGTTTTGTTTTGCAGTTATATGCATATTTTTTCTATCATAGACAAAAGAATTAAACACTGCTTAATTACAAAGGGTAGTTTTGCCTTCTTTTTTTCTCTCTTTCTGTTGCTATAAATGAACTGCCTGTTCATTTCTGTTTCTCAGGTCTTTTTTATTTCTGTAGGCACTAAACGTTATTATAAGGAAGTATACAGTACACCATACACTAAATCTACACTTTTGGATATAAATTTATCAGCAATCATATCTTGATATTCTGTAATATATTTGAAAATTATCTCCTAACTTTGAAAGATACATCCTAATTAATAGCATTCTAGAAATAGTTTAAAATGGTATATAGTGCAATTTTTGGGAAGATCAAATTGTTAATCTTAATTCTTCCTAAATGCCATCCAACTTACTTTTAAGACTTTTTCAGGCCTGCATTTGTAATAACACTCCTGCCCATATCACATTAGTTTATAGAATATGCATATAATGCATATAAATTAATATACAGAAATTTTCCTTATACTGTGGGCCTTATGTGTATTGTTTGGTTTTTGTTGTGTTTTTCTTGTAATTTTCTGCTTTTTTTTAGTTAAGTAAAATCATGGTTGATAGACAGTCTGTAATCTCAAATTATGTATTAATTGAAAGTTAAATAGTTTGCTTCTTGAAATGTGAAAGCTCCTGCAAAGAAAATCCAAACTTTAAATTAGAGAAAAATGAATAAACACAATTTCATTATATTGAATAACTTTGTAAAGAAAACAACATTGACAGTATAGATGAATAACAGTAAAAAGTTTTTTAATAGAAGTACGGGAAGGTGATTTAAGTTTTACAGTGAAGGTTATGATAATTGACTTGCGCCACTAGATGCTACAGGGCAATGTTTGTCTTACTGTGTATTTTCAGATTATTTTATTTATATGTATTAACAACTGAACAAAAAGCGTCAACTGTATGGACATAATACTCCCTTGTAAAAAAAAAATATTTCAGAAACAAAGACAGAAACAACATTTTGATATTATCTTTTGTGGAAAAGAGAAAATTTAGAATGCAAAATCTAAAGACAAAGTAATGCAACTTGAAGTCAGTGGGACTTTTCCAGGGATTTCAGCTGGAGAAGACAGCTTAAAGTATTGGGAAGCACTGGGAGTATCAGTTGCTATCTTGTTAGTGGCTAATATCAGAAACACAATGCTACAATTTTAAAAATGAGTTATTAGTTGAACACATCTGAAAGTAAAACAAAAATTGAATTAAGTTGTACACCTTTGTCTCATACACACTTCCATACTAGATGCCATTTTGTCAGAATGCTGCTCTGCTGCCATTTGTTGCACAGCAACAAAATGTAATGGAACATTGGTGGGAAGGTTCAGTCTCTACTGTGTATCACAAATATCTGCTCTGATTCTGTAGGCTGATATCATCAAATAGGAGGCATTACTTTTAGAGCAGCCTTCATATATATAAATGGCATCCATGATATTGTACTGGAATACAGAAGTTTATATATTTTATATATTTTTTAAATGTTCATGAAGAAGTTTGATACAAGAAAATTTCATAAACTGATTATTTAATCTTTACTGATATATCCTTCAGCTATTAAAAAGGTACATAAAATATTTGTTCTGACATTTGTAATCAACTTAGTTCTTCCGATATGACTGTTGCCTGGGTTTCGTAACTAGCAGTATTTTAAAAGAGAAGATGCTTGTGCATCAGTAAGAAAAATGTTGCTTGTTACATATTTCTAGACTGCGTCATACAGAAGCTATTTAAAGATGCAAATTATTGTAGCAAAACATCATGGGGCCATAAAGATTTATAAGCTGTTAAATGATCTTCAGGGCAGAAGCAAATAACATGTAACACCTGGCACAGACAGTATGTTTAACCATAACACAAATCCTTTATGCTGCATTAACACCTTCAGACATGAATAATGTTCTGAAATCAATTTCATAAAAAGATACAGATGAGAGTCAACATGTAATTTAATTGCACTAAGCAAAAAAAATCAGTAAATAAAATTTACTGATAAAATTTAACTCCTTTAGGTAAACACTTTTACCGTTGATATTTCCACATAAACAGACTTTAAGGTGTGTTGGTGATGGATGATATTTATTTCCTGTAGTATCTAGACTGTTTTGATATTTATCAGAATTAGATCTATTATGCATCCTATTCCTCATTATGTGCCTAATTAATTTGCTGTATTAAAAATTTGTCTTACTTTGTTCAGATCAGGCAAGCCAAAACCTTTTAATTTCATTGTGCTCAAAAGATTAATTTTCTCTGCTACAGTAAAGACTAATAATTTATTTACATTATCTGAATCAATCAGACACATTTTTCCCCCCACAAATTTATTGGAAATATAGAGAGCTTCTTTAAGCATTTCATACTCTATAAATTTTAAATAACTAGGAGTGGATTGAACACAAATGCAACAAATGAATGAGTTACTTTGTGTTTTACAGGCTGGTTTGTCTGGGTTCTGTGACAAGGGGGCAGAGGGACCCATGAACCCACATTCTAGTAAGGGGGAAAAAAGAAAAAGAGTAGGGAGATGGGCCTAAGAACAAAACAGTAGCAATAATCTGAGGACAAATAAACTGGTTTACTAAAGTAACATCAGAACGCATGATAACACAATATAATTAGGATTGAAGCTAATATATCAAATAAAATGAGAGAGAGAGTCTGAATAGCAAATACTTTAATGCTTATGGGAGCATGCATGCTGCTGAGATCAGAAGTGAAAAGAGTGTGCCTTGTGATCTGCAAATAGTTACCTTTCCCTCTGAATAGAAATGCAAAGACCCCTCTTCTCTTCTGAGAACAAGGTACTTGGAACTATTGGCAGTCCACAAAACTGGAGCATTAACTCTTTAACTCCCAATACACTACATGATGTGTTGAGATGTGGAGTACTGATAATAAAAAATTATAAAAACAAAAATACAGTTATCAACATTCTTCTCATCCTAAATCTGAAAGGTAGCATCATAGCAGAAAAAAAAAAAAAAAAAAAAAAAAAAAGCGAACTCTATCCCAGCTTAGACAAGGATATGTATTCAACCCTTGGTGTTAATTTTATAAGCGTGGTTATATAGTATATTTCAAATGTTATAGAAGGTTAGAGTACTTCTCTGAGTTTTGAGATGTTTGAGTTTTCATTTTTTATTATTTTTCAGTTTTGTTATACATGAAAGAAAATAAATAAAAAAAAGAAATGTTTGGTACAAAATTTTACTGTATTTTCAAAAATGGGAAAACTGTTTTCACTGTTCAGAATAGAAAAAAAAATATATGTTCAATTAAATTTTTATTTTTGTATAAATCTTTTTTGTTAACAATTTTAGCTAAAAAAAAAAGTAATTTCATGTGACATATTAAAACAAAACAAAACAAAACCCTCAAAGTCTGCTTAATAAGGCCTTAATCCTACTGAACTGTTTCTAAACTGGACAAAAAAAAAAAAAAAAAAATCTTGAACCTGGTGAGAGGAAGTATGGAACTCCAGCAAACTTGTTGAAATACTGAACCAATGAGAATATTTCCCAGTCCAAGTGCAACACATAAAAAGTTTGTTTCATGTAGAATTGCTATAAGAACAGATGTTGGAGGAAAAAAACCTCAGTATTCTGACATTTCTGTTGGGCATTCTTACCTTTAGGTTACAGTTAGCCTCCCATAAAATGGAGGACAGATGAGGTGAATTAATCAGCAGAGGTTTCCAACATACTGGATAATGACTAGAAAGGCACAGCACTTCTTCCAGTTCCCAGGTCACATCCAGTTCCCAGGTCACAGGAAGATACTTTCTCTTGAAGTAGACCATTTTCTTTTATAGACAGTAAGATCTAAATGGCAATATATAATATTCTTTAAGAAGAAGAGATTAGCAAAACTGCAGTCAGAAAATTAAAAAAGCAAGCCATGAGCTTGAATACTGACATACATTTCCTTGAGCTAGATACCTGAAAGCATGTTCTGTCCCAAAGAGGATAGCCTGCTCCCAGAAGAAGGTCAGGTAGAGTTTGGGACTTAAAATACTATGGTTTAAATTGTCAGGCATCTAGATACCATGTAGCCTTCTACTCGCTCCCCTCCAAGTGAGATGGGGGAGGGAATTAAAAACAAAATATTTGTGGATTGAAAAAGAAGTTATTTATTAGGACAGAAATTATAAAAAAGAATTTAAAAATGTGATGATCTTTATCTCTATATATGTCTTTCTGTATATGTATATACATATATGTTTGCAAAGCAACTACAACTCAGCTATCAACCAATGTCCAGCTAACGTTACAACTGCTTGCATACACCTTCCCCAGCAACACAACATCTCCCCACCAATGACCAGCCAAACTCCAAGCAGCAGGTGGTTTCCCTTTGCCAGACCCCCACAGCCTTATAGCCTTCCATATGTGGTAGTCATGTGATGTGAAGTAACCACTTGACCAATCAAGGACAGCTGTCCTAGTTTCCATCCCTCCCTGCATGTTTCCCTCCACACCCATACCATAATGGTGATGGCCTTTCCCAGCAGATTGTCAGGGTCCTGGGTATGTTCCCATCACTCAACAATAATTAAAAACACGTTTTCTGTTAACACTGTCTCAGGTGAAACCAGGACACAAATTTTCTGTAAACAGCCACTAGGGAGAGGGATAAGTATTTGCTGCTGTATAAACATATATCTTTAAATTTCTGTTTAACTTTAGGGTCAAAAGGTGATTAATTGTACAGTTTGGAATGCTTCATTTCCAAGATTAAACAGATCTGAACAGATGTTTTAAGAATCAAATTCTAGATTTAGGTCCTGTAATTTCTATGTAAATTTTGTGAAAGTAACATTTACTAGATTTTTATTTTTCCTGTATAGTAAGAATCTTCAACTAGGTTTTCTCTTGCACCGTTTGAAATCCCAGAAGTCACACTTTCTGAGATTTATGTGTCACTTATTAGATGATTTCCTAATCATTTCAGCAGATGTTGAGAATGAGATGCTGAAACACTTACCTAAAAGCATGAATCTTCTGCTAGCATGGGGAAAGTGCAAAGGCAAATACCAGTAAAAGTTATTTCAAGCACAATAAGTAGAATTCTACACAACCTTGTCAGTCTTGTGTCAGCATAAAGGAACAGGTCAAGAGGAAACAGCCAGAAACTGGAGCACAGAAAGTTATGCACAAAATGTGCGCAAGAACTTCTTTACGGTGAGGTGATGGAGCACTGGAACAGGCTGCCCAAGGGAGGTTGTGGAGTCTCTTTCTCTGGACATGTTCAAGACCCGCCTGGACACCTACTTCTGTGACCTGCTGTAGGGAATTTGCTTTGGCAGGGGGGTAGGACTTGATGATCTCTGGAGGTCCCTTCCAACCTCTACAATTCTGTGATTCTGTGAATATGTTAGGGAACATTTATTTAGAGGGCCTAGTTCCATTGAATGTATGCATTTGCCTACATATGCTATAGTAACAAACTCAGCATAAACGTATTTTTTATTTGAAAAGTTTATAATGGAGATATATCTAGAAGATTCAGTTTAAGAACTTCTTGTAAAACACGAATTTTTAGCTTAACATAATAGAACTCAGACTTTAAGGTACTTTTATAAATGTCTATTCTTTGTTCAGTCCAGTGTGATACCTCAGCACAATACTCTGCAGTCCTTCTACAAATATGCATGCCTTCATAAATCTTTCATTATTTTGTCTGAAGTTACATAGGTCTCCTGCAGCCCTCTGCTCTGTTACATAAACAATTCATGGAAGCAGCTTGAGTTGATTACATTTGCAATTTTTTAATATACAAATCAGACAAGTGTTTTGTTCACTTAATGGTACTAACATATTTAAATGCCAGTAATGAATTTCAATTATTTACTAGTTGTGTTGCTTAAATGAACTATCAATTCAATGCAATGATGTAAAATTAAGAGGGTTTTTTTTTGTTTGTTTCTTTCTTTCTTTTAATAGCAGCTATTAACTCTTATAAATGGAAGATAGGATCTATGGGTATAACTGTTTTGATGCAAGCTTCCTTTGTTTTTTTTTCAAATTAATTCCCTCACAATAAATTGATTAAATCTATTTTCTCAACGTATTGAGCATATTCTGTAATGTTTTATATTGCACCATTATGGCGTATGCATGCGTGATTGACTATGGATAAATTGTTATTACAAATATCCCAAAGCAGAGTTTCTGGATGTAGCAGTTTTAGATGTGAATTTAGATTTTTGCTGAGCATAGTTATATATATTCAAAATTACAGATTCCTCTGCAACTCTGAGTTCTCTGTCAACTGCTACTTGAGTCAAGAACAGAAAAGATCGACTTACAAGATTATCCAGATGACAGGTTCTTTAATTTCTTCAAAACACATTTCTACATGTAACACAGCTTTTTTGAATTGATAGTAACTCAACAGTTCGATGAGTGGCCTGATTTGGTTGAGATCTATGAAACCTGTATAAATGGCTGATGAAAATAAAGTAACTCTTGAAAAGTGACTCTGTGTGTGTATATATAAGGAGCAACTATTCTATTAAAATTATTAATTAAATCACTTGTTACAAGATTTAACAAAATGCTGGAAATAATGCTGGTTTCTGTGTTTTCTTCTCTTTGAGGACATTCAGCAGCTGGCATGAAAACGCATTAGAGTATTGGATGATTGGATACCTAAGGTAACTGTAAATTCTATTGTAACTAATGCACAAAGCCCAGTTAAAATAAAACAAAACAAAATAAAAAGAAATAGAGTAAATTTAGAATAGCTAACATAAATATGTAGCAGATCACATGAGTTTTCCATGGAAATTCTGCCGATTAAAACAATATGGAAAGTATCCCATGAATTGGCAGTTGAAGTTAGAATTCTTCCTAGTTTCATAAAGCCTATAGTTACCAAAGCTAAAACACTGTATTCAGTCCTTGCATGATCAAATTATTCTTGAATTATAGTGCAAAGTGGAATTATCTTAATAAACTCAGGAGCTTACAGAATGTTTAGGGCACTTAAGTGGAAAATTGAAATACAGTTTTCAGTATACGCATGCACTGAAAAGAGACCTTTATCTCCCTTTCCCTAAGTTATTTTTCTTTAACATACAAGTACCTTCTGAAAAAGAAGATGAATTCACAACTGGTTCAAACAAACAATCTTGACCTTTGCTCAATTATTTGGAAGAAAGAATGTGAATACCTGATTTTACCTGGAAACTTCAGACCTTTATTAATTTCCTGAGAAAGACATTCAAAGGGAGAACCTAATCTTTGTTTCTTAACATACATAAGCTTTGTAACATCACAAAGCGTGGCAAGCTCTGAACATATTCTTAGTCAGTGTTTTTAAATATTTAGCCTTCATTTCCTTTGGTCTTTACAGTTCTTTTTGTGACCCACTTTCACTATTAGTAAACAATATGAAATGACAGAGCTACATTTTAACTCATAGTCAGAATGAGTAAAGTGGAACTACATCCTCTATCTGTCAAGAAGACTTGTTAGTATACACATCAGGTATAATAATAAAAACATATCTTATGATTTTGCAACAGCAAATGGCGAAATAAAATGACATAGGTGCTGAAAAAGTGGCTGCATTAGAGAAAATGTGATACCTTTGTGAAGAGTGTATTAGAATCACATTACTTGCATCTCTGCAAGCAATTTTTTTTGGACGATATAATTAGAGCACTGAGTATAGTAAAACACATCTATAAGATCACAAAATTAAAAGCGGTTTACATTTATGATTATGTTGAAGATAACAAATGGTTGTTTCAAATCCACCATAAAGAAAATAGAACTTAAGACACAACTTCATTTTTCTTCAAATGCAAGTTCTTTATAATGTGAAATTTTTTCACATAATTAAAAATGAATTAATTGGAGCAAACAGTTATATACAGAACCTTTCATCTTTGCATGAAAATAGAAACTTTTATTCATTTTTTCACAAGGCTTGCATTGAAAATTTTCCATATTTGAGGTAGTCTCAGTCAAATTGTAGGAAGATCTAATATAACAATTATATGAAATCCAAGGTGAACAGAAATTGTATCAAAATAATGCAGATATGTCATGTCATATTCCCCTAAATAATCACACAAAGGCTATTCTACATGACAAAATTGTAATTTGTGCTATCTCATGAGATGGTAATATTTGCCCAGACTGAATCGTCGTCTTACTGGTACACTGTATGCTCATTTGAATCATTTTTTTAGATGACATTTCATGGGAAGTTAAGACTTGTGATAGCAAAACTGTTTTTGTTTACTTGTTTATTTGGGGGAAGTTTGTTTCTTTTTCTTTTAATGTAGAAGTTGCAGACTGCAGTGCTCAACATATCTACTTGAAAGTCATCTGCATTATGACAGTAATCCACAAAAGAAAAATCGCTGTGGCAAAGAACAGTTTGTAACTTTCTATGATTATACTTAATACTTAATGATTTTTCCAGTTAAAATGATAAACATCCAAAGATTTTCTTTGTGAAATTTTATTTTTTACTATTTTTATTCAGTTTAAAAACTGCTTTTTTATGTTAGTGCAATAAACTGCCCAAAGTTAATCTACTGTTTTGGAAAGCTTTTACAAGTTTCATATGTAACTCTTACTATGTAGTTAAAAAAGGGAGTATTGTAAAATACCTGTATTTGAGGAATTATTTTAATGGACATTTTTTATTGATCTATATCTCGTCTGAAAATCTCCTCCTAATTCCACTCAAGGGTGGTTAAACAGGCAGCTTAAAATATTCATCAGTACCATTAGTTTCTATTATTAGGGCAGAAATACTATAAAATATATGCAAATTCTTAATAAAGAAATTAATCCCGATAATTTAAATTGAAAATATTACCCGTTCAAGGGCTATATATGTATAGCCCTTGAGAAGCTTTTATGATACTGAAATAAAACCTAAAATTACCCAAAAGTATGTTGAGCTGTGCCTGTTTAACACAATGAATGAACAGGCTTGAGAAATGGACCAGCATCTCTCCATTGCCGGCACATGCATGGATTGAGAGAAAAATTGCAGGGAATTACTTGATGATATTAGTGGATAAAAATGTGGACACAATCCAGTGGTGTGCAGTTGCAGCCCAGAAAGCTAGTCATATTCTAGGCTGCATCAAAAGAAATGTAACAAGCAGGTCAAGGTCTTTTGTTCTACTCCACATTTGTGAGACCCAGATGGAGCATTGCATTCAGAAAAAAAAAAAAAAAAAAAAAAAAAAAAAAAAAAAAAAAAGTAGATTAATTTTAGATATAAGGAAGTAATTATTCTCTGAGAGGGTGATGAGACTCAGGATGCCTAGGGAAACTCTGCATGCCCCCTGCCTGGATGAGTTCAGTTCCAGGTTGGATGGGGTTTGGTGCAGCCTGATTTAGTGAAAGATGTCCCTGCCCAAGGTCCCTTCCAACCTAAACCTTTCTATGGTTCTGTTAAAAATATGGGATGTTTTCACTGAAAGGAGGAAAGAGAAGAAGAGGAAAAAATATGTTCATAATGTAGTTACAAAGCTGAAGAGTAAAAGTGTAGTACCATGAGAAAGGTGAATTGGGAATCCTCTTCAAAAGTTGCAGTGATAAGAAGTCATGTGAAAGGAAGAACTTGCTGTAGAGTGTGAAGAGAAAAGCATGGCAAAATATACGAACCCAGATTGCAGGGCATAAGAAATTGCCTTGAATGATGGACAGTTCTAAAAACTGTGCACTTTTGAATTTTAAGCAGAACTGAATACAGAAGTTAGTAACAGCCTGATGATCACTTAGAGAAAAACTGAAAGAGTAAAAAAATATTTTATATTCTTCAGTTTACACTTATAAATAGTCACACTTAATTTAATGTAAAATTAAATAAACATGAAACAAGCAATTCAATATAACGAATTCTATAGCAGTCCTATTTGATAAGCATATTCCAGAAAATGTGTGATGTGAAATAATTTTGTGTATGTTATGAGATACCTTGTATAGGTATTTTTTTTCTTCCTTTTGGAAATTAAAATAATATTTCTTTACCTATCTTCACACTTTGGATCATTATTTTTTTCTTGCTCTGTGTAAATTTTGTTTCTTTTGAATTTTCTGGACAATAAATCATTCTCTTTCTCAGAGAATGACTGCTTAGTCACAATAAGAACAATAATAATGCACATAAAAAATATTAGCCCTCATAAATTTCCTTGCTGATTGCCTGTATGTAACGTGGAAAAAATTTCCAGATTATATTTTATGAAAGACAGCATCATCTTAAATAATCAACAGAAAGAAAAATATTTTAAAAATACTTTATGTTGAAGATCTTTTATTTTTCTTTCATTTAATAGAAAAAAAAATCCTGTTTCATGCTGTAGGACTAATAAGCCTTCTTCAGAAGCCTCAAGGACTTTTAAAACATCAGAGAATCAAAATTTGTACCTAACTAGGCTATTAAGCAACCACATTAATCTCACTGCTGGTGTAAAAAATGGTCAAGGTGCTACAAATATCAGACACTGCAATGATACAATACCTGAATCTTAAACAAAAATAAAAAAAATAAAACAAATATTTAATTCAAAATGCCAGATATGCTTTGAGCGTCACAAAAAATATTTTAATTACTACTGCCTTTTCAGTTTCTGAGCGCTGATGTAGGTATAAAACTGTGTGTGGGGGGAGGGAAAGACATACAAAAAAAAAACAGACAACAGTAAACAGCACCAAAGGAAAAAAAAAAAGAAAAAAAAAGAAAACAAAATACTTCATTTACAATCATTTACAGTACAACAAGGCAATTTGCAGACTTGGACTTGGAAACTTGGAAACATGGGTAAAATGTTAAGATGGAAAGATCGAACATAAATTTGATGCATGGCATATTTTTTCACATCTGTTTATCAATGTATCTAGCTATCTACCTAATCTATTTATCTACCTGTTGTCTAGACTTTGAATATGCATGTAATCGCTTTCTGTCTCTGTCATAGAAGGTGATCTTGTATTTCACTGATTTGTCTGCTTCTTACACTTTGCTAGCATTTTTTTCCTGGTTTTATGTATCTGATATTTTAGACTTTGGTTTTATTAGTTCTCTTTCACAGAATCACAGAATGGCCCAGGGTTGGAAGGGACCTCAAGGATCATAAATCTCCAACCCCTTTGCCACAGTCAGAGCCGCAAATCTCCACATTTAATCCTTAGACCAGGCTGCCCAGGACCCCATCCGATCTGGCCTTGAACACCTCCAGGGACAGGGCATCCACAAAAGACAGTAACTTCTCCCTCAAAAAAACTAAGAATTACTTTTAACAGTCTTGAATTAATGTTATATGGTCTTTGTGACTGCAGGTTTAGTAGTGCCAGGCAGGATAAAAATATTAACACTCACTTTAAAATTTGCATTGATGAATAAGAAAATATGTGAAGACAGATTTCTCAACTTTGATTCCAATTTTTTCTCAAAATTAATCACAGTAATTTAATGATTCAGTAGATGAACAGTCAGAATGACTACATGCTTAAGATCCAGCTCATCTTTTACAGAAATTCTTATATTTACAAATCTTTGTACCTCATACTTCAAAATAAGGAAAGACTCATTGGAAATAGGAAGGTCATAATTTTCCTTCCCTACAGAATCCATAAGATATATATAGAATCTTGTGAGGAGAAAACCAGGTAAAAGGCAAGATTACAACCCTAGATGGCAAGAGGGCAGACTTCTAGTTCTTCTGAGATTTGCTTGAAAAACTTGTATGAATAAAGCATTAGAGAGAAGAGGGGCACAAGAAAACTGTTTGAACTTCAAGGATCACTTCCTCCAAGCTTTAGAATGGTCCATCCCCATGAGCAAGAGATTAGGCAAAAATTCTAGGAGACCTGTGTTGATGAAGAAGGCAATTCTGGAAGTAGTCAAACAAGAAAAAGGAACACACAGGCAGAAGCAGATGTGGTTGTAAGACCATTCTCAATAATCCTTGATTACCATGGTAATGGAGAAGTGCCTGAAGGCTAGAGGGAAGAAAATGTCACTAGGTATGTGTTTTCACTAGCAATGGACAAGAGCATACATGCCACACTTGCAAAAATCTGTGCCAAAGGAAATGACCCACTGTTACTGTCACCACTGCTGAAACACAGTGTCATCTTCATGAGCATTCAATGAATGTCAATGGCTGTATTTTTTTCTGCATGAAGGAATCCACTTGCACACCTTCTGATGTGTTATTTTGTCAGATTGCTCCTCTGCTATTATTTGTCACACGGCACAGAATATTAGTGAGAAGACTCAATTTCTACTTTCATGCTATCAACATTTGCCTTTGATGTTGTGTTGTGGAGCAGCAGAACAGTCCTCATAATTCGCCCCTGAAAAAAAAAAAAAAAAAAAAAAAAAAAAAAAAAAGCGTATTACATTTTAATGTAGCCTAGAATCTAGTAGTAATTTATAATTCCTTGTTATTATGAAGTAGCATCAGAACCAGTATTTTCTGTTCATTATGATTGCCATAGCAGAAAAAAAAAAAAAATATATCAATATTGTTTTCTGAAATTCAGTGCAGTTTCCATTCACTGAATTCTTACTCTAATTTTCTAATACATTACTTCAAAGTGTATGAGCTGAAACATTCCTTACTCTTGACTGCAAATGGCTGGAAATTTGATGGGAAAGCTGATTTAGATAGCTTATTCAATAAACATGCCCTTTTTAAGATATCTGAGTGACAGAAACTTATTGGCGAAGAATCTGTATGTCTTTCTTGCATAGCATAAAGACAGAATTCTGTTTTGAAATTTTATGTTCCCAGTGACATAGAGGTATAGCTGAAGATTATAGCCTCATTGCTAATGCTACCCAGTTCCCTTTAAAAATATCTTTAGGTTACACATATTTAAATATTTATCATTAATGTATTTATATATGTTGAAAGCAGAGTAAGACAAAAACAAAACAACAAAAAAAGCATGCTAATGGAAAAAATAAATATTAGAAACCAAAGAGATAAAAATGCATGGGCACATTCTGCATATAAGACATGAATAACCCAAAAAAGAATATCAAGAAAATAAAATTAATTAACAAATATTTATCTGGATCCACTTATTTATTTTCAATCAGCTAAAGCAATCAAGATGTTAATAGATAAAAAGAAGACTGAATTCGCTGTAGAAGCTGGTTTTCAAAACTGATTAAAAATTAGTATCACCTACATTGTTTGTAGAGAAACTCTGTAGAATTCACTCTGTGGATGATCATACTTTTCTCCAGGAAATCACTGAATTAAATGCAGAACTGAATAAGCATATATTATAAATATTATAAAAAATAAAGGTCTTGCTCTCTAGATTATTTAAATTTTCATTAAAACTGGAGTTTTGAGCATATAAGAAAGAAATGGCATTTATTTTTCTCTACTGAAGTAATTAGAACTCTGTCATTGTACAGCTGAACAATGAAATGTTGAAAGAGAATCTTTCGATGTATACTTTTGTTATTTTACATCACTGCTTATTTCTAGTGATTATTTGATCATAAGTTTATGACGTTTGTATTATAATGCAAATGATAGGCAAACTCATGGTGAAAGAAAGGTTAATAAACAGAACTTAATAACTGAGCTGTCCTACAAAAACTAGTATTTCATCCATATATGATATAAACTTTATAGGTGTTCGTGATCTCGAGTGATGTTGGCAAAGAGTGGCGTCAGGACCCTGAACTTTGGAAGAGCGAACTTTAAGCTGTTCGATGGACTGTTGGCCAAGATCCCCTTTGTTTAAAAATGAAGACGTTGAGGAGAGCTGGCTACTCTTCAAGAATGCCTTCCTGAGAGTATGAGAGCTCTCTGTCCCTCTGAATAAGAAAGCATGTAGAGGAGGTAAGAAACTAGCATGGCTTAACAAGGACCTGCTGGGCACATTGAGGGCAAAGAAAAGTGCATACAAGCTCTGGAAAGAAGGGCTTGTCACTTGGGAAGAATACAGGGATGCTGTCCAGATTTGCAGACGTAGGATCAGGAAAGCCAAGGCACAGGCAGAACTGAACTTGGCGAGGGACGTGAAAAACTATACGAAGATATTCTACAGGTGCATTGGCCAGAAGAGACAGGCGAGTGTACCTCCTTTTGTAAATGTAAAAGCAGAACTTCAATGGACAAAGAGAAGGCTGAGGTACTGAATGAGTTCTTTGCCTTGGTCTTCACCAGGATTGCAGTACTTCTCGGTCTGCAACCAGGATTGCAGTACTTCTCATGTCCCTGAGCCCTGCATCCCTAAACCTCTAGGTGGGGACTGGGGCGGTAAGTCCTCCCCCACTGTGAGGACAGAGCAGGTCTAAGACTGCCTCATGAGACTAAATGTGTACAAGTCTATGGGGCTGGATGGCATGTATCCCAGGGCTCTGAAGTAGCTGGATGAAGTGGTTGCTGAGCCACTCTCCATCATACTTGAAAAGTCATGGCTGTCAGATGAGGTCCTGGATGACTGGAGACAGGGTCACGTCACTTCCATTTACAAGAAAGGGAGCAAGGAGGACCCAGGGAACTACAGGCCAGTGAGTCTCACCTCTGTGCCTGGGAAGATCATGGAACAGTTCTTCCTGGACGACGTGCTTGATCAGATGAGGAATGAGTGTGTGATCTGAGACAGCCAGCATAGCTTCACCAGGAGAAGGTCCTGCTTAACCAATCTGGTGGCCTTCTATGATGAAGTGACAGCATTGGTGGACAAGGGAAAGGCGACTGATGTCATTTACCTGGACTTGAGCAAGGTGTTTGATATGGTCCCCCACCACATCCTCATGTCCAAATTGGAGGGATGTGGATTTGATGGGTGGACCACTCGATGGATAAAAAATTGGTTAAAAGGCCACAGACAGGGGATGGTCATCAATGGCTCTATGTCCAGGTGGAGGCCGGTAACGAGTGGCGTCACCCAGGGTCTGTCTTGGGACCAGTGCTCTTCAACATCTTTATCAGTGACATCAACAACGGAATTGAGTGCACCCTCAGCAAGTTTGCTGATGACACCAAGATGAGTGGTGCGATTGACACAGTTGAAGGAAGGAATTATATTCAGAGGGACCTTGACAGGCTAGAAAGGTGGGCCAGGGTGAACCTGATGAGGTTCCACACAGCAAAGTGCAAGGTTTTGCACTTGGGTCAGAGGAATCCCAGGCATCCATACAGACTGGAAGGAGTGGTCCTTGAGACCAGCCCTGTGGAGAAGGACCTGGGGGTCTTGATAGATGAAAAACTTAACATGAGCCAGCAGCGTGCCCTTGTGGTTCAGAAGGCAAATGGTATCCTGGGCTCCATCAGAAGAGAGTTGGCCTGCAGGAACAGGGAGGTGATTGTCCCCCTCTACTCTGCTCTTGTGAGACCCCATCTGGAGTACTGCATCCAGGTCTGGAACTCCCGGTACAAAAAAGACAGAGCTGTTGGAGAGGGTCCAGAGGAGAGCCATGAAGATGATCAGGGAACTGGAGCACCTCCTGTACAAAGATAGGCTGAGGGAGCTGGGCTTGTTCAGCCTGGAGAAAAGAAGGCAGTGAGGTGACCTAATTGCAGCCTTTCAGTACTTAAAGGGAGCCTACAAGCGGGAGTGGAATCAACTCTTTGGAATGGTAGATAACAGCAGGACAAAGGGAAATGGTTTTAAGTTGAGGGAGGGAAGATTTAGATTGGATGCTGGGGGAAGTTCTTTACAGAGCGAGTGGTGAAGTGCTCAAACAGGCTGCCCAGAGAGGTTGTGGATGACCCTTCCCTGGAGGTGTTCAAAGCCAGATTGGTGGGACCCTGGGCAGCTGGATCTAGTATTAAATGGGGAGTTTGGTGGCTCTGCATGTGGCATGGGGGATTGGAGATTCATGATCCTTGAGGTCCCTTCAAACCCTTGCCATTCTGTGATTCTGTGCTTCTGTGATCTTTCAAAGTTTACTTCGTTTTTAAAGTTGCTCTGCAAACTCGTGGTATCACAGAAGTATGTTAACAAGGAATGTAGCTTTTCAGAGAATACTCCAAAGAAAGTGGTAGTGT
>NW_024885532.1:15523841-15639286 GCF_019232065.1 Centrocercus urophasianus
CCCCCCCCCCCCCCCCCCCCCCCCCCCCCCCCCCCCCCCAAACAAAGTAATTAGTATTAAAAATGAAAACTTAGCAAACAGTACTGGACATTCAAAAAATTCAGCTTCCAAACTATTTACGTAACAGAGACAACAGATTATGAATTCAGTTCTATGTAAAGCAAAATGTATACTCAATTTGACATCTAAGAAATACCTAATATTAGATTTTTATTTATTTATTTATTTATTTATTTATTTATCTGATTTTTTAAATGAAACAGACATCAAACATATTGATCTGGAAAAGAACTTTTATGTTGTTATTCCACAAAAAAATATTAATATGCTCTATGTGAAGAAGTGCTGAAAATACTGTTTATAATTTTTTTTCTTTTAATTAACAAGGGAATGCTGATTTTATCCTGCATACTTTCAGCTAATTGGCAAATTAGATGTAGTCTTTTAACATCAATATGCCAAATAAAAGTGGATATTAATGCAATTATTTGTATTATGCTTTTGCAGTATCTCATTATCTTATAATCATTCATCACCTTGTCTTTATAACATGACGATTAGACAGAAATAACAATAAACTAGATACTAAATACAAATGTTATTATACCCAATGTTTCTGAAAAAAATCATAAGCCTACTGAGTTATCTTACAGAGTTGTCTAGATTAGTTCATCCTCTCTATGATACGCATTTTACACAAAATTATATTCATGTATATGCATTCAGAAACATGATTTTTTTTCAACTCCTAATCACCACGCTCAAGAAAAGTAGTTTTTTGGAGTTTTGTCATTTTAATATCTGATAGAAAACCTCAGCATTGATAATTTAAATTGTGAAGAAATTCGAAAGACTCTCTAAGAAATATACTAAATCACTGTAGAATCTTCAAATCTATTATCTTCTTCTAACTTCTTTATTTCCAGATATAATATATATAAGACCAGTAAACTTCTGTGTCAGTTACTGATGTTGCACCAAGGGATGTGATTTATTAGAGAAATAGGGGTGGTAGCTTGACAGTCATACTAGATGATCTTGGAAATCTTTTCCAGCTTTGATGATTCTATGATTCTGTGATTCTACGATACTGACTTCATTTCAAATTCACCAAATTCACCAGTCTGCATTTCACTGAATATATTGTATATGAAAGCAAATAATACAAAAATTTTAAAAAATATTGTACTGAGTCATTTTTTTTCCCTTAATTTATTTATTACTATGAATGCATCAACCAGTATGTCAAGAGAAAATGTATCAAAAACAGAAGAAAAAAAATAGGAGAGTAATTTTTTGAAAATTAGAATCCTGACTATGATTTAACTGACAATATCACGTGTTTTTATACTTCAAGAAACTTTGTTCATTGTAAACTCATATTAAATACAGAATCTGTTATGTGTAATTTAACGTTCTCTTTAAATCATATTGAGTACTAAGTTTTATAGATCTGCAAATATGTTCAGACAAATGGAGTTTAACTTAAATCTTATACATCAAATTTACAGTTAATATATCTTTAATTTTTTTTTTCAATAAAGAGTAGAGCTAAATATTTCTCTTTTATTCATTCTGTTTAAGAAATTCTAGGAGATGCAGTAGAGTACAGAAAACAGATAATATTTTAAAATTATAAAAGTAGATAATAAAGATACATAGCAAATTTCTTAAGAAGCAGAATATGCCTTTTGCCAGCCTGCCATCACACTAGAACACCCTGTTATTCCTGAAGAGTATCTCACAGAGAATAGTGTCAAATTTTTAGCAATTGTATATCTGCCTTTCTGACATAAATAATAAGTAAAGATTTATAATATAATGCAGGAAATTAATGGAACATACAAGAGTTTTCCAAGCAGTAGTTTGGGCTGAGAACTTTAGAACCTTCAAGGGAAAGTCATATTATTGTCTGATTAAAAATAGGTTATAACTTTAATATAAAATTAATATATTTAGAATCTACAGGTACATATTAACAAAATTTCTATGTATGGCTCAATTAATGGAGAAGAAAAAAAAAAAATAAAAGGAAAAACAAAAGCAAATTGCCAAGAGACAGACAAATGTCTAAGCTGTGCCGTGTTAGCCCTAGGATCCATCATTCTAATGTTCTACAGCAAGTAAATGGAGATTAATATGAAAGAATATAATAGTAAAATGAACATGAAGTTGCATTTTTCCAGACTGTTCTGCTGTTCACCATCAATCTTGTACCTGAAGTGTTAATTTTATTTTTAATTATAATTTTCTAAATTAATTTTTAATTTTTTTAATTTATTTTTAATGATCATCAAGGAAGTAATTTTTCCTGTAAATTTAAAACAAAACAAAGTAAACCAAACAAAAAATGCAACAAAATACATTATGACAAGATGATCTGCACCTTAGTTATACAAAGTCAGTAAGAGACAGTTGGTCTGAATCTCATTATTGTTTTATTTGTCAGTAACTAAGTCTGTGGTAGTATGTCCTACATTTCTCAATCCAGACATCTGCCCTATTCTACAGATTCGTAAGGAGTTGATTCACTGTCATTATTCTCTACCTTTCATTCTTTCTGTAAGACAAACATTTTGATAATGACATTTGTATGGATGTTTCAACTGATAAACTGTGATGGATTTTCAGAAGAGCTGGCTGAACTTAGTATAAAAACACAAGAGTGATTCTCAGATACAGATGATATTTCTTCTCTAACTACATGAGATGGAAACTTATTTTAAACTATTCCATGAAAAGATGAAAATATAGTAAAAAATGTTTACTGCAACATAGCTCTTATTTTTTTTATAGCTCATGCTGCCAGCAATGTTAAATGGGAATAAAAGATGTTCTTCTGCTTGCAGTGGAGCTGTTTGTGGTCTCTCCTTTTTTTTCTTCCAGATGTCATATTCAAGATAACTTCCAGATATACAAGGTTAATCACTGTATTGGCTCAGGAAGCTTGTTTCATGTTGCATTGTTTCACAAGCTACCTATATGATTTATAAGTTTAATTCCCACTTACACTAAATGAGATTGTCTTGTGAAAGGAGATAAATAATTATTTTCATGCCCACAAAAAAACAACAACAACAACAAACAAACCAACAACCAACAGCAACAACAAAATCACTATTCAGAATGTTACCTTTGACATTTACAATTCTTAAGTATTTTTTTTTTATAGTCAGTTACTGTTTAATTATTAATATAAAACACGAATTCTCCAGAAAGATAAATTAAGATATATGCGATCTGTAGAATAGAGAAATAACCGCAAGAGTTTGGCATTACCTGAGTTATGTGAATTGAGATTAAAGTGTCTGTTTTGATTACTGACAGAAGGTTGGAACCTGAGGGTATGGGTATGCTGTGATATGCCTGTATTCTATATTACAAAATAAAACAAAGGCAGAGACTAGTCCTTGGCTGCTGAAATAAGGAGACTTCAGGCTAGATAGAACTCATCCCTTTTTATAACCAATTGAACGCATTCATAAAATATTGATGTTGGTTTAAATTTCATCTATTTCATATCAGTTCATGAGGTATCCAGTCTTCTTCAATGTAAAATGTTTAAATTTTTAAGATTCAGCTGTATACATTGAGCAGTGCTTCTGTAGAAAGGGGTATATGGTGCAGGTCTTTGAATATGAATTCAGAGAATATGAGAGTACCTGAGAGTTTGAGGTTGTGATCCAGAGGAATATGGACCTGGCAAAGGGCAGAGTCAGGACCCTAAACTTCAGAAGTGCAAAATTCTGGCTGTTTAAGATGTTATTGGATAAGATCCTCTGGGAAAATGAACTTAGGAACATAGGAACAGAACAAAGATGTCAACCTTTTAAAGACATATTTCTGAGAGTACAAGAGCTTTCCATTCCCCAGGATAAGAAATCATACTCAACAGGCACTTGTGAGTTGAACTAAGGGAAAAGAAGGAAATGTATAAACAGTGGAAGCAGGGTTGTATGGCCTGGGAAGAATACAAGGATGCCAGCCTAACATGCAAAGATGGAATCAAGAAAGTAAAGAACAGATGGAAGTGAATTTAGTGAGGAATATACAAAATAACAGGGGATACCACAGATACCTTCATCAGAAGAGAAAATTTGAGGAGAGTGTATCTCTTCTGACAAATGAGAAGGGAGAGCTGGCATCAACAGACACAAAGAAGGGTGAGGTACTCAGCAAGTTCTTTTCCTCAGTCTTCACTGGCAGTAGTCAGTATTGTCACATTGCTCACATCCCCACGTGGTTTTTGGGTGATCAAAATCCCTCTCACTCTAAACGAAAAACAAGTTTGATCTCTTCTGATGAAACTGAATGTGTACAAGTCCATAGGGCAGAATGACATGCATCCCAGAGGTCCTGAGGGGACTGGCTGATGTAGTTGATAAGCTACTCTCATCATATTTGAAAAGTCATAGCTGTCAGACAAAAGTCTTCAGAGACTGGAAAACGGGAAACATTACTCCAATTTTTAAGTAAGGGAGAAAATGACAGTAAGTTGAGTGATAACAGATAACAGAAAGGAAGGAATGTTATCCAAAGGGTCCTGGGCCGTCTTGAAAAATAGGCTCACAAGAAGCTAATGAGGTTGAGGAAAGCTAAGTGAAGGTGCTGCATTTGTGTTAGCGTATTCCCAGATATGTATACAAATGGAAGAAGAACTTATTGAAAGCAGTCCTGGGGAGAAAGACCTGAGGGTGCTGGTGGACAAAAAGCTGGACTTGAGCCAGCAGTATACTAACCAGAAGGCTACATCAAAAGAGGGGTGGCCAGCAAGGAGAGGGAATTGGCTGTCCCTCTCTACTCCATCTTTGTGAGGCCCCACATGGATTACTGCACATCCAGGCCTGGGGTCCTGTCTGAGCCTTTCAAGGATTTTTTTAACTTAAACAACTAACTTTACGACTGTTTGAGAATGAAAGAATAGAACATTAATGACTGAAGTTGATAGCTGTAAGATCTGTGGAGACTCACTCTAGAAGCAGAGTTAGTGGACTGTTTATCTTCACTACTTCTCATGTCTCAGAAAACATTAGAAAAGGGAAGAGGGGGTGCACAACCAACAAAGACTCTCATCGATACTCCCAAATCTTCTAGGAGGCCTGTCCTCTTCAATATCTTTATTGATGACCTGGATGAGGGCACTGAGTGCACCTTCAGTAAGTTTGCGGATGACACCAAGTTGGCTGGAAGTGTGGATCTGCCTGGGAGTAGTGAGGCCCTACAGAGGGATCTGGACAGGCTGGAGAGCTGGGCTGAAGCCAATGGAATGAGTTCCAACAAGGCCAAATGCCGGGTCCTTCACTTTGGCCACAACAACCCCAGGCAATGCTACAGGCTTGGGGTGGAGTGTCTAGAAGACTGGGTAAAGGAAATGGACCGGGGGGTATTGATTGATGCTCAGCTGAACATGAGCCAGAAGTGTGCCTGGGTGACCAAGAAGGCCAATGGCATCCCGGCTTGCATCAGAAACAGTGTTGCCAGCAGGAACAGGGAAGTGATTGTGCCTCTGTACTGAGCTCTGGTGAGGCCGCACCTGGAGTAATGTGTCCAGTTTTGGGTCCCTCAAAGCAAGAAAGACATTGAGGCCCTGGAGTGTGTTCAAAGAAGGGCAACAAAGCTGGTGAGGGGTATGGAACACAGGCCTTATCAGGAGTGGCTGAGGGAGCTGGGATTGTTCTGCCTGGAGAAGAGGAGGCTCAGGGGAGACCTTATTGCTCTCTATACCTGAAGGGAGGATATAGTGAGCTAGGGGTCGGCCTCTTCTCTCTTGTAACTGCTGATAGGACTAGAGGGAATGGCTTCATGCTGTGCCAGGGGAGATTTAGGCTGGATGTTAGGAAATACTACTTCTGTGAAAGATTGGTCAGGCACTGGAATGGGCTGCCCAGGGAGGTGGTGGAGTCACCAAGGTGTTCAAGGAAAGTTTGGATTTTGTGTTGAGGGACATGGTCTAGTGAGTACTATTGGTGATAGATGGATGGTTGTGCTGGATAATCTTGAAGGTTTTTTCCAAGCTTGGTGCTTCTGTGATTCTGTGATTCTGTGGTGTTCAAGGCCAGGTTGCATAGGACACTGGGCAGCCTGATCCACTGGGTGGCAATCTGTCCATGGCAACGGTGATGGAATGAGATGATCTTTAAAGCTCCTTCCAAACCAAGCCATTCTATGATTGTATGATTATATAAAAGTGTCAAACATTCTGTTACAGTTGAGAACAGTGTGGAGAGGTATCAGTCCTGTTGTAGTGGTATTCTGAAGCCTTTTGGGAGCTGTAACTGAAGGGAGCTATACTCTAATCTGTGTTCAGTCCTCATCTTGGAAAGATTTAACTGAAGTCACTTGCAGTATTTAGGCAATTTGGAAGATCTGCATCCTGTGCATGAGCTAATTCAGTGACACTATTTTTATCTGTTCAGGTCATGAGAGTGTGAGTGTCACCAAAACCATATATCACCAAGAGTAGCAGTCCTGTTCTCCTCCAAGCTTTTTCCTTACTTCCTACTGTCAGTGTTTTCCCCTTCATTAGCCCTCACTCATGTCTCATCTGATGCTTGTTTGATCTGTTTCTAAACCAGCTTAATGTGTATCAACTCCAAATCTTTGAGTGATTTACTTAGCTTGTGAAGAGACATTGACAGTTTTAATTATGTAGCTTTTGCTTGTTTGCTTGCTTGTTTTCTTTCCAGATTGACTAAGGAGAGAGAGAGGGCACTGTAAAAATTAATTGAAAGGCATTTATTTATTTATTTATTTATTTATTTATTTATTTATTTATTTTCTACCAGGGCAATATCTCCAAGGTATCCTTTGAAAAAAGGATTGGTTGGGATTCCTAGGAAAGAAAAAAAAATAAAAAATAAATAATAATTAAAAAAAATTACTATGCTTATTGCTTGTCTCATGAATTTTAAGAATAGAATAAAACTATAAAAATATAAATGATTTGACTTACATCTCAAATTCAACTTCACTGCTTTGTTTATTTGATCTAAAAATTAACCTCCAAATATACAAAGCTATAGTACTTCACATGACAAAGTAATGTGTTGTAGTGATATGGATGTCAAAACAGAGCAACAAAAATGTGTTAAGTAATGAAGAGTAAGTGTTGGAAGCATGTGTATAAGTGAGAAATGAAATTGATTCACTATTGATTATAAAATTAAAAGAAAATAATACATTTGTGAATTTATTGTTTTAATTGAAATTTTTTTCTCTAGCTTAAAATGAATTAATGATTTAATGAAATACGAGATAAACATTCATTAGCTATATATAAAAATAAAAGCTTCTTTCAATATCTATTTCTTTAGAAATAGAAATTAAAAGAAAAGAATAAATTATATTATGTATTATAGCAGATGAAATAAAATGAGGTAGAACTAAATTTCTATAAATTTTGATTATTTAAATTGCAAATATGTTTGTTTTTGTTTTTGTTTTTGTTTTTTTACTTTGTGAAATATTTTATATCTAACTTAAAATAATTTACATTTCTACAAAATAAGTAGAATTAATACAAAATAAATAGAATCCCTGCCAGCAGCCAGGTCAACCCTTGAGAGCAGAGGGATGTCATGGCTTCCCCCTACATCACTTCCCGAGGGGACTGAAAAGTAACAAAATTTCCCCTTATTCATTCCTGGAGGTATTCAAGGCCATGCTGGATGTGGCTCGGGGGAGTCTGGTCTAGTGGTTGGTGTCCCTGCACATAGCAGGGCAGTTGAAACTCCATAATCATTGTGGTCCTTTTCAACCCAGTCATTCTATGATTCTATGATTCTATGAAGTAGATTTTTTAAAAAAATTTCTGTATCATCTCCCTGATTTATGCTTTTTTTGTTGTTGTTCTGTTTTGTTTTGAGGCATAGTACTGTTTTTTTTTTTGTTTTTTTTTTTTTTTTTGGCAAAGCATTAGGGGTTTACACTAAGAGAGAAGCAGGAATTTTGAAGTATTTACTGAATACATCTGAAGCATTCCACTGATATTTCTAACAGAAGCCAAACTCTTCTGTCATTTGTTACGTGAATGATCTAACTAATTTCTATGGGCCTAGCATAAATGAGTAAGGAAATCTAGATGGTTCTTTTTTCACAGATAAATCTTTGGCACCATGGAGATTAGTAGATTAGTAGCAAGTAGTAGATTGAATGACAATGAAAATCTTTTTTTTTTTTTTTTTTTTTTTTTCAGTTCATATTAACTTTAATAAATTCTGGTTTGGTGGGGGGTGTTTTTCTAATTTTTTTAATTTCTGAAAAAGAAGCTCTCTGATGAACTTTTCTACATGAACTTGTGAATCTTTGATTTTTTTTTGTGCAATAAAATTAAAAAATATATGTAACAGATGGAAAAAAAATAAATTGCCCTGTACAGACTGGCAAGGTGGGCTGTGTTGTTGTGGGGAAGCACCATAAAGTTTAGAAATATTAGTGAATTAACAAAGATCACTCAAATTAAAGTCCATCTACAGATGTGACACATGTCTACAAGAAGGTCAGGAGGCTCTAGAGAACTATAGGCCCGTCAGCCTGAGCTGAATCTAGTGGAAAGTCATAGAGCAAATTGTCTTGAGTGTGATCACATGGTATGTGCAAGGCAACCAGGGGATCAGGCCTAGCCAGCGTGAACATGAGCCAGCAGTTTGCTCAGATGGCCAAGAAGGCCAATGGCATCCTGATTTGTATCAGAAACTGTGTAGTCAGCGGGACCTGGGAGGTGAGCATCCCTCTGTACTTAGCGCTGGTGAGGCCTCATCCTAACTACTGTATTCAGTTCTGAGAATCTCATGTGTGATCTTTCAAATGGTTCAGAATACCTCAATACCTCATATAATTTCATACTTTTTTTTTTTTTTTTTTTTTTTTTTTTCCATTTTTGGAAGCTAACAACTTTTTCTTGTGCTTCAGAAACTAGAACTGACTGTGATCTTGTTTAACATATGTATCAGAGACCTGGGTGAAGGTATAGAGTGTTCCATCAGCAAGTCTGCTGGTATGCAAGTCTCTGGCTGACATGCCAGAGCCATGTTGCCATTGAGTGAACCCTGGACAGGCTGGAGAGAGGAACCTTATGTGATATAACAAGGGCAAAAGTACACCTAGGGAAGAATAATTTCACTCATCAGTACAGGGAAGGGGCTGACATGCTAGAAAGCAACTCTGCAGAGAAGGACCTTGGTGTCCTGGTTGACAACAGGTTGGCCATGAGCCAGCAGTGTGCCCTTGTGGCCACAAGGTGAATGGTTTCCTGGGCTCCATTAAAGAGTACGTGGCCAGCAGATTGATGGAAGTTATCCTCCCCCCTTACTGTGCCCTGGTGAGGTCATAACCAGTACACTGTATCCAGTTCTGGGCTCCCCAGACCAAGAGAGATTGGAAAGAGAGTCCAGAGAAGGGCTACAGAGATGAATAAGAACCTGGAGCTACTCACTTAAGAGTGCACTAGAACAAGCTGCGCAGAGAAGCTGTGGACTCTCCGCATCTGGAGAAATTCAGAGCCTGCCTGAAGACTTTCCTTAACATATACAACGGAAACTGTTCTAGAAGGGGAGGTGGACTAGACGATCTCGAGAGATCCCTTCCAACCACTATGACTATGTGATTCTATACTCCGTTAATATATCTAAGCATGCAGAAATGTCCTTCCTATTGATCAGAACTATTCTCTTTATCCATTTTTTCATCTTCATTAAAATGAAATTTGTTTAATCACTTTTATTTTATTCATATTATATTGATTTATTTTCCCTCAGACAGTTTCAGAAAATATTAGACATACTTTTTTCTCATGAAATTTTAAAACAAATTAAAAAAAACTTGCTGAAATTATCACTTTTTTTCACACACACAAACAAAAACCTCTTTTTTACATGGTGCATATTTCAGTTCTCTTGCTTCTTGCAGCTAATATCACAACATAAATGTAATCCTTGAATTATAGTTTATTTTAAATGCGTATAAGAAAATACCTTTGAAGTCTAATGAAAAATGTACAGGAAGAACCTTTTATAATATTTCTTGTATAGCTTTTTCTTTTAATAATTGATTCTTGCTTACAAAATGGAATTTCCTTGATACCATAGAACATAAGGTGTTTCTGTTAATTGGGTATCAGCCTTGCTAGTATTTTAAATAAGCTTTTACAGACATTGCTCCTTGCAATGCCATTTTATTTTAAATTAATGGAAATTTTGTCTTGCGAGTGGGGTTTGTCTTAGCACTATCTTGAAAGTAAGAAACAAAAGTGACTTTTTTTTTTTTTTTCCCCCATCTTAAATTTGTCAATGTAGATAACTATCCTTCTATATATAGGTAGTAGGTTAACCTTGACTGTCCTCCAAGTGCCCAGCAAGACACTCCTCATCAGGCCAAGGAGAGAAAAGACAATGAAAATGCTCATGAGTTGAGACAAAGACAGAGAAATCGTACACTGATTAGTGTCATGAGAAAAATGTGTTTAGCTTGGGGAGGATTAATTTAATGTTTTGACAATGAATAACACAGTAGAGCAATGAGAACTAAAGGCAAATTAGAAACACCTTCTCCCTGAACAGTCTTCTACCTCCTCTGTCCCTGAGAAGTGCAGGAGAAAAAGGAATGGGAAAAAGGGTCAATCCATAATGCTTCATCTCTGCTGAAATTCTCCAGAAAAGGACTAGGAGTCCTGATGCACACCAAATGGAAAATGAGTCAACAATGTGCCCTGGCTGCTAAGAATATTAAAGGTATCCTGGGGTTCACTATGAAAACTGTCACCATAGATCAGGAAAAGCGATCCTTTCTCTCTGCTCATTGTGCTAAAGCTGTTCCTGAAGTACTGTAACCAGTTCTGGGCCTCCCAGTACAAGAGAGACATGGACATAGTAGAAAGTGTCCAATATAGAGCCAGAAATATTATTGGGGGAACTGGAACACCTTTTATATGAGAAGAGGCCAAGGCGATTGAGACTATATAGCCTGGAGAAGAGGAGGCTCAGTTGGGATTTTATCAGTTTATATTAACACCTGAAAGAAGGATGGGAAGAGAATGGAGTCAGGTTCTTTTCAGTGGAGTCCAGTGTCAGGACAAGAGGCACAAATCAGAACATAAGAGGTTCCATCTGATTATTAGAATGCAGTTCTTTTCTGTATGGATGATAGTAATGAAGTCTCTCTCATTGGAGATCTTCGAAAGCCATCTAGATATAGTGCTGGGCAATATGGTCAAGGTATTCCTACTTGAGCAGGTGAATTGTACCAAATGGCCTCCAGAGGTCCAGCCTTCCAACCATAACCATTCTGTGATTCCATATTAATAATTTCATAAATTAAGTAGTGACACAAAATGTTCCCAGACTCTGAGAATCATTATCTAACTAGCTTGTGAGAAACAATCGAAGGACAATCTGGCTTTGCTTATAAGAATGAATACAGCAATTTAATCTAAGTTTATATCTGCCCGCTGCCATCTATGCTATGCTGAACTTTCATATGGACAAAGGATATAAGTATGTATCTCCAGAATACACCCGTCTAATTTATACTATATTTCTATTCTACAGCAAACTAAACTTCTTTCTTGAGTTGTTTATTTTTCTCTACAGTGTCTGCACTGTGAACCTTGCTCAGAATATAAAGGATTCTAGATCATTAAACATAAGTTTGAAATGAAACACAACCTGAACCAGCTGTTAGCTCTTTTTTTGTGATAAGCATTGGGAGGTGATGTCTTTACTGTGCTACTGCGGCATTTTTCTACTAATAAATAAAAAGATGTGAAAAAATAAATGAGATTTTACGCTGTTGCTTACATAGATAACCACATATTATGACAAAGTTAGCCTAAGCTATACTGATCTCATCAGTATTTAATTATTCTTTTTTGAGACTTTTAAGTAGTTTTGTCATCTTTGAGGTAATCTTCCACAGTCAGATATTTAAACAATAGAAGGGAATTTTTTTTTTTAGTGTTTCTGTAGTAATCTGGTGTTTTCTTTGTGTCACATTTTTATTTTTTTGCTTTAGCACTCAGGATCTAAATGAAATATTTTTATCAATGTAAGTTTTATTTTATTTTGCTACTCTTTTATAAATTTTATTAATTTATTTTTATTTTTATTGGAGAATATTTACAATAGCCCACTTTTAGTTACTGAATGTCAGAAAATATCAATCTTCATCATTTTGAAGGCTGTAAAAGTTGTAAAGTTTATTCTAAATGTCAGAATACTAAAAATGTCTATAAATATGTTTTATGAGTAGGCCACTTGATATATAGTAGGAGGAAAATATTTTCCAACTAAGCCTTCCAATTATTCTGAAATTAAAAGTCATTAAGCTTTATTGGTGACATTTTCCATCATAGCAAAAATAGGTTGAGACCCTTTATCTCTTTTGTAAAATACAGATATCCGAGCTTTGTCAATTTCCAAGGGACATATATAATATTTAACTGGAAAAAGAAAATCTGTGAACAATAATTGTTCAAAATGTAAAATAATTGTTTAAAAATGTAAAAATTTAAAAAAAAAAAAAAAAAGTATTAAAATTCAGTAAGGATTGAGAAGAAACAGAAAACATGTTAAAGTGCTAACTAAACCACTTCTTTCTGATAGGATTAATGAGTGCTGAACTTCATTAACTTTATATATTTACCCTGAACTAAGTGTTCTTATGTGATTTGAAAAGAAAAGCTAACACAGAGTCAGGCTCTCACTGTAATCCTTAGACAAGAACATTTCTCTTTACTTTGTATTTCTTAAATCGTTGGTTTCTCTTTACTTTGTATCTCTTAAATTGTTGATTTGTGTTTATTTTACCTACTCACCAAATTGTACTTATTTATTTATTTTTATTTTTTTTTATTTATTTATTTATTTTTATTATTACTATTATTAACTTACTGGGAGAAAGAGAAGTGTTTCATACTACTATCATTGAAATTCACAATTCTAATTTTTTATTTTTTTTTATTTTTTATTTTATTTTTTTTTTTTTTTGAGCCGCAGAACTGACATTGCCATGCATTAACTAGGCTGGCTAAGGTCCTTCTCTGCAGGGCTGCTCTCAAGGACTGCTCCTTCCAGGCTGTATGGATGCCTGGATGCCTGTGTGCAAGAACTGCTTTACAGTGAGGGTGATGGAGCACTGGAACAGGCTGCCCAGGGAGGTGGTGGAGTCTCCTTCTCTGGAGATATTCAAGACCTGCCTGGACACCTATTTGTGCGAGGACCCCTACTGGTGTAAGGAACCTGCTTTGGCAGGGGGGTTGGACTTGATGATCTCTGGAGGTCCCTTCCAACCCCAACGATTCTGTGATTCTGTGATTCTGTAATGACTTCCTATTTCTGAGGTGCTTTTTTTTTTTTTTTTTTTTTTTTTTTAATGATCCTTTAAATCTTAGCTTTCCCACTGCTTTTTACCATAGTCGTCTAGGTATCAGTGTCTAGAGTTGCTACGTAAGAAAGCTTCACTTTTTTTCCCACATCATGTTAATAAATCCTTGTTTTATCTTGTCTTAGATGAATTACTGTGCAGTGTAGCAATGACTTATACCTTCTTCTACAAAGTGCTCATAAAGAAACTTGCTAGAATAAGAGTATCTTGTATAATGTTAACTACAAAGTTGAAGATCTCCAGCAAGAATGTAGACCCACAGCACTTGAACAAGAGAAGGGCAGTTCAGGTACAGTAATGATAATCAGGCTTAGTCAAAAGACTATCTGCAGAGCAAACAAAGGCAATGGCAGAGCCTTTATTTGAGATAAAGGCACTGCAGGAAAAAGATGCCAAAGAGTAATTAATTCACCCCTCCCAGCAACAGTTTGGAAAAAAAGGGGCAAGCTGGAAAATGCAGCCTTCTCCTGTCTGTACTCTTGCGCCACTGGAGAAGGGCAGGGGTAAGGGAAACCTCAGACTCATACTGCACATGCTCTCCCAGAAGCATTGCTGAGACAGACAGGGTGACTCTAGCCTCCCTCCCCCTCCCCTTCCAGGGTGACTAACCCACACACCAGGCTCATATACTGCTTCAGGCTGTGACCTAGAAAATCCACTGCACTATCACACAAGTCTGTAGTAGAGTGGCAGATAAGAGCTCAAAACTGGAAAACAAGTCATCAAGGCAAGGTCATGTTTAGAAAGGTGAAGAATTACAGAACAACTGCTTAGGCAAGTTCTAGCACAGGCAGGCAATGCTACTGTTCTTATCACATGGAATGTTTTCTTAATATCTATTCTTTGAATTTTTTCTTAATATATGAGTTTTCCTTGCTGTAATTTAGGTCAATTTATTTCTTTGGTTATTGTAGATATATGGTGACAATTGTTACCTTCTTTAAATATCAAGAAGTTTAATAAGTTTGATTGCAAGATACCCTTAGAATAAACTGTCCTATATCTTGGTTTGTATTGAGCTGATCTCTAGTTAATCTTTATTTCCCTAAATGAATTTTCTTGAATTAGTCTATACCTTCCCAGACATAAAGAGCTCAGATCTAGTTCATGTGATGTCTAAAGAATGCTGAGAAGTGGAGAAAATGCATTTTACCTATCTTTCAGGCAAAAACAAAAACAGAAAAAGGATCTTTTTTTTTTTTTTTTTTTTTTTTTTTTTCCCATGACAATATGACTTTGGCTTCTGCTCAGCTTTGTAATAGCTTTTAGATCTGCTTCAGCAGAAGTAATACCTAAACTTATAAAACCACTGCTTACAAAAATAGAGAAGAAATATATTGAGAAAAACACACACACACGCATACACACACAAAGAATTAAACAAAAACATTTGTTTCTGATCTAATATGATGTCACATTTTTATTACTTAAATATTTTTAAGGCTAGACTTAATTTTTAGAACTAAAAATTTTTTAGAAATTTTTAGACTAAATTTTTTAAGGTTAGACTGTTTAATTATAGAAAAACAAAGTTTTGCTTTATTTGAGGCTCGTGTACTCGATTATCCTGAACTCTGCCAAAGAAGCCATTTTGTATTTGAAATGTTTTAAACAGAACTCAGAAAAATTAAGATTCTGAAAAGCAACAAAAGTTTCCTGTTTATTTTTAAATCATTGATGACAAACACTAAGAACAAACTTCCTCTTCCCCCACGTCCCAAACCAGCTCATAATATCAAGTAGAGCAATAGGAACTGATCTTTCTGTTAAAATTTCCTTTGTTAAGTTGTACACAAGTGTCAACTGCCACCTTCAAATCACAGGGCCTTCTTGCTTTAAATGTATTATTTTTGTCATGGTTTTATGTTTTTTGGTTTTCAGTATTCCACATCATAACATCATGTAGCACTGGGAGTTAAAGTGTTAATGCTCCAATTCCAGGTACCTGTAACCTTATATATTTACAGAAGTCACGGGATCTGGCCCTTCTGGGTGGGGGCGTCTCTTTCTTACTGCCTTGCAGTGAGCGCTGGAGGCTGCTTTCCTAGCTGTTCCAAGCTTTTCAAGTTTGACTCAGTCTCAGAATTCTCTCTCTCCTAACTTATTTATTATTCTCAATTTCAATTAGATTGTATTATATTATCTTGCATTCCAATATCATAGTTAGTAAAACAAGTTTTCCTCCATAGATTGTTGTCTCTGTTTTTTTCTTTCTTCCTTGAGCCCAGCTCCCATCTCCCTATCCCTTTCCCCTTCCCATTTTGTGGGGCTGGGGAGGGGGCCCAGGGGCCTACTGCCCCCCTATCACAGGCATAGATTGATCTAGCTAACTCCATGACAGTTTTGTAGCTGGTAAATTAGGTAACAAAGTACAATATGTACCAGTTTCTGAAGTTTAAAGTGCAGGAAAAATATCAAGAATAACCAGAGCAAGGGGAAGGACAGATTCTTTCATATCTTAGACACACATAGTTGGTAAAAAAGGATCAAACTTTATTCAGACTGTCTGCTGATTTCCTTCAAACTCTGATTTGACCTTTCTGCTTCTAAAGTTAGTAGTTTTTGTGATTCTTCTGCTTCAAAAACTCTTCTGAAGGGAAATCCTGAGGGATAAATTCCACCAGACCTGTGCAGAGTATCATCTTGAATGAGAGCTTCCTCACCTCAACAGATCAAGTGTCTTTAGAGCCTAAGATCAAGGAGCTACCTATACTAGTAGTGAACATTAAACATAAGAATAAGAAAGAGATAGGGTGAAGTAAATAAACACTGTGTATGATTCTTGCAATTAATAATAATGCCCACAGTACTGAGGGGATTGCCAGAGCTTGTATTGGCCTGCCCTGGTTTTAGCTTTCTCTAGTGATCAAATAACAACACCCCCTAACCTGCTGTAGATGAAGTTCTACAAATACTGCACTGAGTGAAGGTGTGAGAAACTCCGAGAGTAACTGTGTAACAAAAAATTTTCTTTTTTGTCTATTGAGTCTGGTGGAAGGTACAGTGAAGCTGTCAGAGTTTAGATGAACAAAAATCTCCTCTTGAACAAATAACTCCCACAAAGAGATTTGGATGTTCACAGCATACTGTGGTGTCCCACAGTGTGTCTTTTTCAGAGGAACATTATCAGCCTTAGGACCTAGAAGAGCAGGATGAGTCAGAAGAACATCTAGGAAAAGGGTAGATGGTGGTAACTTTTAAATTATGACTGTGAAAGCACACATTTTTTCTGCATTTTTTTTTTTTCCAATCAAACTTCTGTGTTGTTGAGGATCTCACATAAAAGTTCTTTCCCCCTTTGATAATTTTCTTCTGAGTAAAGCACAATAACATCTGTGGTACTCATTACACAGAATTTTTATTTATTTATTTATTTATTTTCATCTCAGTCCCGAGAATAGCCAGAATAGCTTCTTGTGAGTTTCTGATTAATTATTCCAACAAACAGTTATTGGTGTCGTCTAATTTCTTGTTAATATCTTTCATGAACATTTACCCATGCTATGTAGAATAACTGAAGTCTCCTTTACAACTTCTCATCTCCATTAGATACAGATGGATAATGCCAAATCAGGTGCCCAAAGGCAATGGAATATTTCATGCAGTGCAGAGACACAAGATTTAAGGATGATCCCTGAGCTTCTACACCTGCAACTATCTCACAGAGCACCCTAAGGAAATGTGGAACAAGACATCTTTATGCTAACAGCTGAACCATGCCCTCTGTTTCTTTATATATAGCACTATTCTCCCTCTGAAGCTAAGCAAGTCTGATACAAAATATATTTTGAGTTCTTGAATTAGAAAGGCAAACCATACATCTCTTGTATGATCCCAAGGTGAATATCCAATCATAAAAGTCAACTTACAATCTTCTCTCACTGGGAAGGTATCAGATATTAAATCCAGTCATTTAATATTTTAAAGAACTTAATGCTTGAAGCAAATCCAAAAATATCTTAGAATTCACAGTTCTATTAAAATCTATATGAAGTCCATAGCAGTGTTGACCTACATTTGCAGCAATTAAGAAAATAATACAATTAACATCAATTTCAATTAATTTTACCCTGGTTTCCTACATATAACAGAAGTGCAATTATTTTAGGATTCTTTGAAGTATGAGAAAACACATTATCCAAGTGGGAGAAATACACAATACAGTTACCACATGCAGAACCAGTCAATTTGCATAATTATATAGCAAAACTTATGACAAAGGCTAAGATATTAAAACAACTTTCATTAGATTTCTAAATTCACTTTTATCTTTAAAGCTCCGCTTTCATCCCTTGCAATACTTGGGAAAAAATAAAATGCATCTACTTTACGTTGTAATCATACTTATTTGTAAACTATCTTGTATCTGTGAAAACTAAAACAAACAGACAAAAAGCATTCCTCAGATTTTAAATAAACTTGGAATTTCTTTCTGTCAATTAAACACAAGTCCAGTAGTATGTAGTAGTATGTACTGAGTCTAAGATGAAAACAGAAATGGCAAACACACTCTAGAAATGATATAGCAGCAATGTAATTATGAAAGTATGTAGCAACTGTGCTGATATGCGTCAGCATTTATGCTATGAAGTTTACGAAACTATGTTTTTAAATGCACTCAAAGAAAGAATGCAGTTTTTGAAGCCAGAAAGATTTTTTGCATGGTTGAATTTAGTTTGTGAAAGTGCTGAATAAAGTCTTGAAGTTCTATGGAAATGAAAGCCAAAAGTTATTCATTGTCTGTTGCAGGCGACTGCGAGACACCCCCATGGGATGTGGCGCGATAGGCCCTCTCCCTGCTCTATGATTGATGTGTGGCACGTGCCCTTAGGGGCGTAGACGAAGCACTTAGGTTATATAAGGTAGAGTTCACATGTAATAAACACCATTTTGCTGTTCATCACATTGGTGTGTGCGTGCAGTCATTTGGTCCTGGCCTGGTTTTAGGTCAGTACCGTAGGAGGCAATTGTCTATTTGTGACCTCTGGGCATTCCCTGATGGCCCATCTTGGATTGTTTCAAGAAGCAGCCTCTTTGTTAGAAGCTAAACTTTTGCTTCTGATTTAATATAGCAAAAAATAAGCATCATAGAAAAGTATGTTTCTGTGTTAAGACTTTATCCACTGATCAACATGTAGAATTAAATACAATGCAGATCTCTACAAACAATACAGCTATTTTCAGAGTGAAAACAATATTTTCATATGAAAGCAATTTAAAGCTCAAATATACCATAACTAGTTTCTGCATGTCTAGAAATGAAATTTAAATATAAATGCAAGCAACCTCTTGTTGAAACAATATCCAGAGAATAGATAAACAATAATACACAAATATTCCATGATGGAAGCTACCATTTTGCTAATATGGGGCCAGGTTATTCATTTTTAACTATATTTACTGCCTTTCTTAGCTGGCAGCTGTTCCTTCACTGTTGTATTAGATATACTGAAATTATTAGCAGTAGTAGAAAAACTAGTGCTCAAAACTAGCAGACTTTCACAGTGTACTACTACAGTGTATTGAGCCATATCTCTGACATTTGACAGAAGTTCAAATGCACGCTACTGCTATCTGTAATGTTTCAGGAGCTACGTGGAAATTACAGGCAAACATCTTGGGAATGACAATAATAAATAAGCTTGTATGAACTCATTATGCTGGTTCCAATATGATGACATTTTCAAGAATAAACAGGTTTTTATTTTCAGTTTTGTTTGTTTTACAGAGATAAACTTGTTTACATGTAGCCTTTCCAAATGCTAATCACTAAATAACTAAAAAAAAGATTTAAATTATTTATAAAGTATTATTGTTATTTTGCCACACATAGTACTTCCTTTTGAGTTGCAATATGCTTCTAGTACAAAGAGAAATGTTAGACACATTTTTACACATAATTAAAAAAGATGACAAAATCTAATATTCCTTTTATCAGTTTTTAATAGGAAAAAAAGTAGAAAAATAGGTAACACATTTACTTATTTTTATATATATATTTTTATAATCAATTTACAACCAACCTGAGATTTTTGGATAATACTAGGAAAAATGCAGTCCAGATGAAAACTTTTTTCTTTTTTCTGATTTTTTTAGGGCCTGAATTTTAGTGTACAATTCCACAATCCAGGAACTAATCTTTAGAATATTCAGCCTATAATATTGTAAATATCTGTAGAAGAATGTTGAATAAAGACCCTTCTTAAATACACTTGTAGGCAAATAACTAAACTTAATCCTTTTGAGAAAAACATTCTAATAAATAACTTTTTCTTTAATTATATTCATTTATTTAAAGGTGAAATGAAAAACGTATTTGCCTCTGATTCCAGATAGAAGAAAATTAGAAATCCTTTGACCGTATGGATCACAGAATCACAGAATACTATGAGTTGTAAGGGACCCACAAGGATCATCAAGTTCAAATCCTGGCTTCACACAGAACCACCCAAAAATCAAACATATTTCTGAGAATGTTGTCCAAATTCTTCTTGAACTTTTACAGCTCAGTTTCATGACCACTGCCCTGGGGAGGCTGTTCCACCTTTTCCTGATATTCAAGCTGAACCTCCCCTGATGCAGGTTTGTATATTCAAATGTTCAAATATATTTCTCCATTGTAAAAAGACTGCAACACAAATCAATACCATCACCATTCCTAACAATGTTGAATAGAAAGGCTGCAGATATCTGCCTAACATATTCTATGCACAGACTCAATTCACAGTAGTTCATAGATTGCATTAAACATTGTACACACTGTGACGATATATTCATGAATACCCTGGATGGAAAAATGTGTTTCAGGCTCACTGATTCCAAAGCTTTGTTGCAAGTATAAAAGTGGCACATAAAAGTACTTTCTGAAGAAAGTAACTCTAAGGCTTTTAAGTCTCTCTTGTCATTTACTATGTACTGAAAATGTTCCTTGAACCATTAGCAATATAAATGAACCTAGTAATAAATGAATTAACTATAATTCCAGGGGGAAAGGGAAAATTTAACTCTAAGGGAGCCCCTGAACATCTTACAGATGGCTGTAAAACAAAATCATTTGCTTTGTTACACACTTCCGTATTCACTTAAGGAATTACTTTATATCTTTGTGATGGTCTAACTTCTAGGAAAGAAAAAAATCTGCCTCAAAAATCTGTGCACTAGATATGACTTCATAATAAATACCATTTTTAGATTTTTTTAAGTGCTCTAAGTATTATTGAAATGCTTTTTGCTTGAAAATTTATTTACACAAAATAATATTTTTCAGCAACAAAAAAACATTATGTTTCAGTTCTACATTTTCCTGTACCTCTGAACTCCACAAAAATGTGAACAATAAATCTTTAAACTGTCAGAAAATAATATTTTTTAAAAAAGTAATTAAAAACAGTTAAAAATTCATTTTCCTAGAATGTAAAAATTGAATTGCATTTTAATCAAAATCAGAAAAAAAAAAAAAAAAAAAAAAAAAAAAAAAAAAAAAAAAAAAAAAAGATTAAATCCAAATGCTATCTTTAAGATATTGTCACTGTCATGGACCCTGGTAAGAAGGGTCCCTTGGGATTTAGTCCTGACAGGTAAAGGGGTCCAGAAAGTCTGAATATTCTTCAAGAAGGAAATCTTAAATGTGCAGGAGCAGGTTACCTCCCTGTGCTGTAAGATGAAATGGCAGGGAAGAAGATTGTCATGGACGAGCAGCGAACCTTTCCTGAGGCTCCAGGAGAAAAAAGGATCTACGTTCTGTGGAAGACATGATGGGCAAATCAGGGAGAGTATGAAGAAATGTTAGGATTTACAGGGAGGAAATTAGAAAGGCAAAAGCCCAGCTTGAACTCAACGTGACCACAGGAGTAAAGGAGACAAAAAAAAAAAAAAAAAAATTTAGAAATATATAACAGTAAGAGGAGGGCTAAGAAGAATCTCCATTCTTTACTGGTTGCATCACAAAATGTGACCACTGAGGGTAAGAAAAAGATTGAGTTCTCAATGCCTACTTTACATCTGTCTTTAAAAGTCAGACTAATTATTTTCCCTACAGAGGAATCTGGACAGACTGGGTTGCTGGGTTGAGGCTAGTGGGCTGAAGTTAAACAAGACCAAGTGGCAGGTCCTGCACTTTGGCCAAAAAAACTCCAAGCAATGCTACAGGTTTGGGGAAGGAGGGCTGCAAGATTATATGGAAGAAACAGATGTGAGGTTATTGGCCAACACTGATTTGAATATGAGGCAGCAGTATGCCCAGGTGGCCAAGAAGGCTAAAGGCATCATGGCTTGTACTGCCAGCAGAAGCAGAGAAGTGATCATCCTTCTGTTCTCAGCTCTGATGAAGTCACACCTTGAGTACCTGTCTCGCTCCAATTTATAGGAGGGAGAGGAGGTTCTTTTATTATCTATATACCCGGCGTGAGATTAAGAAGCAAAGGTTCAAATGTTGGTCCAACCAGTTTATTACAAATCTTAATCAGGGGAAATGGGGAAGGGGAGAACGGACACTATTATGAATTAGGGTAATGGGGGGAAGGGAAGGAGGGCAATAGAAAAGATAGGAAAGAAGAAGCAAGGGGTCTTTATAGGCAGCAAGAGGGAGATAGTCACCACCATGGATCCAGCGAGGTTCGTAGTTCAGTCTTTGATCTTCAGTAGCGGTGGGTCGTCAGGCAGAGTTGTCCTGTTGCCAACGACGACGACGACCATGGTGATGATGGCCCTTTTTCAATGCTTCAAAGTGGTTGAGTCAGCTGTTTTTGGAGTGACAGCTCAAATCCAAAGTGGTCGAATCAGCTCTCCTTTGAGTGACAGATCAAACCCAAGGTGGTTGAGTCAGTTCTCTTTGCGGTGGCAGCTTCTGGCTCTGGGATCTCAGCAGGAACCTCCTTTGTTCTTATCTTTCTGGCCTTGCCAGCAGATAAGAGGAAGCAGGGAGGCACCAACTTGCATCTTGCCTTCGCAAGATACAATGGCATCATCCCCCAGCCTTCCATTCTTAGCTGGAGCGGTTTGGCCACAGGCCAGATCTTCCGCCAGTGAACACTGCTGAGCACTCTCTTCCGCTCTTCTACAGAGCAAGCAGCTCTGGGGGAAGGGGCTTGCAAATGTTCCCAAAGTGATATCGATTGTCACACAGTTAGCACCCATCAGTTGCCTCCTTGACAAGTCACTCAGAGTCTTATCACAAGAAAAACCTCAGGAAGCAAGCTTTGAGCCAAAAAAAAAAAAAAACTAAGAGGGATTCTCACAGTACCGTGTTCAGTTTTGAGCCCCTTATTACAAGAAAGGTAACAAAGCTCTGGAGCACACTGAGAGAAGAGCAACGAAAACAGTGAGAGGTCTGGAGCACAAGTCTTATGAGGAGCAGCTGAGGGAACTAGGATTGTTCAGGAGGCTCAGGGGAAATCTAATTACTCTCTACAATTACCTGAAAATAGTTTGAGGTGAGGTGGGAGTGGGTCTCTTCTCCTGTATAACTAGCAATAGTTCTAGAGTGAATGGCCTCAAGTGGCACCAAGGAAAATTCAGGTTGGAAGTTAGGAAAATTTTGTTCTTCAAAAGATTGATCAGGCAATGGAATGAGCTGCTAGGGAGGCGATGTTCGAGAAACGTTTAGATGTTGTACTAAGGGATATAGTTTTGTGGGGAAATACTGGTGGTAAGTGGATGGTTGGACTGCATAATATTTGAGGTCTTCTTCAACATTTTTACAATCATGTTTTGAATATTTTCACACCAATTCAGGATCATTAAAATGAAAACATTTGGAATCCTCAGAAATCCTGCATGAAAAAAACAACTTTTCCATCCATCAGTCAAATTTGGTTTTTTGTTTGTTCGTTTTGGTTTTGGTTCACACTTCAACTGGAAAACACAGAATCACATGGAATCACAGAATCACAGAGTTTAGAAGGGACCTCAAGAGTTCAGCCCCCTGCTAAAGCAGCTACCCTACAGTAGGTCACACAGGTAGATTACCAGATGGATCTCGAATATCTCTGTAGAAGGAGACTCCACAATCTCTCTGGGCAACCTGTTCCAGTGCTTAGTCACCTTACCATAAAGAACGTTATTTCTCATGTTGGTATAGAACTTCCTAGATACAGGATTTAGACCATTACTCCTTGCCTTATCACTGCACACCACAGAGGAGAGCTTGGCCTTATCCATTTGCCTCACATCTCCCATTAGACATTTATAAAAATTAAGTAGATCCACTCTCAGTCTTCCTTTTCCCAGGCTGAACAGACTCATGACTGGAGACATGAGTCTAAATGTGATCTCACCAGAGTAGAATACAGGGGGAGGATAACCTCTTCCACAGAATTACAGAATCACAGAATTGTAGGGGTTGGAAGGGACCTCTAGAGATCATCAAGTCCAACACCCCTGCCAAAGCAGGTTCCTTAAAACAGGTCGCACAGGTGGGCATCTAGGTAGGTCTTGAACATCTCCAGAGAAGGAGACTCCACCACCTCCCTGGGCAGCCTGTTCCAGTGCTCCATCACCTCACCGTAAAGAAGTTCTTGCGCACATTCATGCGGAACTTCCTGTGCTACAGCTTATGTCCGTTTCCCCTTGTCCTGTCTCTATATACCTCTGAAAAGAGACTGGACTCACCACTATGGCCCCACACCTTAGATATTTATAAACCTGGATTATATCCCCTCTCAGTTTTCTTTTCTCAAGGCTAAACAGACCCAGTTCACTCAGCCTTTCTTCATAGAAGAGATGCTCCAGGCCCTTCACCATTTTTGTGGCCCTCTGCTGGACTCTTTCCAAGAGGTCCCTGTCTTTTTTGTACTGGGGAGCCCAGAACTGGACACAGTACTCCAGATGAGGCCTTACCAGAGCAGAGTAGAGGGGGAGGATCACCTCCCTCAACCTTTCAACCTGATGGCTACCCTCTTTTTAATTCACCCCAGGATACCTCTGTCCTTCTTGGCCATAAGGGCACACTGCTGGCTCATGGCCAACCTTTTGTCTACCAGGACTCCGAGGTCCTTCTCCATAGAGCTCCCCTCCAGCAGCTCATCCCCCAACCTGTACTGGTGCATGGAATTATTCCTCCCCAGGTGCAAGACTCTACACTTGCTTTTGTTAAACCTCATCCGTTTTTTTTCTGCCCAGCTCTCCAGTCTATCCAGGTTTTGCTGAATAGTAGTACAGACTTTCAGAGTGTCAGCCACTCCTCCCAGATATGTATCATCAGCAAACTTACTGAAGGTGGACTCTATCACTTTCTGAAATATACATCCAGACACAGTAGTTTTTCCAAGCTTTAAGAAAAATATAAAGCTGTGTATTTTTAAACCCTTTCAATTTTTCAGGCTTTCAAAACTATTTACATGCTCATATAAAATTATTTCATAATTGAAAGAAATCATGTTTAAAATAGACTTTTCAATGAAAAGGCATGTATATTCCTGAAAGCAAACTATGACACACTTCCAAATGCCTGTTCCTCCTGATATATCTAACATAACCTCCAATTGCATATACCACATATCTTAATTGTTCTATACAATCTGTTTAACTTTATACATATTATACTATTTACCTGACTGATCACAGAATCATAGAATGGCCTGGGTGAAAAGGACCACAATGATCATCTAGTTTCAACCCCCCTGATGTGTGCAGGGTAGCCAACCACTAGACCCCGCTGCCCAGATTCACATCCAGCTTGGCCCTGAATGCATCCAGGGATGTGGCATCCACAACCTCCTTGGGCAAAGTGTTCCAGTGTGCCACCACCCTCTGGGTAAAAAAATTACTCCTAATATTTAACCTAAACCTCCTCTGATGCAGTTTAAGACCAGTCCCCCTTGTCCTATCTCTATCCACTCTCATAAACAGCCGTACCCCATCCTGTTTATATCCCCCTTCAAGTACTGGAAGGGCATTGGAGCCTTCCCTTCTCCAAACTAAACAAGACCAGTTCCCTCAACTTTCCTCATAGGACAGGTGCTCCAGCCCTCTGATCATTTTAGTGGTTCTCTTCTGGACCCATTCCAAGAGTTCCACATCCTTCCTGCACTGGAGGCCTGAGGCCTGGGTGCAGTATTCCAGATGGGGCCTCACAAGAGCTGAGTAGAGGGAGACAATCACCTCTCTCTCCCTGCTGGCCACCTCTTTTTTAATGCAGCCCAGAACACAGTTGGCCTTCCAGGCTGCAAGCACACACTGCTAGCTCACGTCCAGCTTCTTGTCTACTACCAAGTCCTTCTCCACAGGGCTGCTCTCAAGGACACCTTCCCCCAGTTTGTATAAATACCTGAGATCATTCCGACCCAAGTGTGGCACCCTGCACTTGGCCTTGTTGAACCTCATTAAGTCCCACATCTCCAGCCTGTCCAGGTCCCTCTGGATGGCTTCCCTTCCTTACGATATATTGACTGCACCACTCAGCTTGGTGTCATCCACAAACTTGCTGAGAGTGCACTCAATACCATCATCTATGCCATTGATGAAGATGTTGAAGAGCACTGGTCCTAAGACCGAACCCTGAGGGACACCACATGTGACCGGCCTTCACCCTGACACAGAACCATTAATTAAAACTCTTTGGCTGCATCCAGCCAGCCAATTCCTAATTGATCAAACAGTCCATCCTTCAAATCCACACCTCTCCAATTTAAAGAGAAGGATGTGGTGAGGGACCATGTCAAAGGCTTTGCAGAAGTCCAGGTAGATGACATCCATCACCCTTCCCCCATCCACTGAAGCTGTCACTCTATCACTGAAGGCCATCAGATTGGTCAGGCATGATCTGTCCTTGGCGAAGCCATGCTGTCTTGGATCACCTCTTTATCTCATATGTGCCTTAACATAGTTTCTCGGAGGATCTGCTCCATGATCTTCCCCGGCATAGAGGTGAGGCTTACCAGCCTGTGGGTCCCCAGGTCTTCCTTTCTCCCTTTCTTAAAAATACAAGTAACGTTTCCCTTTTTCCAGTCACCAGGGACTTCACCAGACAGTCATGATTTTTCAAATACAATAGAGAGCGGCTCAGCAACCGTATCAGACATCTCATTCTGAACCATAGGATGGATATCATCTGGCCCCATACATGTTCAACTCCAAGAGAAGGTCTTGGATTTAATCCACAGTTACAGATGGACAGAAACCACTCCTCATACTCTTACCCAGAGGCGCATGGTCCTGGAAGACATGGGAAGCCTGACCACCCATGAAGACTGGGCCAAAGCACTCACTGAGTATCTCAGCTTTTTCTATGTCTGAGGAAGCCAGCTCCCCCATTACCTTTGTTCAGAGTGGGAACACTCTCCTTGGCCTGTCTCTTCCTGCCTACGTACCTGTAGAACTCCTTTTTGTTATCCCTCACATCCCTCACCAAGGATGTGTGTTAGCTCCATCTGTGCCTTGGCTTTCCTAATCCTTTCTCTACACACATGGACAACAGCCCTGTATTCCTCCCAGGATACACAACCCTGCTTCCACTTTCTGTACATTTCCCTCTTTTCTCTCAGTTTAAGCTGCAGGTCCTTGCATAGCCATGACGGTCACCTGCCTTCCCTGCTTGAATTCTTCTGCTGGGGAATGGAGAGCCGTTGTGCTCTCAGAACGGTGTCCTTAAAGAGCTGCCAGCTCTGTTCTGTGCCCATGCCCTTAAAGACAGCTTCCCAGGGGATTCTATGCAGCAGTTCCTTGAGCAGCCAGAAGTTTACCCTCCTAAAGCAGATTCCTAACTCTGCTTTTTGCCAGGCTTGCATTCTTAAGATCACGAACTCCACCAAGGCATGGTCACTGCAGCCCAGGCTGCCTCCAGTTTTAACCTCTCTAAAGCTCTCCTCTGCATTAGTGAGCAACAGGTTCAGTAAGGCTTCACCTCGGTTTGGTCCATCTATTACCTGGGCCAGAAAGTTGTCCTCAACAGACTACAGGAATCTCCTGGATTGTCTGCCACTGCCATGCCACTATCCCAGCAGATATCTGAGTGGTTGAAATCCCCCATCAGGACAAGAGCCCATGAACGTGACACCTCCTGCAGCTGAAGCGAGAAGGCCTTGTCAACACCCTTCTCCTGATCAGGTGATCTGTAGCAGACCCCAACCACTAGATACCCTTTACTGAACTGATCCTTGGTTTTTACCCACAAGCTCTCAACCTGATTGTGGCTGTTCCTCAGACACAGCTCTTTGCAATTTATCCATTTCCTAACATAATGGGCAACTATCCCGGAGTTGACCAGATCAATCTATGTCTGTGACAGGGGGTGCAACAGGCCTCTGCCCTCCAACCCCCACCCTAGTCCCACAAAAATGGGAAGGAAGGAAGGGAGGAAAAGAACAGCAGCAACAATCTATGGAGGAAAACTTATTTTACTATAATATCGGAATACAAGATAACACAGTATATACAATTTAATTGAAAATTGAGATGAATAAATCAGACAAGATGAGAGAGAGAGTTCCCGGGACCGAGTCAAACCTGAAAAGCTTGGAACGGCTAGGAAAGCACCTCCAGCACCCACTGCAAGGCAGCAAGAGAGTGCCTCCCCCCACCCGGAAGGGCCAGATCCCGTGACTTCTGTAATGTACAGGGATAGGTACTTGGAATTGGGGCATTAACACTTTAATGCCCCGTACACTACATGATGTTTTGATGTGGAATACTGAAAGCCTAAAAAACAAAAAACATAAAACCATGACAGCAACTTCACCATCCCTCTTACCCTCCCTATCCCTTCTGACAAGCCTGTAGTTCTCTTATAACAACTGCCTCAGTCAGAGGACATGTATACAATGGACTACTTTCTACCCCATTTACTTTTTCTAATAGGCTGGTTTGGGAACTACACTAGTTTTTACTGAGTTAATCTTATTCGTAGTAGTTACAGTTATGTTTTGAACTTGTAATGAAAACAATGTTTTAACACATTGAAGTTTTAGTTATTGTTGAACAGTGTCTGGACAGAGTCAAGATCTTTCTGTTTTGTTTGTTTGTGGTGTCCTGCCTTGCAAAGACTCTGGGTTCATAAGGAACTGGAAAGGGAGACAGAAAAGATATGACCTAATGGATATTTCAGGATATTCCATATTATGTGAAGAAATGCATATAAGTAAAGAAGGGATAAAGAAGGAAGACTACCAATAAAAAAAAAAATTTTCATAGTTCTAAACAACTTAATGAGAGGAAAATTTACAAAAGTACTCAGTTGTACTAATCTACAAGATTCTTATTTAATAACTAAGTTCATTGTATTTCGTGAACTAGATATTTCCAGACTTAAGCATAATTCAGCAATTTTATATACGTGGGAAGACGTGAGATTTAGTTGTCTGAAGAATCACTTTTTTTTTTTTCTTTTGAAGAGAATCTTTTTTAGAAAGATGAGACAGACTTGTCACACAGAAAACTGAAAGTTCCATTAATTGAGAAATATTTTCTAAATTAAACCTCCATCTTTTTTTTTCTTGTAGGATTTTATTCTTCCTTTACTATGTCACTGTATATTACCTAAAAATACTTAAATATCTACATAGTTAATTGAGTTAATATAATATTTCATGTACTGGAAGGAAAAAAAAAAGTCATACAAAATATAAAAATACTTATTAAATCTCACCAGCAATGATTTTTTTTTTTTTCAGCAGGTACTGTAGAAATTGTTGTCATTTAATGTACTATCAATAAGGAAGTTTGCCATTGCAGATGTGGCTGCAAATATGACATTTATTAAAGAAATATCTTTACAGTTTCTTATTTCATTATTTCTTTGCAAACAAAGCACGTTTAACTTAAGAAAAAGTCCTTTGAAATGTACTTTTTTCCAAGAAAAAAATGAAAATTAGATATCTTATGAAGAAATACATCTTTAAATTACTTCTGTTCTTTCTCTTGAACTATAATTACCAAAGGATTGCCATGAAGAGTGCTGAAGGCTATAATTAATATTGTTCTTTTTCTTGGATTAAACATTTAAATACAGTACATTATTTCATTGATCTCCCTGAAGACAAAGACATGTCAATCTTTGTCTTAGAAACAAGTATAGTATGCAATCTTCTCTTCATATACCTTTTAGCATTATTTTCTTTTGCACTTCCCAAATGTTCAGAAATACTTTCACAATTACAGTAAAATGGAAGACAGGAAGATAGTGATCATGTTAACATTTTTCATTTGCATATATTTTTCAAAGGTAAAGATTAATAACTATTTTATGATTCACATTGTATACATTTTATGTGTAAAAATTGGGTGGCAAAGTGTTTCAGAGATTTTACTTGTAGTAGCATCAATCATCTAAAAATAGGGAAACCTATCTGATATTCAGAGTATATCTTTTTTTGTTGTTGTTTTCTTTTGTTCAATTACAGCAGCAGCAAATACTTTATTGCAAAAAAAAAAAAAAACAAACAGTAAATATTTTCAAATCAAGTTTTCTTGTTCTTCAGTCTTTTCTTCTCTTGCTTATACAGGCTTCTAATTTAGACCTCTAGGCTGTTGCTTTATTATTATTATTATTATTATTCAAATTTAGAAGATTTCTATGAGTCAGTTTCTGAATATATTTGGTGGTTAATATTTGAGTACTTTGAAACTCTAGGAATAGGAAGCACATGTGTGTGTGTTTATTTACACAAATATAGCTGATGGTGGTGGCTGTGTTTAAAAGTACTCTTTTGTAGCTGAGAATATACTCCTTCAAACAGTGCTATTGTGCTCTTTATTATAATTACCACACAAAGAAATAGGAGGCATTACTTTCAGAGCAACAAATGTGTTTTATCTCTATCATCTATTATTTAAACTTTTTAAAAATTGGTATTTATATTTAATTTATTTATTTATTTATTTTTTACAGAAGCATCAGAATCCAAAGCTTGTTAATCCAGAAATTTTCAGTTGTGAATATATAGGTTTTAAATGATCTGTAATAGCGCAGATCACAAAATCAATTTTCGTAAGAGTTAATGTAGGCTGAATGAATTACTTATGGCTTCAATTTTTTTCCTTAGTTCGATTCATGGAATGTATAGAAGCAAACTAGAAGAATGCTGATTAAATAAATAAATACATAACTAAAACATAAAAAATCACACCAGAACAAGAATGTGCCCAATGGTCTTGACCAGGATCTCATATAGATATACATGCATTGTTGAGCATTTTGTTAAAACAGCTACTACATTCATATACACTCAAAAAACTAGTTTCCTAAGTAAGTTTGCAGTGTATGTTGTCCTAGTTTTCTGATATATATGCATATATATTTAATTGTGAAAATGGTTTTTTCGATATCTCATATATCTGAGCAAAATACTCTATATCATAAATGTGGAAAACAGGTAGGATTTTTAAGATGTTGATAAGTTATTTTAATATAAATTGTTGTGTTTCTGATATGTATCTCTTACTATCTCCTGTTTTTAACTTCTACAAATAAAAACACTGAATAAACCTGTTTAGCCTTAAAAAGGCTTGTAAAAATAAATACACAAGAAAGAAAGAAAAACAAACAAACAAACAACTGGTATTAAAATCCAAGGCAAGGTTGTTACTTTCAAGAAACAGATCCAAGAACTAATTCCAATACCTGTTTGATTAGTTTACAATGTTTTCTCAGATGATCAAAATAGATTAACTTTGTTAAAATTCAATTTCTTCTTCAGTTTGCTGCTATACATTTATAGATTAATATTCTTAGAGTGTTGGTTGAAATTCCTCATTGATATGCATAAGCACTCTGACCTTGGAATGCTAGTCTGAACACAAGCATTTATCTCTGCCTTGTCACTGTTTTAGTTTGTGTCTTATGATCAAATTCCTTAGATGGGTGGAAATCCATCACTTCACTGTGATTGACCTGACTTAGTTTATGGGTGACATCTAGAAGGAATAGTTATTTTGAACAATTAATGCTTTATAAAATTGAGCAAGAAATTTCATAGTACTCCTGTGCTCCAGTAAATACAACCATGAAATATTTTTTATTATAATATACCATATTTCAGAAAAATACTCATATTGACTGTTCTCTGCTTTTCCTGCTTCTCAATACTTGTATTAGCCAGTAAAATGTAATAAGGTATCTGTAAATCTAAAATATATACATATGTATGTACATATGTAAGTAAAATACAGAGATTTTTTGACAATATTGCAAGTGAAATTTATTCATGTTGTTACACTTTGGGACCTGCAAATTTTTAGCACTGTTTTATAACATTCAATCATACAAGCATGGAGACTTATGTCTTTCAGTTTTCACGAAAGCAGAAATTGATATAAAAACGGAATAGAAGAAAAAAATAAATTTGAGTATGAAGGGCAGTGAATTTATTTCTCTTCTTATTAAAGAGGATCAAAGGGAAATCATTTTAATTAATAATATTATATAAAAAAACATATCTCCATACTTATCTTCCTCTAAGGAAAAGAGAAAGGGAAAAAGTAAAATGGAAACTCCCTTGGAGACAATAGCAATGTTATTAAAACAGTCTTTTTCTTGAGACAAATATTCCAAGAAAAACATAATGACCCATTTTGCATTTTCATTTTTGCTTAGATATGTGATTTACTTGCCACATAATTAAGAATGTTTTTAGATTTAATTTTACTGTTTGAAAGTCCAAACAGAGAGGTGAAAAGATTGATAGTCTAATGAATTATGTAACTGGAGGTCTTGTAGAAGTAGAGAAAAAAACCACACAGAATTGTTATGTAGATATGCGTGGGGGTTTCTGTCTTTTTGTTTGTTTGTTTTGTTTTGTTTATTTGATTTTTAATTTTTTTTTATGGAGCCATCCCCCTCAGGGCAATTATTCCAAGTCTAACCCGCAGGTTTTATCAAAAAGAAACTAACAAAAAATGTTTTAATTTCTCAGAATTTGTTTTTTATCCTCTTCAAATAGATTCTATGGAATGCTTTTTGAGAAATTAGTGTATAAAGTTGCAAAGAAAGCTCAACTGAAGTAGTTTAGAGTTAGTAATTACCTCCAGATTTTTGTTATTGTAGTACCTACCACACAACATGAAGCAGAAAATAAGTCTAAGACTCAATTAATAATTCAAAGTTATTGTAAAAATTCCCCACAGTGAGCCAGTGTGTGTCACCTCATTGATGAAATTAATAAACAGACAATAGCTACCATCTAAGTGTGCATTAGGAATTAACATTAATTTTAAAGAGACTTTTTTATACATTGATGCATCTTTAAGCATTCTTATAATTAAGGGTTTGTCTACCATCCATAAAAAACTCTCAAAAGGTCTAAAAAACTTATATACTTTCAGATGATGAAACCTACCTAAGGAGATGAATCATTTTATTGTTTTGTAAGTTACATACTTCAGTGGTAATTTGCAAGATTGCAAGTTCAGTGCAACAAGAAAGAATGGAGTTAAACTCACCAAGTGAATCAAGAAAACCATGATAAGAAAAATTTGTCCCGGTATAGAGACAAAACCCAAATCAGATCACTGTAAAAGTTCTAAAATATAATACACATTTCCTCTTTTTCTCAAAACTGTTCTTTTTTTCATTTCTAGTTCTCATGTCCCTTCTACTATTCATTGGGAGAATTTGACCCTAAAGTATCACACTTCTCACAATCAGTAAAGAATTAGATTACAATAAGTTAACCAATTACATTGCTACTATATTATATGATATTAAACATGATCACTATCTTCCTGTCTTCCATTTTATTGCAATTCAGAAAGTATTTCTAAACATTTGGGAAATGCAAAAGAAAATAATGCTAAAAGTTGTATGTTTGTTCAATCTGAAATATTTTTTTTTACTTAGAAGCTCTTCCTCCATAGTAATTTAAACATGATAGAATAGAAATAAAAATAGAAATCTTTCCTGATATCAAAGTTTAACTTTCTTAATTATTCAAAATTCAGCCTGACTATGCAAAGTTAACTCTTTACTACTATAAAAGCATAAAAGTGAAGGTGCAGATGTTGCTGGGGAGGCAACTTAGCAAACATATTCACACTACTTTATAAAATTCTAAATGTGTAAATTTAAATATTTTTTCATTCTTAAAAATAGTGAAAATTCTTGCTTTATCAGTAATACAAGAATCAGTCATGCTCATGCATAAGTCAATGGGAAAATATTGTTGACTATACGTGTAATGTTGTGCCTCATTTAAGTTAAAAAACAACTTGCATGATTCTTCAGGTAAATCAAGAAAAACAAAAGACAAAAACAAACAAACCAAAAAGTTGTTTAAAATGTTCTGCAAAACTGCACTGATTTAAATTCATAACCATGCCATCCATTAGCTTTCCATATTGTATTTGTTTTGTCAAGATGCAGTAACACAAAACACGCTTAGATGCTAGTAAAGCACAGATTGAGGAGAAACGTTATTAAACAGTTTAGTCTCCATTAAAAAAAAAGACAAAAACAATATTTCTATGATTTAAGAGCTAAAATTCAAGTAATTTCAAAACACACTTACTAATTTTCAAAAGTACTTCCTTTGCAGTGACTACTCATCCGTATCTTTCACCATGACACAATATCCAAGCAGTCTCCTCTATTGAATACATTCAGTCACACCTTTATTGAATTAATTAAATGTTTATGAACAGTGGTTCTTTAGGGAAGCGTATGTTAATTTGGGTATGACAGCTATTTACTTTTGTCCCATGTTTATGTACTTGGTCAATGATAACAAATATTCCATTCTGCTTTATCTCGTCAGCTCAGCTTGCTGGAGAGCATTTTGATAAGACAAACCAACAATGAAACTGAGGTTGAATTAAGATTTCTAGCATAATGAAACTCAATATTCATAACTGCGTATTACACGGCTGAGATTGTATGTCCATAATACAAACAAACAGAAGAGGGGAAAGTATATGCTATTGAATACTGTATATTCTCGCTCAATATCTTCCAAAACAGAAAGCAAATCAACACTGAAACATAGCTAAAATTAAATGTAATCTCTATCTTAGGTATAAATGCTTTTAAAGGTCTTACTTTTTGGTATTGTTGATAATACTGCACTTGCAAACCTCAAGACTTCTTAATATGCAGTTAAAAAGGAAGAAGTAAAATATGGCTGTTACATGAATCTCCTTTTCTCATGACTCAAAAAACCTGAAGGAATAAAGCCTCTGATACAGACACATGGTGGCATGTCTATAGTATCTGACAAACAAACGACTTTGCATATGTTCCAGATATCAGGAACTTTTCTGTGTGAAAAATTGTAAAATTTCAGTGTGGGATTTAAGAGATTCATTTATGTTGTGCATTAAGATTAACACTATGTGATAGATTGGATTAGAAATCTTTAGATACAGGAAAAAACAAAACAAGCAGAAAAATCCAGGACTTGGTTGATACGTACACTTTTTTGTTAACAAAGATTAACAAAATTTACAAAACAAAATTATAGTTTTAAACTTGCTTACATATTAATATTCACATATATTTGTTGATAACATTTACTTAAGAGAGTAAATCCCGTGTCCCTACTTTTCTGCTGAAGTGCCTAAGTTTGAAGAACAGAGGTTTTGGCAGTGAAAATACCCTGTCACCAGTGTAGACTGAGTTAAATATCTCAGTGTTTATCTGATGTTTATATGGGCAACTCCATAATACACATAAAAACAAAACCAACCAACCAACCAAACAAACAAACAAACAAACAACAACAACAAAAACAAGCACCAATATAGGGAAAGTTACAGCCTAAGACATCCCAATTACAGTGCAGGAAAGTTTGAGTGTCATTTTCCTTACATGAGACGAGAAAAGCCAGATCCAAACAATCTCTAAATTTAATGTACATATGAGCTATTAGATTCTATTTTGTTGATGTGGTGTATGCCTAACAGAAGGACTGCTTTACAAATTAAAAATATGTTCTACTGCAGAAAGACTTCTTCAGGCACGGGAAAAGCCACCACGAAAGTTGTGGCTAGTGCGAAACCTCAACAGTGAAGCAATATAGAATTTCTAGTTATGACACAAGCTCAACAGGACCAATAACATTTTAAAGGAACTTGTATAGATAAATCTAACTGATTCATAAATGCTTGTTTTGAACAGATTGCAAAGACAGTGTTGGCCACCTCGAACACAGGTACACTTCTCCATCCAAATGACTTCGCAGTTACAGATCAGAATTTTTTTTTTTTTATATGAAGATTGGTATAATGACAACATTCTTTGTATTTTTCTTATTATTGTCTTCATACTGGAGAATACATGAATATTTAGACAAATGAAGATTGTATTATGGAGATGCCACTAAACTGTAACATTTTCCAAAGTCGTATTTCTGAATGTGTTCTGCTCATATTTCTTTGTCTTTCTGTAAAAGCAAGAAAATATGAGAAAAATACTTTCAGATTTATATTTCTACAGGTAATTGGTGTTTCTCTTTTTCTGACTAATAAAATATGTTTTGAATATGTATTCTGAGAACTTACAATTCAGGAATTAAAATAACAACATCCAAGCAATCACAACCAATCATCAACCCAACCAACCCAAATTAGGAAAGATACATATAAAATTTACTTTCTTAAAGATTTGAATTAGGTTGAAAAATTTAATTCTAATTATTTTCAAAGAATCTTTGAAAAATTAATTGGAATCTTTTGCTGCCATTGACATAAGATTTATACTTTAAAAGGAAAGAGGAGCTTTAAGGAGCTCCTTAAAAGGAGCTGTGTCACTGTTTAATGCTCAAAAGGACTACAAATAACAAATAACATGTACAGAATCACAGAATCACAGAATGGCCAGGGTTGGAAGGGACCTCAATGATCATGAATCTCCAACCCCCATGCCACATGCAGGGCCACCAGCCTCCACATTTAATACTAGACCAGACTGCCCAGGCTGCCCCATCCAATCTGGCCTTGAACACCTCCAGGGATGGGGTATCCACAACCTCTCTCAACAGGTCAGGTGTTCCAGTACCTCACCACTCTCTCTATAAAGAATTTCCCCCTGACATCCAATCTAAATCTCCCCTCCCTCAACTTAAAACCATTTCCCCTTGTTCTGCTGTTATCTACCCTTTCAAAGAGTTGATTCCCCTCCTCTCAGTAGGCTCCCTTTAGGTATTGAAAGGCTACAATGAAGTCACCCCGCAGCCTTCTCTTCTCCAGGCTGAACAAACTCAGCTCCCTCAGCCTGTCTTCATAGGGGAGGTGCTCCAGTCCCCTGATCATCTTTGTGGCCCTCCTCTGGATGCTCTCCAACAGCTCCCTGTCTTTTTTGTCCTGGGAACTCCACAGTTGGATGCAGTATTCCAGATGGGGCCCCACAAGAGTAGAGTAGAGGGGGACAATCACCTCCCTGTCTCTGCTGGCCACCTCTCTTTTGATGGAGTCAAGGATACCATTTGCTTTCTGAGCTGCAAGAGCACGCTGCTGGCTCATGTTAAGCTTTTCATCTATCAAGACCCCCAGGTCCTTCTCTGCAGGACTGCTCTCAAGGACCGCTCCTTCCAGTTTGTATGGATGCCTGGGATTCCACCAGCTCAAGTGCAAAACTTTTCACTTTGCCATGTTGAACCTCATTAGGTTCACCCGGGCCCACCTTTCAAGCCTGTTGAGGTCCCTCTGAATGGAATCCCTTCCTTCCACCGTGTCAATCGCACCACTCAGCTTGGTGTCATCAGCAAACTTGCTGAGGGTGCACTCAATTCTGTTGTCGATGTCATTGTTAAAGATGTTAAAGAGCACCGGTCCCAAGACAGACCCCTGGGGTTCTCCACCTGGACGTAGAGCCATTGATGACCACCCTCTGTCTGCGATCTTTCAACCAGTTTCTTATCCATTGAGTGGTCCACCCATCAAATCCACATCCCTCCAATTTGGAGATAAGGACGCAGTGGGGGACCATGTCAAAGGCCTTGCTCAAGTGCAGATAAATGACATTGGTCACTTTTCCCTTATCCAGCAATGCCGTCACTCCATCATGGAAGGCCACCAGATTGGTTAAGCAGGACCTTCTCCTGGTGAAGCCATGCTGGCTGTCTCAGATCACACGCCCATTCCTCATGTCATCAAGCATGTCATCCAGGATGATCTGTTCCATGATCTTCTCAGGCAGAGTGGTGAGTAGATATTGTAGAAAATTATGGCTATTTGGAAGAAAATTTTCCTAGTGAAATGAAAATGACCTTTAAAGACCTGTTCCAACTCAAAGAATTATATGATTCAACAATTTTATGATATGTATAAACAAATATTCTTAACATAAAATTTGCTGTTTCTTTGCTATGTTAATGGAGATGAAACAAGTAACATAATTAGCTGGTTTATTTGACTCTGTCTAAGGCAACTAACTAGTAATCATTTAAAGAAGCTTGCATTTATCATTGTGTCACGGTGTTGACTAGATCAATCTATGTCTGTGACAGGGGTGACAGGCCTCTGCCCTCCCCCCCCCCACCCTAGTCCCACAAAAATGGGAAGGAAGGAAGGAAGGAAGGGAGGAAAAGAGCAGTGGCAACAATCTATGGAGGAAAAACTTATTTTACTATAATATCGGAATACAAGATAACACAATATATACAATTTAATTGAAATTGGGATTAATAAATCAGACAAGATGAGAGAGAGAGTTCCCGGGACCGAGTCAAACCTGAAAAGCTTGGAACGGCTAGGAAAGCACCTCCAGCACCCACTGCAAGGCAGCAAGAGAGCGCCCCCCCACCCAGAAGGGCCAGATCCCGTGACTTCTGTAATGTACAGGGATAGGTACCTGGGATTGGGGCAGTGACACTTTAATGCCCCGTACACTACATGATGTTTTGATGTGCAATACTGAAACCCAAAAACAAAACAAAACAAAAAAAAAAACAAAAACAAACAAACAAAAAAAAAACATAAAACCATGACACATTGTAATGCAGCACTAATCACAAATTAACAAATCTTTGTGCATACCTCTCACAAGGCTTAGGAAGTAACTGATAAATTACTTAAAAGTTCAGTGAAACCTTGGACATTCCCAGAAGTTGCCTGTGATATGAAAATTCATATAAGAATTAGAATTAATGGCAAGGTTGGAGAAGCAGCTTCTATCATTACTCATGTCAGAAATTTAAATATAAATTCCTTGACACTTTTCCTCAGGTCATAGTACTGCCTCAAGATCTAGATGATGATAAGGAGGATATCAGAAAAGTCTCACAAAACTGTGAGGTGGCTTAAGATCTAGTAAGATTATTGATGCTTGTTTTAGTGTGATTTCATGTCTTTCTAGGACAAGAAGGAAACAAACATGTATCACAGGACTGTTATTTTTCAGCTAAACAAGCATACAGTTTTTAATAATAGTTATGAAGAAAATATCACTTGCTAATAATGACTTGCTTGACTTCAGAGGAGTTAAATTCACTTCATGATTTTATGTTTAAATAACTGGAGAATGCATCAGAAAAGCATGAACAATGCAAAACAAGAAGACAATGCAAGAAAATCCACAGTTTTAAATCACAAGCTTTCATAATTCAAAAACAATATATGTTACTAATGATACTTATGCTCAGATACAAAGAGGTTGAATTTATCAGAACCTAAATATAAAACCTGATCTATATGTAACAGAATTCTGCCATTATTGGTAGAGAATTAGTAGAGAATTAGTAGAGAATTTCTAAATAGTTTTCTAATTTGGAAATTCCTCTTTTACTTATTTACTAGTGCAGTAATGATTGTGAGAACTATATTCCAAACCTGAAGGTTCACAAATCCGTGGGATCTGATGACATACATCGACAGGTTGTAAGGAAAGTGGCAGATGAAGTTGTTAAGCCATTATCTATTGTATTTGAAAAGTCACAGCAGTCTGGTGAAGTTCCTACTGATTGGAAAAGGAAACACAACTCCCATTTTCAAGAAGGGAATAAAAGATGATCAAGGGAACTACAGGCAAGTCAGCTTCACCTCTGTTCCTGGCAAGATTGAGGAGTAGATCCTCCTGAAGGCTCTAATAAGCACGTGAAAAATGAAGATTAAATGATTAGTGGCATCCAACATGGCTTCACCAAGGGCAAGTCATGCCTGACAAACTTGGTGACCTTTCATGATGGAGTTGTAGTGCCAGAAGACAAAGCAACTGATGCCTCCAAGGTGAAGGCTCCAAGGTGACCTTAAAGTGGCCTTCCAGTACCTAGAGGGGGCCTACAGAAAAGCTGGGGAGGTACTTTTTATAAGGGTAGGTAGAAACAGGATGAGAGAAAGTGGTTTTAAACTGGAAGAGGAAAGATTTAGACAACATTAGGAAGATGTTATTTACTATGAGGATGGTAAGATGTTGGAACAGGTTTTCCAGTGAGGTTGTGAATGCCTCCCCCCTGGAAGCATTCAAGGACAGGCTGTATGGGGCTTTGAGCAGTCTGGTCTACGGGGGGATATCTCTGCCTATAACGGGGGAGTTGGAACTAGATGTTCTTAAAGGTCCCCACCAAACACAAACTATTCTGTGATTCCATGATTTTATGATCTTTTGGGATACAAGGAATATTTCTGGTTATGGAATTTTTTCACATTAAGCCATGAAATATTTATCCAATCAATGCTGATGCAAGTAGAAATATTTCACATAAAAAAAGCAAGAGCTCATTACGCTATGGAAAACACATCATTATATATGTATATATTTGTGTGAAGTAGAATTAACAGAGCTGATGTTACGGATGGCAATATGGAGAAAGGAACAAGGTGGGAGAGACAATATATGTATTTTCAAAATACCTTTATTTATTTATTTATTTATTTATTTATTTATTTATTTATTTTCATCTTTCCACAACTGGAAACATACTTGTGGTTTCAGTAGCTGACATCAGTGAGTACAAGAGGAGACATCTCATCAGGAAATTATACATCTCCTGAGTATTTAAGAAGTTTATTCATTGTTTTGGGTATTTGAGAACTGTGTGGTCAAAACCTATTTGAGTAACTTCAAATCTTGTTCACATCCTTATCAGGTATTTTTTCAAAATATATATTATATTTACTTTGCTACTTAGCTGAAAAGCATGGGAAAATATATCTTTGAATTTATCATTAGAAGAAAATAGTATTCTCTCATCAATCATGGAAACCAGTATCTAGACATGTTTGGTACCTTTTGGTATGTCTCTGTTCCATTTGATTTCCCATGCACTCAAATTGTCTAGATGCTTTCTAGATCAATTTCTTTTTTTTTCACTGAGACTTAATACACAGAGGTATTGTAAATATGAATTACTAAACTACATGTGAAAAATAAATAAGGCTCAATTTGTATGTCTTTGGGTATTAGCATAGTGAGTAACAATACCACTTATAAGAATAGAGTAGTAAATAATAAGTAGTTAATAAATATTTGCTGGAACAACATTTTAAAAAAACACCTGAATCGCAAAGAAATAGAAACAAACATGGTGAAAGTATAATACTGAAAAAAAAAAAAAAAAAAAAAAGAAAAAAAAAAAGTAAATTTAAAAAGAATATGAATTACATTTAAAAAAAAAAAAGTGTTTATAGACACAATGTAAATCTAAATTACACATTATTGAAAATGTACGGAATTTCATATATTAATAAAAGACTGTTATGGATGGAAAGATATACATGATATAAATGAGCTAGGAAAAATTCACTGCAGGTATAATTTTTAGCCCCTGCTGCTAAAAATACTTTCTGCATTCTTGAGATGAACTAAACACTGTTGTGTTCCTACACTCCATCAACAAGTGCCTTATGATTCAAACAGATGTTCCTGTTCGCAAGCACATTGGTGCCAATACTCATTGTAACTTTGCCCAGAGGAGTAACAGAACTAATAGACTATAGTTATAGCGTTAACTTGCTGAGAAATGGTCCATCTATGCCAAACATTTGGTTCAGAGAACAAAGCCTCTTATATAGAATATTTGTTTCCCCATAGTTCTCATCGTAGAAATACGAAATACCTCTGAGTGAAACAAAGGTAAAAATGGGATAAAAAAATAGTAACAGACTTGTTTGAATTGTAGCTAATTTCCCAGAGACACAAAGCTGATATAAAAATGGTTGTATACATATATTCCTAACTGCAAACTTTTACAGCCCAAAGTTACTGGATTGTAAACAAATCAAAGATCACTTAATTCCCTGAGCCACTGTAATGAAGGAATAAAAACACATTTATGATGTTTGCCACAAATATTAACATACTAAAAAAGGTATTTATTTCAGAGTTAAAAACTATTTTTCATGACTTTACTTTGATAAAACTAATCTAGGGAAAAACAAACAAACAACAACAAACAAACAAAAAAGCAATAGGAACTGGATTTTAATAAGTAAATAGTAGAAGAAGGAATATTACACATCAGTAAATCACCTGTGAAGTTTTGAGAAATATACAAACCTGGGAAGAAAGATAGCTCTGTAAACGTAAGGAAGATACACGGTAGGTTTCATGAGAAGAAAATACTTCTGGTTTTGTATCCAGAGGATACTGACTTCCTTCTTAATGTTCTTTTTCTTCTCATTAATTCAGTGTTGATCTGTAATTTCACAGAGTTTCACAGAATTTCACAGAATCACCGAGTTTGGAAAAGACTTTCAAGATCATCCAGTACAACCATCCACCAATCACCAGTAGTACTCACTAAACCATGTCCATCAGCACAACGCCCAAACATTCCTGGAACACCTCCAGGGTCAGTGACTCCACCACCTCCCTGGGCAGACCATTCCAGTGCCTGACCAATCTTTTAGATAAATTTTCCTAACGTCCAGCCTAAATTTCCCCTGGTGCAGCTTGAAGCCATTCCCTCTAGTCCTATCGCCAGTTACACGAGAGAAGAGGCCAATCCCCAGCTCACTACAACTCCCTTCAGGTAGTTATAGAGAGCAATAAAGTCTCTCCCGAGCTTCCTCTTCTCCGGATTGAGCTCCCAGCTCCCTCAGCCACTCCTTATGAGGCCTGTGTTCCAGACCGCTCACCAGCTTTGTCGCCCTTCTATGAATCCACTCCAGGGCCTCAATGTCTTTCTTGTAGTGAGGGGCCCAAAACTGGACATAGTATTGGAGGTGAAGATCTGTAAGCCTGCAGTGTCTTGAAGGGCTTTTTAAGTGGAAAGGTGGAAAGCTCTTTGTGTTTCTAAATTTCACTAGCAAAAGACTGTGTCATTTAAATGTTGAAAGTAAAATAGCACACATATCCTTTATGTCCTTTCAAAGTCTGTGGAAAGCATTGTTCATAGATAATATATTTGTCTGTCACTTCTTGGCTAGTTTGTCATGTATAACTCATGGATAGCATATAAATCATAGATAGTCACAGATATACCACATCTCCTGTACAGATGGTATTCAGAAAGCATGTACATAAACATTGAAACTAATTAATAAATATGTGCACTGTATTTACTGGGAATACATCGGGCATTATCACAGCAAAATTATTACAGTACCTATGCATCAGATTCAGCCTTTACTCTCAGTGGAGATGACAAATGTATGCTTGTGATTTTTGCATGTTTGGAAACTCTAAGTATTGGCATATGTTCACAACTTCAAGGTGTCAGAATATCTTGAATTCAATCTACATAAAATTTCCAAGTGGACAGGGAAGATTTCAGAAAAATCTGAATGAACAGTAACTCATTATACTTGTTTTACAGAAATGATCTTGCAAAAATATTGATTAGCTAAGGTTTTAACATTAGTTTATTATTATTATTAATGAATAAACAACTAGTGTGCAAAAGGATAAGATAGAATTTCAGTTAGTAGTTTCACATTGGGTGATAATCATTAAAATTTTCAATTTTTTTTTTTAAAAAGAAAGGACTCCGACTCTTCAGTTCTTAAAAAGGCTTGATCTTCAATGATATATTTCTGTAAAATTGGTATTTGATAGGTAAATCTCCAGTTTGCAGTTAAAATACGTATCAAAAAAGATAATACACCTTTCTGAAATGAATATAGTCATAGAATGGCTTGGAGTGTAAGGGACCCTGCCAACCACTAGATCAGATTGCCTCATCCAACCTGCCATTAAATTCACCAGGGATGGGGTATCCACAACTTCTCTGAGCAAGGTATTCCAGTCCCTTGTCACCCTCTGAGTGAAGAATTTTCTCCTAACAACTAATCTCCCCTCTGAGTTTAAAAACATTCCCCCTTGTCCTATCATCTGCTCATATAAAAAATCAGTCTCCCTCCTGTTTATAAGATCTCTTCAAGCACTGGAAGGTCACAATAAGGTCTCCCTAGACCTTTCTCTTGTCCAAGCTGAACAAGTCCAGCTCTCTCAACCGTTCTTCACAGTAATGGTATTCCAGCCTTTTGATCATCCTTGTGGCCCTCTTTTGGACCCGCACCAAGTGCTCTACACACTTTGTGTGTATTTCTTGTGCTGGAGGTCTGGATGCAGTATTCCAAATGGACAAGGACAGAGTATAGGGGGACAATCACCTCTCTCACCCTGCCAAACACCCCTTTTTTTGATGCAGCCCAGGATACTCTTTGCCTTCTGGGTTGTAAGTCCACATGGCTAGCTTGTGTTAAGCTTTTCATATACCAGGACCCCCAAGTCTTTCTCCATTGGGCTGATCTCACTGAGTTTTTCTTCCAACAAGCACACATCAGGGACTGCCTCAAGTCAAGTGCAACACCTTGCAATTGCCTTTGTTGTACCTCATTACGTTCTTGTGGGCCTAATTCTTAAGCCTGTTAAGGTCCTTTTAGATGTCATCCCTTCCTTCTACTGTGTCACCTGCAACACTCAGATTAGTGTAAACTGCAGACTTGCAGAGGGTGCACTAAATTCCACTATCCATGTCATTCATAAAGATGTTGAAAAGCACTGTTTCCAAGACAGAATGTGGGAGATACTACTCATCACTGGCCATGTGGACATTGAGCCACTGACCACAACTCTCTGGCTGCAAATACAACCAATTCATTATCCACTGAAGAATTCACTATTCAAATCCATATCTCTATAAAACAGAGATAAAAGTATGTTGTGGGACCATATTAAAGGCCTTGCAAAGTTGAGGTAGATGACATTGATTTCTTTTCCTTTGCCTGCTAATTCTTTCACTCAGTCATTGACGGCCACCAGATTGCTGAGACATGACCTGCCATTGGTGAAACTGTGTTTACTGTCTCAGATTACCTCTTCATCTTACACTTCCCTTAACTTCCAGAAGGATATGCTCCATGGTCTTCCCAAGCAGATGTGAAGCTCACTGGCCTGTAGTTTCCCAGAGTTATTTTTTCCCTTTCTTGAAAATTTGAGTGATGTTTTCCTTGCCACCAGGGTATTAGCCTGATAGTAATGATTTGGAGAATGGCTCAGAAGTGCATGTCACCCTGCTCCATAAACATTCAGACTCATTTGGTGGCCTTGAACTTTCTCTTTGCTTGGAGATTTTTCTTCCCCAACTCCTGCCAAGAGGTTTAGTGACACATGAGATGTGGAAAGCCTGAAGAAAATAACTCAACTACCTCAGCCTTCTCCATATCTGTTGTATCCCTTTCTCCCTTCTCATTTATCAGAGAGATATGTTGGAATATTACAGTATACAACTAACTGAAGATGCAATATAATGTAATTCCGTTAAGGCACCGGTAGCAATGAAATAATGCCAAAAGGTAAGAGACCAGTTATAGCTGGATGCTTTTTTGTTATTGCAGGTTAAATTCAGTAAGTTGGTGTATAGTAAAAAGTTAATTCAAAGTTTGTCGTTTGCTTTGTTTGCTTTGAATAATCATTAAAAGAAGTCAGGTAGTATAATAAATACTTAAACAATAATAGTTTTCCTTTACAAGTCCTTCTAATGAAAGATCAGACAGTACTAGATCCTACAAAATATTTTGTAGTGATGTCATTACTCTGAGTTCCTTTTTTCATTTGAATAATTCCACATTCTCTACTCCTCAGAATTACACACTGACTTCTCAACTTATTTTAAGATAGCCATGCTTTTTTGTTTCAATTGAAACTTGAGTACAAGTTCAATTGGAAATCTTAATTTTGTAAAACAAAATTTAAACAGATAGAAAAAGAATATAACACAGATCTAAATTACTGGTAAAAGTATTTGTCGGATCTATGAAAATATAAAATCACATCTGTGTTGTCCAGAATATGTGAGAAATTTGTGCTAGACTGTTATAGGGTTTGAAAGAAAACTAAATACATGTTGCTCAATAGCTCATATTTGAAATATGAAACATTATGTCAAAAAAGATAATTGCACCCCCACCCAAACCCCGATCCCACCCCAAAATTTCCTGTTGGTTAAACTCCCTTGATTTCCTGTGGTGGTTGTTCTGAGCTCCATTTTAGATGTCTAACACATCTCTTCAAAAGAAATTTACTTTATTGACTTGATATTGTGAAAGCATTTACTAAAGATTGCACCTCTTCCTTAGTGATGATGGAAATGAACTTTATTAAAAAAGAATCAATTTAATATGCTCTGTGTTCTTCTTGATTTATGGAAATATAAAGGTATGTTGAACACAATTCTTTCCAATACTCTGTTTCTTACTAATTATGCTAATAGATGATATTAATAAGATATTTCTGCTAATGAACTGCAATTAGTATTTCAAAGACCCAGAACCATCAGGAAACTGATTTGCATTTTCTATTAAAATATACGATATATAGAGGCTAAAATCTTAAGAGTCCCGGTAATGAGATATTGAAGAAAATAAAGTAGCTGTCTTTGTACATAAATACTTTCCATAAGAGGAAAAAAGAAAAAAAGAAAAAAAAAAAAGAAAAAGAAAGAAAAAGAAAGAAAAAAGGCAAACATGAGTGGAAGGGAGTATTTGAGTCCCACATTAATGACTACGTTAGCGAGCAGTTGTTTAGCATTCTGTTGTGATGGCAATCCTTTGAATAGGACACAAAACACGGAAAATAAATGCCATTTAAACTTAAATTTTTCTATGTGAGGTTGGTCAAACACTGGAAGAAGAAGTTGCCCAGGGAAGTTGTAGCATTTCCATCCTTGGAGATATTTGAAAGCTATTTGTAGATAACTGTATGCAACCTGTTGTCGCTGACCTTGCTTTGGGCCATTGGGGATTGAACTAGATTCCAATTCAGGCACAGAACCCTGCACTTGGCATTATTATACTTCATGTTTTGAATGTTTTGGCCTACATCTTAATTCCATCACAGTCTCTATGGGGGGTATATCTTCCTTCCAACATGTCGACTACACCACAGTTTAATGTCATGTGTAAACTTGTGAAGAGTACACTCAATCCTACTGTTCATATAATTAACTACTTAACTAGTGCTGATGTCAATATCAACCACAAAAGGAATGCCACTTGTCACTGATTTACATTTTTACTGTAGAATCATAGAATTGTTTGAGTTAAGGAACTTTCAAAGGGTATCTAGCCCAATTCCTCTTCATTGAACAGAGACATCTATAGCTATATGAGGTTGCTGAGAGTCCCATAAAGCCTGAATGTCCTTGAATGTCTCTGGGAGAGAGGGCATCCACAGCCTCTCTGGGCAGCTATTTCTAGAGTCTCACCACTCTTATTATAAAAAATTTGTTCCTTATATCCAATCTAAATTTCCTTTTCTTTAGTTAGAAACCACTGTCCTGTCACAACATGTCCTGCTAAGGAATCTGTCCCCTTCTTCCTGAAGGGCCTGAAGGGCCACAGTTAAGCCTCTCCAGAGCCTTCCCTTCTCCCTCAGCCTGCTCTCACAGGGGAGCTGTTTCAACCCTCGGAAGCATTTCTGTGACACACTCCAACAGGTCCTTGGCCCTCTTGCAGTGAGAACTCTCTCCCACCTGGACAAAGTACACCAGGTGAGGCCTCACCAGAGCAGAATAGTGGGGAAGGATCACTTCTTTCAACCTGCTGGCCATGCTTCTTTTGGGGCAGCCCTAGATATAGTTGCCTTTCTGGCCTATGAGCTGGCTCATGTCCAGCTTACCATCTATCAGTACCCTGAAAGTGCTTTTCAGCAGGGCTGTGTTCGTGTGCCCTAAGGAGAGCAGAATGTGATCTGCCAGCTCTTGTTCATACCCTTGACCTTAAGGACAGTTTCTCAGAGTGTTTGTTTACTGAGTCCCTGAATAAATGGAAGTTGTATTTTCTCAAATTCAGCATTTTGATTTTATACTTTGTCTGTCCCATATCCCTCAGGAATTTGAACTCCACCACTGCATGGCCACTACATCCCAGGCATCCTCCAATTAGTTTGCATGTGTTAGTGAGCAAATGATCTGGTATTTTATCTACCCTGGTGATGCTATGTATTACTTGGCTTGATAAGTTATTCTCAGTAACTGGATTGACTACAGCTCACTGTGATACTTCTCTAGCAGATGTAATGGTGGTTAAAGCCCCCAAGCAGGATGAGAACCTGTGAATACTCCTCCTGTAGCTGGAGGCTCTGCTTGGTCGAATGGCCTGTAGTAGGCACTAATCACAAGGATCCCTTTGTTTCCGTAGATTCCAACTCTCATTCATAAGCTTTTAACTTCTTTGTGGTCATTCTTCAGGGACAGCTCTTCACACTGTATTCCTTTTCTTGGTGGAGGGCAATCCTTCTTCTCTTCCTTCCTTATCTTTTATTTCTGAACAACTTGTTGCTGTTGATAGTCACACGCTGCTCATGGGAATCATCCCACAAGGTTTTGGTGATGGTGTCTTCAACTGTATCCACCCGGTCAAGTCCTTTTTATGGGATAATTTTAAAACTATCATGCTGTGTTTCAGGGTTTTGAATTCGCCAGATGTTAAAATAACTGATTCCCTTATATGTAAATACATAAATATGGTAATAATGATAATGTTGATCAGGAAAAAAATCATCTAAAATTGCAAATTGGCACAAAGAGATACTAGAAAATTGAATATACCACAGAATATCACAGATATTGATATCACAGAAAAAAGACCTTAAGGAGTTTGTGTAGTAATGTCACGGAGTTGAATAGATCAGTGTACGTCCGAGACAGGGGCAACAGGCCTCTGCCCTTCTCCCCCACCCCAGTCCCACAAAAATGGGAAGGAAGGAAGGAAGGGAGGAAAAGAACAGTGGCAACAATCTATGGAGGAAAACTTATTTTACTATAATATCGGAATACAAGATAACACAATATATGCAATTTAATTATAAATGAGATCAATAAATCAGATGAGATGAGAGAGTTCCCGGGACCGATTCAAACCTGAAAAGCTTGGAACGGCTAGGAAAGCACCTCCAGCACCCACTGCAAGGCAGCAAGAGAGCGCCCAACCCCACCCGGAAGGGCCAGATCCCGTGACTGCTGTAATGTACAGGGATAGGTACCTGGGATTGGGGCATTAACACTTTAATGCCCCGTACACTACATGATGTTTTGATGTGGAATACTGAAACCCAAAAAACAAAAAAACATAGAACCATGACAAGTAATAATATGTGTATTGATTTGTTTATGTCCTTGCATTCAGATTAATAATAATACTGGATTTTTGCATTTTTATTAGCTCACTAAAACAATAACTTCCCTATTCCATGTATTTGTTTCTTAAAAATATTTCAAGGATAGAATGAAGTACAGGCAAGCTACATATTACGTACTTCTAAAGGAAAAATAATACCAGATATTGTGGAAGGGCACAAATTCCATATTAAATCTAGTCTTATTAGTACCAATGGGGAACTTTTATCTGAACTAGCTGTTTAATCTAAGTTTGCTGTGTCAGATGGTGTGCCACGTTCTTTCTTTGCCTTTCTGTGGAAGAATTACTTGCATCTGTGAACGAATTACTTCCAGAGAATCTTTTGTCCTTCTGTGAAGTGGGTTGGAGTTTTATCCACAGTCTGAAAACTCCAAAAAGAGCAGGAAATGCCGTATTTTTTTGTTTGTTTTGTTTTATTTTATTTTGTTTCAGTGAATGCAATCTGTCAAACAGCTACTTCAGGAATTTTGTGTAAAATCTATTTTATGTTGCGTGTGACTGACAGCTGTGGAGAAATTCTTAGAGTGCGTAGCAAGCCAGCATGAGACACTTCAGAAGGAAGCACTATTGTTCTTTTCTCTCTCTTTCACCTGAAGTTTAGTTGGGTTTTTACAAGTAGGACCAATGCTGGGAGAGAACAGTGATCATTTCACATCCCAGGCAATGAGTAAATCCTCAGGGTAGCTGAGGAACATATGTGAAAACAATTGCTTTGACTCCTTTTGAAAAGTTACAGAATGCATTCCTCTAAAATCTTGTCATTCTCTCTTTTCTGCTGACTAACACAGACACTAGCATGGGACTCGGCTGCTGCCTTTCATACCTACCCCTCATTCTATGTCTTATGCATTCCACCATTTCTGAGGACAGCAAAGCTTTGGAATTTGTGACAGCATTTGTTTGAGACAGTTGCTGCTAGCATGCTCTCCTGCGTTCTCAGTTCAGTAGAACTATATTTGTAATGTATTTAATCGGCACAGAAAATATTTTATAGATATGATCTGATAAAAGAAAGGCTTAGATTGAGACCAAGTGAATATATGGAAAAATATTAGTCATATTGAGAAAAATATCAGTTTAAAAACTCAGAAGGCATTTTTCCAGTTTGAGTAGAAATGTTGAACAACACCAAGGAGAAATTTTTGGGCTCTCAGAGATAGCATAGTTGGCCTGTTACTGACTTGAAAGTTTCAATACTGCTCTTCCAAAAAAAAAGGTATATATTTATATATATATTAAAAATACATAAATTATATATATATATATTTATATATATATCTCCAAATTCCTAAACATATGTATATGTATATGTGTGTGTGTGTGTTTGTTTAGCAATTTGGAATACAAACCAACAAGCAAACAAAAAAAGACTATTCAAAGAGTAAAATTTATGAATATCATAATTACAATAATGCAGCATGTTAAAATTAGAAATTTTAAACACTTTCAGTATTCCCAGTTTTCAAAGCAGTTATTTGCTACCCAGTCAATGAATATTACTCCTTGAATCTGGCTGTCTTTCCGGCATCTTAGCTCAGACCACCAAAAGCCGTCAAATCAGTACTCACGGTTTAAAAGGTCAGGTAAATAGATAAATTAGACAGCTATAAAGAAAAGTCTTGCATTGTCATTTGTTTTGAACAAGACTTATCTAGGATCAGCTTACTCTTTTCTTATTTACATTAGTTAACCTTCTATCTTTTCTTTCATATTTATAAAATGTGTGATTTCAAGCACATCATTGTGGTGTGATGTTCTTTTCACAAATGTCATGGCATTTGTCCTCCAGGCTGATATTCACTCTGTGTTCTCATTAGCATTACTGCTTGGCGACTGTCCATGCTCTTCTGTTTCCTGTGCCAATTCTTGAAACCTGTCCACAATAAACTTTCAAATTATTTAAGACATGGTTTTCCATAGGCTAAGGATGATCTCTGTGTGCCATTAAATTTATGTATGTTTGGAGTGATATCAGATATTTCATGAGATTCCATTCTTATTTACAATTTTAAAAATATGAATTTATTTAAAAAAATATTCATTCAGATTTGATTATTCTAGAGACATATGCACAATTATGCAGGAGGAGATACACAGGCATGTATACCAGAGGAAAGAGATTGAAATAAACAAAAAAAGCAGGAGAAAAAGCAACCAGCTCAAGGAGGGACAGAGAAGAAGCTGAGGAAGGGGTATGACTGCAAAGGAACAGTAGCTGGTGGAGGAACTCCTACCAGTGCAAGTCAGTTGAAATCATATTATACAGTACTTTTACCTCCTGAATTACCCATACATTGCCAGAAGGATAAAGAATAACATAGGGAAAAGATGTAAAAATCAGAATTTTTTTTTTTTTGTCAGTATTTTTTTTTTATTTATTTATTCCTTTATTTTTCAGTCTGAGAATCAGTGATCAAAAGTTGTTAATTGGCAATTAATTAAATTGATTGAAATTAACTGACTTGAAAATGCCTTTTATTTTCTTTTATTTTATTTTTATGACAGTCCTTGCAATAAAGTGTATAAACTTCAGAATACGTTGCAATGCTTTCTTTTTGGTAAAAAGTTTTTGAGGAATTATGATATTATCTTTTGTACTAAACAATATCTTATTGTTGAATTCTGTGGAAATGTTTAAAATACATGAAAGTAGGATCACTACATACAAAATTATTTTTTTATCATTTATGTAATTGATATAAATAGAGCCAATGGCCATAATCCATAATTAAAAATGATTTTCATTTTTCAGCAAATTACATTTTTAATATAAAACACTCTCAATGTTTTTGTCTCATCTCCTTGGTAACATTTATTTCTGTGAATTATAAAACTGCACTTTTGATGTGAAATAATTTTTGAGCATTTAAAATTAAATCAATTACCAAATTAACAGTTCTTATTCTAAACAAAACAAAAACAACAGCAACAAAAGAACTGCTTCTAAAGATATTCAAGTATTCTGTTCACTGGAGTGTACTTTCACACAAACATTCCTTGTAGTAATTGAGTAGACTCCTCAAACATTTCTGATTTCAGAATCAGGATTCTCTTAACTCTTTTATTTTGCCCTGCATTTACACTAAAAGTCACCTCTATTTATCTCTTATTATTTGTTTCCTTTTAACTAACATATTTGGATTGATTAGTTAGTTAGTTTTGAAATGAGATGCTTTTTAAAGTATTGACTAAAATAAAAAATTGACTTATTTTTTTCCTCTATCTTTTTTACTTTTATTTTAAACATAGCCATTTTATTTGCTGACAAATCCAGAGACCTAGGTGTAAGAAGCATATTGGCATCTGTTTCCTGAAACAAAAGCAAAACTACTAACAGATTATTAAAATAACATCTATTCTGAAAGATATTGATAGATACCATGTACATCATGGGAATAAGACTTTCATAATTTTTTTCAGAGAAAGAGTGAGGAATTTCTTTATTAAAATCAATAAAGCTGATGAATGCCAAGGAAATGGCATTTAGATCAGTGGAAATAAAGCATAGATATCCAAAAGCACATTTTAACCCCAAATTTACCATGTTCTTCTATAGTAGTTCTTTCTTAGATTCTGGAGCTGATGTTGCAGACATTTCTAACAATATTTGTACTTTCATTTGTGTTCTTCTTAAGAGTGATTAGGGATGAACATCTGTGCCCTACACCAATTATAACATGTAAGTAACTTTCCAGAATGTGTAAAGAGATAGCTGCAACAGCTTGCTTATCTGTTTCAGTATGGTGATTCAGATCTCTGATGAGCTAGATTTGTTTACTTTTCTTCTTGTAATATATGTTAAATAAAATGTAAGACAGTGCATACAAAACTATGCTAAAATATTGATAGTAGACACAGTAAAACTCACATTTCCACATATGTTAAGGTTTATAAGATGGAAGAAGTACCTATTATATTACATTACATATAACATTATAACATATAACATTAACCCTAACCCTAACCTTAAACCCAACCATTTGCATAGGTCTACATGCATAAGACAAAGTATTTCATACTCTGGCCATTTTTATAATCCAAAACTTAAATTTATCGGGTGGATTAAGGCTAATGTATGTTTGGATCATTGTGCTTTTAAGGTTAACAAAATGAAATTTTGATAGTCATTTATTAACAGATTCCTATTATAATAGAACAGCTGCACTTATGAAGTATAAAACTTCCTCATGTAATAACCATCTGTATTATCTTGCATTAGGCTGATTATACAATGTTCAGTTTTTGGAGTGCTGAATTAAGAGCTATCTGAATTACTGTTGTATTAGTGTAAAAAGAGAAGACTGTCTCAAAAGTGCAGTTTTCTTGAGAGGAATAAAACTAACTGGGGAAAATAATGTTCAGGCTACCTGTAGTAACTAAACACCAAGAATTCCATCTAACTAGCAGTTGCCCTCCCTACTTGCCTAAATACACAAATCAACAATAAAATAAACAAATTTCTGATGAAGGTACTTACGTGTAAGTGACACCAGTCACTTAGTCTAGTTATTTTTAGACTTCCTAGGCTGGAAATAACCACTGAAATTATATTGTGTGCTTCTTGGACAACTGTTCTACAGTTACACGGAGGGGAAAATTCTCAGCATTTCCTCTTCTAATCACTTCACCAGAATAGAAAACTCACTTATGGTAAGAATAACTCAAGATAGTCATCTAAAAAAGCAATTTAACCAATGTTATGTTCTTGATCACATTATTCAGGAAAATCTGATGAAAGAGACTGAAGAATGTCTCATCTAGAGAACTTAAACACTATTTTTATAAAAATAAAAATTGTTTAAGAATTAATAATAATTTAAACTTTTTAGAATATAAATATCTGTTTAATAGTTATCCTGTATCTTTCACCGTCCCATCCCCACAGAAAGCAGTTTATTAGAAGCACAGATAGGAAACAGGCTCATCCTTCTCAGGGAAAATAACTTGTGGGGAAATAACCACAGCAAACGTGATTATTCTTAATGTTGTGTTATAATTCAGCAGAACTTTTAGCAGCATTTGCTAATGGAATTTTTATTAATCGAGTATAATGAAAAACTGGTCAGAGATATATGTTAGAATATTTTCATCTTTGAGACCTAACAATGGAAGCGAGAAGGAATGAAAATTGATGATAAATGTTACCATATAGCTGCAGGGGGAAAAAATATTTAAAATAAATAAATAAATAAATAAATAAATAAATTGAAAGGAAATGTGACAAACTCTGAACCAAAACACATCTTCAGATAGTGATGCAGATGTTCAGGTTCAGAGGAAAATCAAAACTTCATGATTTATTCATAAAATGTCTTCTAAAAGCTGTCAACTGAGTCATTCAAGATATGGAGGAAAAAAAAAACCAACAAATTGTGTGTGTACATTTTTTTTGCTGTTTTATATACTCAGTTAAATCCAAACACCATGCTAGGAAAATTTTCATTATGTTCTGTGTCTTAAAACTAAATTCTCTTCAATTCTCTTTAAATTTGTTGTTCCTTCTCCTTCAACTTTTCATCTTTTTATTGTTGTTGCTCTTGCTTTATTGTTATTGTTCATTTGTTTTGATCTGAATTGGCGAATAATTTTTACCTGTCACAGAACAATGTTTCGTGGTAGAAAGCCTTCCCCTGCCCCCCCCCCCCCCCCCGTTTGGAAAAATCAAAGACAAAATTGAACCATTCTTTATTATAATGCAGAATAAAACAGCATTATAAAGTAAGTCAGATCATGAATAACAAATACTATTTTTAACATCTTGATTATTTGTATGTAGTTTTTTTTTATTATTATTATTATTTTATGCAACATTCAATTTGAACATCCTTCTATAAAGAAAAGAGAAGTTATTTTTTGCTTTTCTAAACTTTTAGTTATCTGGTGCCTCCAAGTTTACTTACATAGTCTGTTTCACAAAAACAAATTGAAACAGTAACAGATTTCCTTTCCAGTCCCACATTCATCTGAGGTACAAGTGTGGATTTGCCATTTTTTACCAAGCCCGACAATTATTTTTTCCTGATTACTTGTGAGAGAGCAGTTTAAATGTGAAATATTTAGCAGCTATTTTAATCATTTGCACTTACAAAATGCGTACAGAAGTCTGCTTTCATAAAACAGTATTTTATTGTATTGTTTGGAGGATAAGATAGCCCAACATTGCAGTCTGAAAAACTCTTGAAATATTGTTAATAAAGTTTAAAGCTTCTTTAACTGTTGCTCCACTGAGTATTCATAAAGACAGAAAGATACAGCTTCTGATACAGCAACACCACTGTAACTTGAGAGTTATTGGAAATCTTCCAAAGCAATCAGTAACACAGAGTAATATGATTTCAACTGATGGCAAAAGAAGATATTTCACTGAAACCTCTCAGTGGATTATCTCACTATCTGTAGGTGCTGCCTTCTCACATTTACTGTATTAAAGTATGTTGCTTTGCCATACTTTATTGTTCTCTGCTTACAATCAAAAAATCACAGAGTTTTTTGAATTGGAAGTGACTGTTAAAAGTCATCTTGTCCAACTACCCTGCAATGAACAAGGACATCTACAGCTAGGTCAGGTTGCTCAGAGCTTGGTCCAGCCTGACTTTGACTGTCTCCAAGGACAGAGCACCCACCACATGTCTGGGCAAAATGTTCCAGTGTTTCACTGCCTTTATCACACACACACACAGAATAAATAAATATAAACATAAACATAAACATAAACATAAACATAAACATAAATACACATCTCTATATATATGTATGTATGTATATTTTCCTCTTCTACTTTGCAGCCATTTCTCTTTGTCCCATCAAAACAGACCCTGCTAAATGGCTTGTCCCCTTCTTTCTTATAGCCCCTGTTTACATACTGAAAAGCTGTTACCAGGTTTCCCCAGAATCTTTTCCATATTCAACAGCCCCAGTTCTCAGCTATTCCATTCCTTGAACGACCTTTTTGGCCCTCTTGTGGACACGCTCCAATAGATTCCATGTCTCTTGTACTGAGACTCCATAATTGGAAACATACTCCAGGTGAGGTTCACCAGTGTAGAATAGAGGGGCAGAATCACCTCTCATGACTGGCATGTAAAACTTCTTTTGATGCAGTCCAAAATATGGTTGTCACATTTGTTGTGGTTTTATGACTTTTTTTGATTGGTACTCCACATCATAACATCATGTAGCTTAACTGGAAGTTAATGCTGCAGTTCTGTGGATTGTCAATAGTTCTTGTTGCCTGCTCTCAGAGGAGAAGAGTGAACTACAGCTCCCAGAAGACTTCAATATTCTGTTTCTGTTTCTGTTTCCCAGTCAGAGAGAAAGATAAAACTGACTGGGAGTCATGAGACAGTCTTTTTTTGCACACTTTGCTCTGTGTGCTCCCTGACCATTTCATCTACAGCATTATAGACTTCAATTTTGGACACTCTCATTTTATTTGATTTGTTATCTTCAATTCCAATCATATGGTGTTATATTGTATTATCTCACATTCCTCTATTATACTTAGTAAATTCAGTTTTTCCCTTAGCTTGTTGCCCCATTTTCCTCATCTAGGCTCATCTCCCTACCTTTTCTATTTTCGCAGGGTGTGGGTTCATGGGTCTCTTCATCCCCAGTCATGGAACTAGGCTGAACTGAGCCAAACCTTAACAAATATTGCTGGCTCATACCCAGCTTACTATCCACCACAACCTGAAGAGTCCTTTACAGCAGGGCTGTGCTCTATCCTTTCTTCCTCCTGCTTGTATTAATAGATTTGTTGAATTTCACAAGGTTCACCTGGGCTCATGGTGCAAGCCTGTCTGTAGATCTTGTCCTGCCCACAAATTTCAACATCACATCACAGAGCTTGATGTCATACACAAAACTGCTGAGGTTGTACTCAATCCCACTTTTGATGTAATTGTTTATGATATTAAACTGCACCAGTCCCAGTACTTCCCCTGTGGGACATCTCCATCTGCACACTGAGCAATTGACAACCACTCTCCAGATATGATCTTGAACTTGGTCCTTGTCGATCAAACAGTTCATCAACAAATCCAGGAAGAATTGTACTCTGCCAGTCCCCACCTTACAATCCCTCCACTCGAGTGCTGTGTGAAGAGATGTTGCCAGTGAAGACCAGGGCAAAAAATGTTGCTGACTACCTGTGAGAATCCTTCTTCGTTTTTTGGCTCAAAGCTTGCTTCCTGAGGTATTTCTTGTGATAAGACTCTGAGTGACTTGTCAAGGAGGCAACTGATGGGAGCTAACTGTGTGACAATCGATATCGCTTTGGGAACATTTGAAAGCCCCTTCCCCCAGAGCTGCTTGCTCTGTAGAAGAGCAGAAGAGAGTGCTCAGGAGTGTTCACCGGCAGAAGATCTGGCCTGTGACTAAACAGCTCCAGGTTAGTATGGGAGGCTGGGGGATGATACCATTGTATCCTGTGAAGGCAAGATACAAGTTGGTGCCTCCCTGCTTCCTCTTATCTGCTGGCAAGGCCAGAAAGATAAGAACAAAAGAGGTTCCTGCTGAGATCCCAGAGCCAGAAGCTGCCACCGCAAAGAGAACTGACTCAACCACCTTGGGTTTGATCTGTCACTCAAAGGAGAGCTGATTCGACCACTTTGGATTTGAGCTGTCACTCCACAGACAGTTGACTCAACCACTTTGAAGCATTGAAAAGGGGCCATCATCGCCATGGTCGTCCTTCATCGTCGTCACCCTTCTTGTTCGTGGTCGTCAATAGAACAACAATGTCCGACGACCCACCACTACTGAAGATCAAAGACGGAACTACGAACCTTGCTGGATCCATGGTGGTGACTACGTCCCTCTCGCTGCCTATAAAGACCCCTTGCTTCTTCTCTTCTATCTTTTCTATCGCCCTCCTTCCCTTCCCCATCACCTTAATTCATAATAGTGTCCGTCCTCCCCTTCCCCATTTCCCTGATTAAGATTTGTAATAAACTGGTCAGACCAACATTTGAATCGTTGCTTCTTAATCTCATGCTGGGTATACAGATATTAAAAGAACCTTCTCTCCCTCCTATAAATTGGAGCGAGACATTTATTTAATGGCAGGATAATATTTAATGGCTATTTAATTAATAGTCGGCAGGATACCCACCATGAGAGTGTTGTCCTTCCTGATGTAGTCTGAAACTTTCTTTGTGTGTACCTCCTGGAGTTGCATGGAGCGATATTTTTCAAAACTTAAACATGAGTCCTTCTCCAGGAAGACCGCTCCGCATTCTGAAACTTTACAGTCTATGTGTGTACCTCTCGGGGACGTATGAATTAATTTTGATTACCTGTGTGCCTCCTCGGGAAGACCTCTCTGAATTTTGTCGTTTAAGTATCTTGTAACTTAAGTGTGAAATTTGGACCTTTTTGTGTGCTCCCCTCAGAGAAAGGGAAGAGTGCTTTGAGCATTTGCATTTGAAAAGTGTCTGTTTTCCTGGGGAGATAAGGAGTCACTTGAGCTTTTGAATACGTGCACCTCCACCTCCCTTAGTGTAGGTCTTTCATTGTATTGAAAAAATGAGCGACAGCATTGCCACCATGAAAAGTGAAGATGTATTATTCGATCTTTTAGAAAAACATGGTGCTCGACCCTCTTTATCAGGTATGGATTGGGCACGACAGAACTGGTATAACTTGCAGAGTGTTTCGGACCGCATTAGTATCCTGCAAAAGAATGCTCATACCTGAGCTGGAAAAGGAAAGGCGTTTATTTGTGCCGTACTCGGGGCTACTTTAAAAGCAGCCATGGAGTTCCGAAATGAAAAGCATTTGGCAGAAAACCGAACTATACAAGCACTGCAGGAATCGGTTAAAGTAACACAAGAATTGGTGAAAACGCTGCAGAATCAAATAGTGAACCTCGAGGAACAATTAGAAAGAGAGAAACGTAATTCGGCTTTGTTGCAAATGGCTTTTAAGGAGCTGCTAGCGTGTAAGCATGCCAGCCATACCGTCATCCATAGTTTGCCTCGAGAAAAAACTTTTCCTCAGGTGGAACTACCAGGAATGAAGGAAAGTCTAGATAAATTAGAAACTCTAATAGCCCCATTGCGTCTTTTCATAAAAACTGAATACACATTCAATAACAGTGAGGATCTAGATCCTCAAATGAATGTTAAAGAAATCCCTTCTCAGCCACTGAACTGGCGAAATTGAAGAAAGATTTCAGTCGCTCTCCAAAGGAATCAGAGACAGAATATGTATGGAGGGTTAGTCTCACTGGTGGCGACCAGATTCGGTTAACAGAAAAGGAAGCAGAAGATTATTGGGGACCAGGAGTATTTTTAACTACTGGTAACAATCGTGCTCCCTAGTCATTAACACAAAGGGCTGCCTATTGGGCGGGTGGTCTCAACCCTTTAGAAAGGGGAGACCCTCTTGCCATTTCTGGAACAACTGATCAGTTAGTAGAGAGTGTTCAAAAGGCTGCTTGTCTCCAAATGATGTATGATAGAAAGCTGCAGCCACACCATGAATCACCTATGATGATGCCTGTTGATCCTGAGAGAATGACTGCTTTAATTAGGGGGCTTCCAGAGTCGTTAAAACCTATAGGTATACAACTGCAAGGAAGTGGTGACTATGTCCCTCTCGCTGCCTATAAAGACCCCTTGCTTCTTCTTTTCTATCTTTTCTATCGCCCTCCTTCCCTTCCCCATCACCCTAATTCATAATAGTGTCCGTCCTCCCCTTCCCCATTTCCCTGATTAAGATTTGTAATAAACTGGTTGGACCAACATTTGAACCGTTGCTTCTTAATCTCATGCCAGGTATATGGATAATAAAAGAACCTCCTCTCCCTCCTATAAATTGGAGCGAGACAGTACCTCACCCTTCTCCTTGTCCAAATGAAGCAAAAAAAGAAGAGTTATTCTGTGGATCTGTGCTATAAGCAGCTAGCAGCTACAAATCCTTTCTTGTTGCTACAGATAAAGGAATAACTACTGTAGCTTGCAAATGATTAAACAAATAAGGCAATTTCTCTGAAAGCTCTTAAAGTATTGTTACATAAGTAGTAAAGAAAATCAAACAGGAATTTGCTTAGAAATTATTGTAACATTATCAGTAGTTAGAGTACAGCTCTTTTCATAGCACAGCATGATCCAACAGCATATTGTTCTTCCTAGCCATGTGTTATAAAATTCTCTTCAAAGCAGACAAGTTTCTGCCAGCTGTCATAAATTCCCATTTTGCAAACTGTATAAGCTTTCAGAACAGAGGTGAACAGCTTGGTCTCAAAGCTAAGAGGAAATTATTTGAATGGTTTTGAGTACTAGGGTCTATCTGCTGCAAAGAAAAGATAAGACTAACATATGATGGAAGTTCAAGATGAGCAATGAAGAAAAAGAAGTTCAGGAAGTAATGTGGAAGCTGAAAAACAATAAAACATTGCTAAACTTTATCAAGTTCCATTTTTTTTAATATCAAACTTCTCTTGATAGTTGCTTAAGACTGTAAATGTGGATAAATGATAAGCAAGCAGATTTTCTTTTTCATTTATTTTAATGTTACATTTTCATTTTATTTTTATTTTCCTCAATCTTCATTTTCATGTGCATTTTCATAAAATATCTAAAACTTTGATTAAATCTTCGTCTTCCTCATAGTATTAACACCAGATAACAGATGGAGTATAATTTAAATAATAAAGCTGTTTTCCTAAGTATTTAGATAAACTCTAGTAACATTTGAGGTGTACTTTTGCTGGGCATTTTAAGACCACATACTAAAAACATGCTTCAGTTATGGCATGCCTAGGACTATTTGAAAGCAGAAGTCACTGTCAGACTTCTGGGCAAAAAAAGTGGATTAATCAAACTGTACATTAAATAGACATTTGATGAGCTAATTAAGTAGCTGTAGAATACATATCTTAACAGATCACCATAAGATCCAAAGCAATTGTCCAAATTATTTCTAAAACCAACTGCCTGTATGCTTCTCATTAACTGTAGAAAGAAAAAGAAATATGTTTCTTAAGAAACAAGTTTGTTTGATAATGTGTCAAAATTTCTTGAAAATTCATTGTTTTATAATACAAAAAAAGTAATTCTGAAATGCCAGTTTCTATTCAACCTTCTAATATAAGACTTTGAGGACTTACACTTGAAATTTTTCTGCATTTAAGCACTTTTGGTATTTCTGAGATTAAATGAATATTTGTTCTCTGTTTGTTTATTGTCTAAGCTTAGAAGTTGCACACTGTCTTCAACTCCAGCAACAAAAAATAGAAAAATAACTGTATTTAGGTGTTTCTACACTTCCTTATATTTTGAGACTTAAATACAATGTGCTTTATTTTAGATAATATTAATCTAAATAATATTATCTAGTATGTCAATCATTAATATTAGAAAGGTTATTAATAAGTACTGGGAGCTGTTTTCACAAATAATCACTTGGTGACAGACCTGAGAAAACAATTAGTAGAATGATCTGAAAATTGTGACAAAATAATATTCATTTTTACTTCAATGCAGAATCCTTCAACAAGAAAAGACAAAGCAACAGAATTCTGGAAAAATATTCTTGAATGAATATTTTGTTTCAGATTTTTTTTTCCTTTCCTGCAACTGCTTTTATTGGTTATTGAAGCAAAGAAACTGATAGCTAACTCACATAAAACAAGTTGATGTCTTTGCACTAAACTTAAACATTTTTACCCAAAATAACAAACTTTTTTTTTTTTTTTTCGTTTTTTTTTTTTTTTTTTTTTTAACCAGTCACTAGGGGCAACAAATAAAAACAAAGAAGCAAACAACAATAAATGCAAAAACAAATACAGTAAATTAAAAAAAAAAAAAAAACCTCTTTTTTTTTTTTTTTTTTTTTTTTTCTATTTATAGAATTAATACAGATGAAATATTCTTTGTTTCCGGTCTACTTGTTGCACAGTGTAGTCAGAACAAAAAGAACAGTGTCTAAATTTGTTTTAAAGCTGCTCAAACTCAGGAATAGTTTTAATCTATTTAATAAAGAAAAAACCAAATATCTTCTTTATAATGTTGTGTGATCTGTCAAAACTTTCATTAATTTTCAATAATTTTACACAGAAAATTTTTAACATATATTTTTTATATCTATAAATATCAGTGCCTCCACACTTCATATTCATGCAAATATGTACGTGCTTCTATGTACACAAATATTTAATTTCTAGAGCAGAAGTAAAATTCATAGCAATCTAATAAAGCTGTTCATATTTACAAATACTATGAATTATACATTTGATAGATTGTGTTGTTTTTATGCAAGACAGATTATTTTTGCTGTCCATCTCCCTGCAGGTAGAATTAGGTTCACCCATTCTTTTTTTTTTTTTTTCAGTGTCCCACAAAGTTAAATCTTAATTTTAGCTTCTGTCAGAAAATGTAGTCTTCCTGTAGATATCTTGATATCCATTGTCAGTAGTAGTTTTAAATCTATGAACTTTGAATAGCTTTAGCAGTGCCACACAGAAATTCTGTATATATAATTTCTTAGGTATGTCATCAGAGAGGGCACTTTGCATCCTAAAGTAAATCAAACCTGTTAACTTCTCATAAGCAACACACTACAAAGCTTTTACATTAGAGAATATAATTTCACTTTTGTGGAATTATTTTTTAAGTAGTTTCTGTTTGCATATGTTAAAACCTTCTCCAAACTACTATAATTATCAAATAAGATGAGATGATCCACAATAATGAATAACCATAATTAAGCAGCAAAGAAGCATGACTCACTTAACTTCCTTTATACCATTATCGATGCCACTATCAGCTCTCTGCACATGGAGACTATTATTGCAGCTGTCATAGAATTAAATGAAATCTATCCAGCAACATCTGCCTCCTCAGAAGAAAATATGAATAATTTCACCAGCGTTCCCTTTTTCTGCCTGCTGTATTCTAATTATGATGTGATGGAGGACATCAGCACGCCATGGACTTGGTTATTAACCCAGGGCAGCTGAGAAATAGACCTAGTGAGATGAGCAGTGCACATGAATCAGTTCAATCAATTATCTCTTTTTTCTCAAGGCTCTTATATACAGATGTGACCTTGTGATGGGAAACAGTAGGTTACACTTGAACTCATTTAGGAGGCCAGGCTTTTCACAATACATTATAAGTACTTGATCCTTGTGTTTCAGTTCAATTATGTGAAAAATAAGTATTTATACATATATACATATACATACACATACACTTTGCAAACCTATATTTTGTTAATACAGATTTAAGACTGCACTTTTATTAGCTTCTCTTTTTATTGATTAGCATATGAAGCTTTCCTCTTTTGTTTGGGCAGTGCTCTGATTAAACATCCATTTGCAGCTCTTGAAGTAAGCCAATATAATGACAACAGAAATTAAAACAAGCTGAAAACTACCTAATATTGTTTCCAGTCTTCAGTATATGGCTTTACAAGTGTGAACATATTAACTAAATACATACACTTCAACCATACATGCATAGTTCATACACTTCTATTTGCTTTTGTTCTGAAGACCATGAAGCTTATTCAGATTGCAGAAGCATCTGATTCCTTACCTGAAATGTTCAATCAAGCAGTTATCAATACAGAGTAATTGGACTAATGATCCTGGAATTAACCTAATAGCAGTGCATGGAGACTGCATTAAACTAAGCAGTTCAATGCAGCCAGATGTGCAACCACATTGTCCTGCTTGGCATTTGCAGACACCTTATTCTATTAAAGTACTTAGAACAGAATGAGGAATCTGCATCTTCAAATAATTTCCCACACTACTTCTTTAAAGGCAAAGTACAGTTGTTGTGATCTTCAGGGAGTCATTGGTGTGGTAAGAAAGTTCATTTCTTCCTATCATAAGCAGAGATCTTTCTGATACTCGAAGACGCAATGTAATCTTTCACTCTAGCTACTGCAGAGAAATAAATGTCACAGCAATTAGAAATTTTTTTAGTGTCAGATGCTGCTGTAATCAGTTTTGTTAATTCAATTATTGAATTACAACTTCAAGTCTTTGTGAATACAGTGATTGAATTTGCTTTTTATTTATTTGTATTGACCTGACTTATGAGTCTTTTTTTTTTTTGTCTCTCTTGCTGAAATGTAACCTATCTTGGAAACAAAATTATCCCCTCAGTGTTTGGTACATGGACATATTCAACACTAACGTCATTTCTGCTAATAGTTATATAATGTTTTTAAGATAGACTAGATTCAGTCAGAGACTTAGTTACCTGCAAGTAAAGAACTACAGTGGTATTCTAAATATTTCCCTTAGCAAGGAATAAAAAATTCAGTGTAGCTTCAGCAAAACTGAAATTGAAAATTACAATCCAGTAAAGCAGTCAGATGAGTGCTTACATAGATTTATTCAACAGTGGTATTAAAAACAGGTATAGATTTTTAAATTCCCTCTTTTCCAAGAATTTAGATGATATTTAAATCAAAACTGCATTTCCACCTCAGGCTCCTTTGCTGTGTATTTTATTTGGCTATGAGTGCAATTTGGCTATGTGATCAAATTTAGATCTGGGACTCTTTAGGTTTCTTTCTCAATTGATTGTTTTTGTTTTTGTTTAAACCTAGGATTGATCCAAAAAACAATTTTTCAAATTTCATTAATTCCAGTGAGAAATTCCTTTTCAATATTAGACGCGTCTTCCAAGTAATCTGAAGTCAATTCAGAAATCTGATCAGAACAAGGTTAAGTCCTTACTGCACACTCCTGTAGCCTCTTGTCTGCAATTAGGTATGCTGACTCCAAGGATGTGAAAAAGTGTGACTATTTAAGAATTAACTTAAAGAAATCTGCCCAAGAATTATCTTGTGCAGATTTTCAGTCTGCACAAATTGCTGTTACTGAACCTGATTGCATAATCTGAACTAAGAGAGAAACTTGAGAAAGGCTATGAGAACTATTCTGTTACAGACACTGAATAACACTGTCTCAGTGCTTTTGTTTTCTGTTGACACTGTTTAAAAGTGGTGGAAAGGAATTCCTGAAGAAATTTATGAAATTGTACTATAAAAAACACAGGTTTTCTCTTCTTCCTTCGGTTTTACAACATTTTCACCAACTTGCGATGCAAAAATAAATTATAGTTTCACAAAATATGTTTTACTTTGATATTCCTTTTTACTATTTACTCATTAAAAGAGGATACCAACATTCTTTAATGTCCAACACTGTCGAAGTATGCACTCCAAAAGTAAAGCTTTCTTTTTATTTTCATGGAAACTGCAACAGATACAAAAAGCACATTACCACTATTTGGTAGAGCAAATTCTCAGCTATAAAACATTATTTGTCAACATAATGATCACTATTAACTATGTATTTTCTCCAGTGATGATCATGCATTTGCATGCTGTGATCATAAAAGTCTGCAGTGGTGGAGGTGACCCACAGTTTCACAGATGCTATGATGGTGTAATTACTAGAAAACTTCTGCGCATTTTTAATTGGCCCAAACAGATGCCAGAAAGAACCAAATCCAGACTTCATGGTCAGTGTGGTAGGACAGTACAGACAAGATGAGCAATGTGCTACATGGTCTTCAAACTGGCGTGGGACTTAGAATTATCACGTTGCAAGAGAAAGGTATCTTTTTCTCTGGCCTGTATCCAGAAGTACAAGCTTTCAAATTAGTATTTCAACATAGCAGCCAGAGTTGACTGAGTTCCAGTAAATCCAGAGAGATCAACCTTTTCCTATTCCAAATGACAGTGAACATCACTTTACCCACTGAGGACTGCATCCTCAACTTTTTCTTCAATGGAGAATTCACTTGTTACTGCTCCATAGACTGCTGCTTTGACTCTGGCAACTGCTGGGGGACCTAGGCCTGGATGTAGTGTTCCAGATGGGGCCTCACAAGAGCCTAATAAAGGCCCTGTCTTTGTACCATTACTCTTCGAAATTTGCATCAGTGACACAGTGGGATTGGGTGTATCCTCAACATGTTTGCTGATGAAGAAATGTTGAAGGAACTGAGCTTGTTTAGTCTTGAGAAGAGAAGGCTCGGAGAGATCTCACTGTCCCCATCTTTTACTTGAAGGGAACTTACAAGCAGGAAGGGGACCAACTTTTTACATGGTCTGATAGCTATAGGACAAGGGGGAAAAACCCTAAACTAAAAAAAAAAAAGTTTAATTTGGATTGAATATAAGGAGGAAATTCTTCATTCAGAGTTTGATGAGGTGTTGGAAAAGGTGTCCTGGTTTTATGACTTTTTTTATTCCACACCATCACGTCATGTAGTACACTGGAAGTCTTAGAAGAGATGTACTATATCTCCCAGAAAACTTTGGTGTTCCATTTCTGTTTTCAGACAGTGGGAAAGATAAAACTGACTGAAAGACACAAGACTATCTCTTTTTGCTCCCTGGAGGATCAGAGTAAGAAGCTTGGCTTTCAGAAACTCTCTCATTTATTTGATTTATTAGCTTCAATCCCAATTAACTTGTATTTCTGCTCTTAAAATTAAAATTAGTAAATAATTTTCCTCCTCAGATCATTGCACCTTTTTGTTTCTTCTCCCTTCCCCACATCCCTTCCTCCCCCTCCCCCCCCCCAGCCCTTTTAGGTCAACGGGCCTGAGGTCTTGCTGCTCTCCTGTCATGAATACAGATACATCTAGTGATAACCCTGATAGCTTATCTCTAGATAACTTTACTTAGAAAAGTTGTGGACATTCCACCCCTGAAGACATTCAAAGCCAAGTTGGGTGGGCCCTGGGCAGACTGATATAGTAGGTTTTGCCCATAGCAGGGGAGTTGAAACTAGATGATTTTTAAGGTTCCTTCCAACCTAAGCCATTATGTGATTCTATGATTCTCAGTTCTTGATAATAATGCAACAAAAACCAGACTCATTAATAAATGTCAAATCTTAGTTGGGAAAGGTATAGTCTCAGTTTATAGAAAAACTTTTGTATTTACATCTCATCAGCAATACAGTTTTCTGTTTTGTGATTTTGAGTTTTTCTTCATCTTATTTTTTGTAGTGAAAAGCCCTGCTGTTTTCTTCCCATATATAACCAGTCTTATGTCCCCCTAATCTATAATATTAAACATTCTGAGAGATACTTGCTTCCATTCCCTTGATGGTACCTGAGACTGAAATGACTTTATTGGATTTCTTCCAAGTTTCATTAACGTAATGTCTTTGAGATTTTTCAATGTGCTACAATTAACATCTAAATTTTTAAAAAATCAAACAAAAACCCAACAAGTAATAGATCAAAAGTGGATAGATACAATTGAAAATAATAAAACATTATTTAAGATTTAATGAAACAGTAATATTAGTGTCAACATATGCCTTATTAAGTGAACTTTGCTATTTATTCTGCTGAAGAGACTGCTATTTTAATAAAGCAGTCATCATTTCTGGAATAGCACTAATCCCTTAAAAAAATTTCAAGTGATTTTTTCATCTTTTTTTTTTTTTTTTTCTCTGCAGTGCACACTTTATTCAATACAATAAAATGTTAGTTCATTTAGAAGAAGCTTATTAAAATGTTGAAATACATAGAAATATATTTAATGGTCAGATGTCATTTTGTCACACTGCTGCTCTGCTGCCATCTGCTGCACAGCAACAAAATGCAATGGAGTATTGGTGGGAAGGTTCCTCCTCTACTAGCATTGAATTCTGATGTCATGGGCCAACATAACAAAACGGGAGATACTACTTTGAGCAATCCTCATAATTTATTATCTATTACTAATGTGGTAGAGCACTTAGAGTCAAAAAGCAAACTAGATATTTTATCCTTCATCCTCCTTTTTCTACCTTCTCCCCTTGAACAATGCAGGAGAGTAGGGTGTGTGGACTGCAGTTAATCCATAATGTTTTGTCTTTGCTGCTAATTCATACTCACTTTCTTCCACTGCTTCACTATGAAATTCCTCCCATGGGAAGCCATCCTTTCCAACCTGATCTTACAAAGGTTTCCCACAGGCTGCAGTTCTTCTCCAACATGCATCTGTAATATGGGGCCCATCCTTCAAGAGCAGATCACTTCAACATAAGTTCCTTATGGGCAGCAGCTCTCTCTAGATTATCTCTACATTGTCTTCAGCTTTGTCCCAGGACTTCCTCTTGCAGGTCCTATGCATGGGCTGTACCTCCTTCAGGCCACATCCACTGCTACACTCTGGGCTCCTCTATGGTTGCATGTGGAGACCTGCTCTGAGTGACATCCCTTGAGCTGCAGAGGGACAGCCTGCTCCTCTGTGAGCCTCTCCTTGGGCTGCAGGAAAATTTCTGCTATGTTCCTGGAACAGCTCTTGCTCTCTTTCTACATTAAGCTTGGTGTATGTAGAGATGTTTCTCTCTAGATTTTTTCTTCTCCACTGCACAACCAGCAGTACTCATTAGCTCAACTCTGGTCAGCAGCAGATCCTATTTGAAGCTTGTATTTAACATGGACTTCTGGACTCTGTTATCTCACAGAGCACACCTCTGCAGCCACCTGGTTACCAAAACATTACCATATAAAACCAATATGGTGTCAATTATTCTTTCTCTTTCTTTATCTATTTTTCTTTTCCTCTTTTTTTTTTTTCTTTTTCTTTTCTGACTTCTTTTCCCTTGATGATGCTTTGATGATACTAGAAAAGCTTAACCTGAAAAGAGAGAAGACAACATAGATTTTAGAACTTGGTAAATAATTGTTAAGACAAAAATGAATTTATTTTCACTTATCATAATTAACAAAAATCATCAAACAGAAAGATATGATGCTGTGAAAGATTATGAAAGGTGATTTGACACAAGACTTGTCTTCTTTATGTATTAGGACACTTGAAATTACTTCAAAATTCAGAAGCCATAGAACAAAACTAACATGTAAAAGTGTTCTTAGTGTTGTATTTTGAAAATAGAATATTCAGATAAATGTTACCCATATTAAATAGAATTAAAGATATGAATAAGCAAATGAGAAATTAATTCTTTTTTTTTTTTCCCCCCGGTAAGTGAATAGCTGTATCATTGAAAAATTAAGAAAATTGTAAGAAATATTAAAACAAACAAACAAACAAGGAAAAAAAAAAAAAAAAAAAAAAAAAAAAAAAGCAATTTTCTTCCAGTTTGAGGATTTCCTTTCAATTCACTAGATTCTCTGAGGACAACGTAGTTGTGCAAATGGCTTGTTTTGTTTTCTAAAGGTAGGAGGATATCTGATTGCTTAACTAAATTTAAACCAAGGGGTTTTTTTAGCGAAACCTCTTCATAGTTTCATTATGTCTGATTTGTGCTTGTTGAATTTTTATTCTGGAAGGGTGTTGCTCCAATAAATTGAGACAGATGGAGGCAATAAACCTAACATTCATTCACTGAAAGAAAATTACCTTGTTTTCAGTCTTGTTTGTTTTGTACTACAAAAAGTTATATACCATTTGATTTTCTGAAACCTGTGTAAATAATTACATTACCTTCAACATGTCAGTACAGTTTCAGGGCATTTTAAAATTAACTTTCTGATTATATTTACTGACTTCAAGATACCGTCCAAATTAAATTCTCCTAAATAGATAGTTTTCATATAAACTCATGGTTTCCAGTGCAATGCATAGAAAACCTTGAGCTTAAATAGGGTATATTTTCAAATATTAGCTGGAAGAAAGTGAGATATAGTATAAGCAATAATTCAATTTCTAGGAAAGTGAAGTATTCCATTTACTATTTATATGATTTTTTTTTCCCCAGCAAAGGCTTTAAATGCCATAACTCAAGGCTGACATCTCATTTACAGTTCTTAGCAACAAGTTTTAGTATTATTTGCCTCTAAATGAGATTAAAACAATTTTTAGTTATCAGGCTATTTTCTTCTTTTACATATGTCAAAACAAAATTTAATACTGATCTTGAATCATTTACCATTCCAAAGCATAACTTCTATAATTATAATCAGGTTCGTTTTACCATTTGTGAAAACCTTAGGAAAAAAAGATGATTATACTTCTGGATTTTTCTTGGGATATGACTCTACATAGTAGGCTCTAGAGATCTGTAGGTTTCTACTCTGTCTATTTTTCACCAAAATCATTAAGATTATCTCCAACTACTGCACTTCTCAGATTGAATTTTGCTTTTAATATTTGAGTAACTTCATGTATATTTTCACACAAAAATTATATTAAAAAACAATTTTTGAAAAGACCACATATCTTTTAGCATCAAATTAAAAGGAAACAATTTAGAAAAGTTAAATTTTGTTGCCTGTATGAGACAGATAGCAGTAGAGGAATAGCCTAACAAAATGGTGTCTGATGTGGAAGTGTGTATGAAACAAAGGTGTGTCACTAAATTTCTTCCTGCAGAAAACACTGTAACCATTGACAGTTCATCCGCACTTATTGAATGTTTATGGAGATGAAAGAGTGGATCTGAGCACAGTGAAGCAGTGAGTGGTGCATTTCAGCAGTCGTGACAGTGACAGTCTGTCACCTGTACTAGATTTTACATATGAGGCATAGATTTTACAAATGAAGCATGCACTGGAGAAACTGCATAGTTAATGGTGGTTATTATGTTGATAAATCATTTTGTAGATAGAGAATCTAATTCTCTATCATTTTTGGTAGAGAATTAGATTCTCTATCAAATTGTGTTATTGTACTCTCTGTATCTGTTTCAGTTCCTGTTTAAACAAATAGGATATTGTCAACAGTTTACAGGCTGGTTCGTCCCGGTTCTGTGACTAGTGGGGCAGAGGGATCCACGGATTCATGCCTCAAGAAAAGGGAAATGGGAGACCCCAAAATAATCAAATAAGCAGCAACAATCTGAGGAGAAAGAAAATTGATTTACTAAATATAGTATCAGAATACAAGATAACACACCATAATACAATATCATTAGAATTAAAGCTAATGAATCAAATATAATGAGAGAGAGTGTGTCCGAAAGGTGGATAGGCCTCACCATAACACTGAGGTGAGATGCACAGTTGTGCAGCAAGGAGGTTGTGCAGCAGGAGGAGAGCCTGACAAAGAACAGCACATCCGGTGACCTTGCCAGGTGTTATATCTTTCCTCCGACTGCAAAGCCCCCTGGGATATGTAGTTCTTCTTTTCTTCCAGACACGTTCCCAGGACAGGAGCATTAACTCTTTAACTCCCAGTGCACTACATGATGTTATGTTGTGGAATATTGATAGCCAAAAAATCATAAAACCATGACAGATATATTTGGATACATATAGGTTATATCCAATACTTTTGGAGCAACCTTACGCACATAGATACGCATACAAGAAAGTGACAAAAATAGAGTATGGGGAAAGCTTTGAAAAGAACCCTTGATATGAGTTAAATTGATATCAGACAATGTGTATTTGGAGAAAGTCTTGTTAAGCTATTTTTCTTGACTGATATAAACTAGATATTTAACTTGTATTCCCTTTTTTTAGTTATTATGTATACAAGCAAATTTTATCACTAATTGATCCATATGATTATATTAACATTTTATGCATTCCAATCAAATGTGAAAACTCATCTTGTTTCATCAATCGTAAATCAAAAGCTATACTGAAAAAGATAAAATTAAGTTACTGCACTGGGATTGATTAGAATTTTATAATTGATAGATCAAATATTGGACATCAGAGCTGCATTACTGTTTCTTACTGAGTATCAGGATGAGACAAGATTTTATGCTATGTCACCTATGACAGTTCCTATAAACTACTTCTTAAATATAGAGTTTATGAATTAGGATCATTGGGCTGACTGGAAAACCAAGATGCTGCAGTGCATAGAACTATGCTCGTGACTTTCAAAATACCCATAAATGAGAACTGGAACTCTAATGAAAGATTTTGTAGATTAATCCTCTTGTGATTTGGGAATTTCTAGAATTCCAATTTTTGTGTCTTTCTGATTCTTTGACTGTACTAAGTGTATACCAATAATGAGTATGCATAATAAGAAATTTTCTACGAATGTAAATACATTGATTTCTTTCAGAACTAGACTTAATCCTGAGCTCTGTGAGAAACACTGCTTCACTGGCTCATAACAGATCTGTTAAGAGAGAAGAATATGTCTTGAAGTATTGAACTGATCTGTAACTTTGGGATTTTGATTATTTTTTAATCACTATCTTACAATGATAAGATCTCATAATAAAAAATCTGTAGAATCATCTAATTATAAAACTATTTCTGTACATAAAAAAATTATGTTATAGAATCTAAAAATGAATAAATAAGAAAAAAAGAGTAAAATATTGGTTTTCATATGAAAAGTACTGTGCTTTATTTTCATGCCAGTATTCTAGCAGTGTAAAATGAAAGGTTGTAAACAAAATGTGTCAAGCAAAGTCCTCAAGAATTTCATTGTTTATTTACAGCAGATCTCCAATTGCAACTGTTCATTCTTCCTCATTCAGAACTGACTAGTTCACTCATAAAGGTAGAGACATCTTTAAGAAAATTGTAATACCGTACATGGGAAAAAAAAAAAAAACCAAACAAAAAACCCTGCAAAAATCCCCCACAACTTGAAGTAACTGTAGTATAACCTAGTCATTGCAAAAAGTTAAGTTATAGTATCCATATTTTTAAAATAGTATTCATCTACAGAAATAAAAAATGGAAACTCATCACTAAAAATAGGAAGGAAAAAGGAACTCTATCATAGTGTATCATTCTATAATATCTGAAAGCAAAATTGAAAATAATGATTCATAAAATCTAACTTGATCAAATATATCTCTAAATATTGAGATTTTCCACGCCATGTATGCTTGGTGCCCTCGGCAAGTTAAAAGTTCCTTCAGCTCCTGATATTTAAAAAAACAAACAAACAAGCAAAACAACATATACAGGGAAGTGAACAAAACTCCAGAAAACTCAGCATCTTTTTGTTTGATATCCATAAAAGAAATTTAATTTGCAGTACTGAACATTAGAAAGAATTTGACAAGTCTAGCTAACCTACCTGAGGGATATTTTGAGGAATTTTCAAATTTTGTTTAAGTACTGTCACAAATAAGCAATCTTTATAAAAGTATGAATGTATATAATTATGTATGCTGCAATAGCAACATTTAACTAAGACCATGTATACAATCATAGAATCTTACAAACGAAGAAGGCCTTGGTTTGGAAAGAACCTTGAAGACCACCTAGTTCCAACTCACCTGCCAGGAACAGAATTGCAGATTACTAAATGGGGCACCAAATCAGGTTGTCCAGGGTCTCATTCAACCTGGCTTTGAATGCTTTCAGAGTTGGGACAATCACACATCTGGGCAACTTGTTCCAGTGTTTCACCACTTTTCAAGTGAAAATCTTTCCCCTAAAATCTAATCTAGATTTCCTTTCTTTTAGTTTAAACCATTCAATCAAGTCCAATCACTATCAGGCCTATCGTCCTATCACTATCCACCCTCATAAACAGTCATTCCCCCCTCCTGTTTACACGCTCCCTTCAAATGCTGGAAGGCCAGGGAGGTCATCCAAGAGCTTTCTTTTCTCCAAGTTAAAGAAGCCCAGTTCCCTCAACCTTTCCTCACTGGACAGGTGCTCCAGCGTTCTGATCATTTTAGCGGTCCTCCTCTGGACCCATTCCAAGAGCTCTGTGTCTTTCTTCTAATGGGGGCCCCAGGCCTGGATGCAGTACTCAGATGGATCATTACATGAGCTGAGTAAAGTAGAAAAATCACCTCCCTCTCCCTGCTGGCCACCCCTTTTTTAACGCAGCTCAGAACACAGTTGGCATTCCAGTCTGCAAGCGCATACTGCTGGCTCATGTCCAGCTTCTTGTCTACCAGGACCACCAAGTCCTTCTCCACAGGACTGCTCTCAAGGGAAGTTTAGGCTTCAGATATCAAATTATAGTATTTTCATTCTATAGCCATTTTTAATAAGTGCTCCTTACTTTCTCTGGCGATGTAATTCTTGCATATTCCATATTCCTGCAGAAATCATCTACTCTAAGTTTTGTCAATTATTAAATTGAATCATAAGGTAATCAAATCATGCTATTAATATTTCTATCAATATTTTAATATTGTACATTTAAAAGCTATATCACATATCATTCATAAATGAAAAACCATTCATAAAAAGAGGCCAGAAATAAAAATGCAAGCTAAAGTTTTGGTTTAATTGTTAAAATCCAAATTATTTCTGAAAGTTTTATACTCAAGTATTAACTAAACAAGAGCAACATGATTGAAAACTTAATTCTCACGTTGTCATATATTTTCTGAAAGAATATGTTTACTTATACAAACAAACAAAAAAGCGGATTGAAACAAAACACGTAACTCAGACTTTAAATATGGTAGAATGTAATAACACAGTTATCCTGTAATTCTTGGCAGTTAAGTCTCTTCAGAAAACCATGGGGATCATTACAAATATAATAAGTCCAGCATGTGCCTACTTAAGTGAGAAGCTTAATTGGCTCTGAGCAAGGAAGAACCTGGAGGGAGATGAAGATAAAAACATATGAGGAATCCTTCTTGGAAATAGTCTCTCACGGATCTCAGCCAGAAAGCCAGAAGCAGAAGAAGGTGATCGCTCCTGTTTCAATAGAAAATTTGGCTCTAAGACTTTGGCTTCTTCATACTTTTTCTTTTTTTTAAACACATCAGTGGAAATTTTGAGGATGTTTGTAGCTAAGATGCTATCATTTTGTTAAAACATACTTATTTCCCTTAAGAGTAATGAATAAGGTGTGGTATATGCACGCCTACATAAAAGCAGTCTGATTTTTATATTTATATTGAATTTGCTTCTGAATCTGTGCTCCCCAATATTTTACAAGAATTTTAGTAATAATAATGCTTATAGTTATTTCTCTAAATGGAAAATGCTAACGTAATATATTCAAATATCTTATTTCTGTTGAATGAATGAATGTTTGAAATGAATCCTCTCAAAATAACCTTATAGGATTACATGATCATCTGGAACAGAAAGTATTTATATTCTTTATATTCCAGTGTAGAAACAGCACAGTGGAATCTGCCTTGTTAATATTTAGAAGTGATTTATTTATATATGTATTTATTTAGCCAAAGAGACTTTGTTCAATGTCGATTGTGTTTTTGACATGAAATTCACATCGCCAGTACTCGGACAAAACCACTTCCAAATATTTTAAAATCCTTCCCATTAAAAGCTGAATTGGTATATTTAAACTTTATATTCTTATTACTGTCAATACTGTGCTCCCAAAAGCTGTTGAGCCAAAAAAAAAAAAAAAAAAAAAAAAAAAAAAGTCTTTCAGTGATGCAAAAAACTCAAATTAAGTATAAATATTTATTTAAATACCATGCAAACCTTTATTAAAATAAAATCAACTACAATAACTTCAAGAAATTTACAAAGAAGTTCTACTTTTGACCAAACTCTTTCTAAAGACTGGAATTTTCCTTTGTTACCCTAACAATGCCCTTCAAAGTTCAATTGATCTTTGTACAGTTGGAAAAGTAGCATGGTAGAATAATACCTTAAAGGTGTTATAGTTAAAAAAAAAAAAAGTATTATGGTGAAAAAGAAGAAATGCTAATCCGTATCTGAGGATCTAGGCTCATGGTGGAAAACTCCAAAAAGGCAGAATCTTCAGATGTTAAACAGCCCTTAAGTGAGGTCTAGGACGAATTACCTTCACCTGTGCTCCCACTGGCTGATGCAGTCCTTGCCTCAGGTGATCAATTAGTGTTTTAGGGCATGACTTAACAGTTCCCATACAATCTTACAAAATTTTGGAAAAAAAATGAATGTATAACTTCTTGTACATACTCCTTCAAAAAAACTGAGTATTGCTCTGCTGTTTTTTCAGCATTATGAAATAACTTTTCTTTCTTTTATTTTTGTTTTAGCTATGTGTACCATTGCATAGTAGTCATATCTTCCTGTTCCCTTAAATTACTTCATTAAATATAACTGTCTTGGTCATAGAATCATAGAATGAATTAGGTTGAAAAGATATTAAATATCAGCTAGTTCTGACTCCCCTGCTCTTGGCAGAATTCCACCCACTAGATCAAACTACTCTGCGCCCCATCCAACCTCGACCTGAAGCTTCTAGGGATGGGGCATCCACAACTTCTCTAAGCAACTTGTTTCAGTACCTCAAGATCCTCTGAACAAAGAAGTTCTTCCTAACTGCCAATGTAAATTTACTCTCTTTTAGTTTAAAACCATTCCCCCTTGTCCTAGCACTATCTACCCATGTAAAATGTCTGTCTTCCTCTTGATTATAAGCATCCCTCAAGTACTAGAAGAAAACAGTGAGGTCTCCCCAGAGCTTTTTCTTCTCCAAGCTGAACAAATCCAGCTCTCTCAGCCTTTCTTCATAGGTTCTCCAGCCCTCTGATCACCTTAGTGGCCCTCCTCTGGACCTGTTTCAAGAGCTCTTGTTCTTGGGGCCCCAGGACTGGACACAGTACTGCAGGTGGGGCCTCACAAAATCTGAGTAGAGGGCGAAAATCCTCACAGCCCTCCTCTGGATCCATTCTACCAGCTCTGCATCTTTCTTGTCTGGGGACTCCAGGCCTGGATGCCTTTAACGCACATGAGGCCTCATGAAGTCAGAGTAGAGAGGGACCATCATTTCTTCTCTATGCTAGTCACCCCTATTTTGATGCAGCCCAAGATATAGTTGGCGTTCTGGATTGCAAGCTCACACCATTGGCTCATTTCAAGCAATGTCCCTCATTGTTAACTTAGTGCTCAGGGACTTGGACAATTTTTCTTGGATTTCTTCTTTGGAGTTTTTGCTTTTCCACTGTTCCCTTGTAGATGCAGAAGTCCTTCTGAGGAAACATCCTTATCCCTTAACTGTAACATATATTCTAACTCTCATACCATTCACACATTGTTGTATAATTGGTTCTGTGTTTCCAGAAGAAATAAGGATGAAAACCTCAGTTGAATGAGTATGAATATGAGTTAAGACAACAGTTCCTGTTAACTTACAGTGATATTAACAAAGAATAACAGTTGAGCATTTTAGAAAATCTTGATACTTTCCTTTTTAGTACTAAATACACACAGGATATCAATAATCCTACAGTTTCATTTTATGCAAAAACTACTGTAAGAACTATTTCTTCCTTTACTCTTACAAATCTTTCAGGAATTTAGGAGATTTCCCTGGCTTATACTGCTTTAAGTCTCTGGATAAAATATTGAAAAAGGAAGATACATTTTATGAAAGATTGAGGAAGGTTATAAAATTTCATTTACTGGAAATAATTCATGATGCTTCTTTGCAGCACTATGAAATCCTTTTTCACAGCTACAGTTTTTATTGTAAACATACACGCAGAGAAGATAGAGCAGGATTATTTTACACAGATGGGAGGATTACTAACTGATTATACATATGTACCAGTGATACAGGTGTATTAAGAGACATAAAAAACCTTCAATTTGACTATGTGAAAATGAAACAACAACAAAGTTGGGATGAAAGCAGAAAATGTCAGATTAAGTTATGTGAAAGCCATAAATTATAAATCAATTTTTAGTTCTGAAAATTCTGAACTATTTTTAATTTGGCAAGTATTTGCAAAAGTTTTAACTTTGTAACTTGCTATTTTTCATAAAAATAACCTTATACATTAATTTTAAATGTTTATTGTTTTCATTAAAGTTTTCAACTACTGTAAAATCACAAAATTATTGTTATTTTTCAGATATAATGCCTTTCTTTTGCAAGTTACCCAGCACAGAGAGTCGCTGATAAATTAGTAAATTAGTTGTACAATTGCATTAAATTTAACAAGATAATATGCTAGATTCTGCACCTGGGATGGAGCAATTCTTGTTGTAGACTGGGTACAGATCCCCGTACAGACGGGGATGAGAGTATAAAGTGCAGCACTACAAAAAGGGATACATGGATTCTGGTTGACAGCAAGTTGAATATGAGTTGACAGTCTGCCCAGGCACACAAAATGATTGACTGCACCCATAGGTGCATCAGGCACAATATTGCTATCCAGTCAAGGGAAGGAATTGTCCTGCTCTTTTGTTTGTTTGTTTATTTATTTATTTATTTATTTATTTATTTATTTTTTACTCATCTTTACTTCAAAGTCTGGTATTTCTAAAAACAAAGTTACAAAGTGAACAAAATAAGTATTTACTAACTTGAATTTAACTGAGCAATTAATAAAATTAATGAAAGCAGATTTAAACAATTACACCTAACGAAAACTATAAGAACAGTAACAGACCTCTTATACAAGTTATACAGAAACAAGGACAGAATGGATATATGCTACCATGCAAGAACACACTGAGCACAATATCTTAAAAAGTGTCCATTCTTTTAGCATCTGACACCAGTCTTTTTGTTGCTAGATGTGAAACTCCTTTTCCACTAAATCGTCAAAGACAGATCAAAGCATTATACCAAACTACCAGCTCCTGTGCTTTCTATGACTAATGTGTGATGCTGTTTATGCCTTACAGGAGCAATATGAATGGGCAAAGTGTATGCACATTAAAAAACACGGAGAAGAAATCAATGATAATGTGTAGAGATTAGTCTAAGGAAAGAAACAAACAAAACACCAGAAATGTTAAAAAGAATTTTTGCATTCCTGATCTTGTAATATAATAACAGATCTACAATGTGTACTGAATTATCAAAATATGTACATTTATATATATTTATACATTTATGTACATTGTGTACAGTATACATGACAACAATATGCTCTACAGTATCAAAGAGAAAAAAAAACCACAAACAAAACAAAACACCTGTACTAAAATTCTATTGCCAGTCCTTGAATTAATCTGTGTGTGAATTCCATTTTTTAACTTTCTTTAATCTTCTGGAAGCAGAGGCAGTGGAATGTGATTTTAATTCTTAGAACATATGTTCTCTTGGGAAATTTCTTACTAAGACAAAATATTGCCACGCTTGAAGCAAAAAATTTTCAATATAGTATTTAAAATGTTTATTTGAACAATGTCCATGTACACTAAATCTGACAGCTGAAACATCACTGGAATAAGTATCTAAAACAGTTCTGATGGAGAAAAATTACCATGTGTATGTCTTAGAACCTCACTGAGATATATAGTTGCCAGAAATTTAGATTTATCAGACAATAGAGAGCTTCACATACAAAAATCTATCAGGAATGTAATACGGATTTTAGGTTCTCACACAAGGATTTGTAAATGTAAAATTGTAAGTAGTCTCATTTGGATTCAGTAGGATATGTTCTTTTTCAATCTGCATTAGACATATTTTATTTCAATATTGTTTGAATAATAAAAATGTATATATCTTAAAGAATCACACTACATCTGCAAGGAAAATGTATATCTCTAAGTGGGAATAAATTATGAAGCTGTGGCAATCCTCACCATCTTTCAAAACTTTTTTCTGAGATAAACAATGAGGACATTGCTTCAATTTTAATGTCGCAAATGGATATGAAAGAACAGAAAACTGTTTATCCAACTTTCCAGAGGTATTGTGAGTTTTTGTATATGTCTTTCAGTTAATCTATACTTTGTGATATTTGTTTGTATTGAAGTTGAAAGAAATTAACCTTTTTCTTCATGAGCGATCAAAAGACAATTTTTGAGTGAATCTAGAGAGGACTATCTTGAGCATAGGTTTTATTTTTTGTTTCAAGTTTTTGAAAGTATCCCAGAAGGATCAAAAAATGTGGTTAGGGCCTAGGGAATAGACCTAATTTCTATGGTTGGTAATTTTTTTTTAAGATAATATGAATAGAAGCACAAAAACCATGAGAAAGCCTTTGAAATATAATTGAAAGCAAAGATAACAATAATCCAGATATACTTTGAAATGCACTAGGGATTTTATAAATTAGAGCAAAAAAAAAAAAAAAAAAAAAAAAAAAAAAAAGGTTTTTAAATGTTTTAAATGTTTTTAAATGAGTTGTTTATGGTCGTTTTTTTGTTTTTTTTGTTTTTTTTTTTGGGCATGGATGTAATGTGTGTGAAGTAAAGCGGTGTCAAAGTTATCAATGAAGTTTTTGATTCACTTGTCAGGAGTAAGAATAGGGCTACTCTGAGAATCCTTCTTCGTTTTTTTTTTTTTTTTTTGGCTCAAAGCTTGCTTCCTGAGGTATTTCTTGTGATAAGACTCTGAGTGACTTTTCAAGGAGGCAACTAATGGGTGCTAACTGTGTGACAATCGATATCGCTTTGGGAACATTTGAAAGCCCCTACCCCCAGAGCTGCTTTCTCTGTAGAAGAGCGGATGAGAGTGCTCAGCAGTGTTCACTGGCGGAAGATCTGGCCTGTGGCCAAACCGCTCCAGCTTAGTATGGGTGGCTGGGGGATGATACCATTGTATCCTGTGAAGGCAAGATACAAGTTGGTGCCTCCCTGCTTCCTCTTATCTGCTGGCAAGGCCAGAAAGATAAGAACAAAGGAGGTTCCTGCTGAGATCCCAGAGCCAGAAGCTGCCACCGCAAGGAGAACTGACTCAACCACCTTGGGTTTGAGCTGCCACTCAAAGGAGAACTGACTCGACCACTTTGGATTTGAGCTGTCACTCCAAAGACAGCCAACTCAACCACTCTGAAGCATTGAAAAGGAGCCACCATCGCCATGGTCGTCATTGTCGTTGTCAACAGAACAACAATGCCTGACGACATTCCACTACTGAAGATCAAAGACTGAACTACGAACCTCGCTGGATCCATGGTGGTGACTATCTCTCTCTTGCTGCCTATAAAGACCCCTTGCTTCTTCTTTCTTATCTTTTCTATTGCCCTCCTTCCCTTCCCCCCATTACCCTAATCATAATAGTGTCCGCCCTCCCCTTCCCCATTTCCCTGATTAAGATTTGTAATAAACTGGTCAGACCAACATTTGAACCGTTGCTTCTTAATCTCATGCCGGGTATATAGATAATAAAAGAACCTCCTCTCCCTCTTATAAATTGGAGAGAGACATAGGGTAAGTCATTTGACATAGGCAAAAAACTGGAAAAGTCTTGAAGACTATAAATGCATCCTCAAGTAGATGAATATATTGTTTTTCAGGTATAAATACAGAACCTTCACAATTCCAGCTGATGTATAGAAAACATTCTTCCCCTTTGATTATTTCCTTCATTAAAATTAAGAAAGCCAACTAAAAATATTTACTGCCATTTTTGAATCTCAGACTAAAATTAAATAATAAAAGAGTGAAATACGTGGCCACAATTTAATTTGAAATTGGTCATATGGAAGTAAAAGAAGCTGCACATCTCAGTGTTGACTCCTTTCCAAACACTATGAAGTCCACCCAGTGGAGGAAAATAATGAAAAAGGTATTTATATTTAATGCTTGTTTATTTCGGCAAATGCTCTGAATCATCCTTTAGAGGATCCTATGATATTCTGTTGTCTGTTTAGTTATGAGTTCTTTTCAAATTCTCAAATAAATTTCTCAGATACATGATAATAGCAAGAGAGTATCTGATATGGATGGAAAATTAGGATACTGATCTGTAAAATTTTTCAGAATGTTTTCTTCGCCTTAGACTTCCCTAGATCCATCCCAGTTTTAGGAACTAATTCAGAGCAGCGACACACAATCTAATAGATGCATTGTGATAAAATCTTACATAGGAATCCTTCATAAATTGGAAAATGGACCTCATTTTGTCCTACTACTACTTCTTATTTGCACAAGAGAGAAAATTGTCTATAAGAAAGTTCAATTTTTCTTTGAGGGATTACTATTTAGCATAAATATCTATTTTGCATAACTTCCTACTCTGCGTGAATACAAACATGCATATATAGGAACATATGACGGATCTTATGTTCTCTGTTTCCTGGACACCAGAGTAGCCCTCTCTCTGCAACAAGTGTTATAATTTCTCTGCCTCTGAGTCACCTCAGTCAGAGAGTGCAAGGCTGATCTTGGATACAGCTCAGCAACATAACTTTGATCTGATTTTTGAGAAAATTGTAATGTTCTCAGCAAAAAATGTGGAAAGGAGTGGAGAAGAATAAGAAAAGTGAAATTATGGACAGGGATAGGACTGTTGATATAGGGACTGTCATTAGCTCAAGATTTCGAGATGAAGAAGCACTCATGTAGATAAGTATATAACCCAAAAGGAAACAAAACAAAACAAGGGTGCTACCTGGAATCCAGCAGGGTTTCCAAGCCAAGTCATCAGTATCATCACAGTTGATACAGATGGAGGAGGATGACAAATCAAGAAGAATGAGAAATTATTCTGGCAACTGTGGCCTGACCATTTCTTGTCTTTGAAGTACCTTGTAAGGGAAGGTGAGTACACTAATGCATACTCAATCAAATCCTAGCTATGTCTTGTGCACAGTTGCCTACTAGTTATTGTTTTATATTCTTATGTTCTGGATGTTCTGGTAGCAGTCTCTTTCTATGTGGCTAATTATAACCTGACAAACTGAACGAGAAAAGGTGTTAAAATATCAATGTAGCAAAAATGAAATAAGAAAGAAACTAATTTATGGTCGTGTAAGATTTGTTTTTCCTCTGCATTGGTTATCACTCTTCAAAATCAGAAGGAAAAAAAAAAAAAAAGAGAAGACATGGGTAAGGGAGCAGGACCCAGGATAATTTCACTTTTCAGAACTGCCATCTAAACAAGAATCTTCTTTTCCCTTCTCCCAGCTTTTGTGACTTTTTCCACTTCTTTCTAAATATGTTTCTATCTTCTAAATTCCAAGCATCTGAAAGTTTAGGATTATAAAATCTTATATGTGTGCAATAAAATGCATGAGAAAAATTATTGTGCTGCAACAGAATAATAATCTTTCTAACTTAGCTGATTGCAATTTCACATTCTCAAAGTACTACACATAGAACTGGCATACAAATCTTGTCTACTTCCAGATCTCATTTAGAACTCATGCTTATGTGTCATTGTTTTTCCTCTTCTTTATAAGAAAAAAAAAAAAAAAAAAAAGAGAAAAGAAAAAGAATATGTGCCGGTGAAATTATTATTATTTTTTTTAAACATATCAAAGCCATTTATTTCCATTTTGGAGAGAAGGAAGTTGTGGAATACCATGTCAAAGGCCTTACTGAAGTTGAGATAGATGATACCAGCGATACTTGGCAGCCCTGCCAATGACGGGACTGTTGTTTAGTTTAGCTTCCTAATTTTAGTCTTCACCTGTCTCTTCTCCCCTCCAGAATGTGAACTTAACCATAGCATGGTCACTACAACCCAGGCAGCCTTCAACCCTGATGTCATCAATCAGTTTACTTACATCTGTGAGCAATAGATCCAGAATTGCATCCCCCCAGTCAAAGGTTATCAACGGTTCTGACCTGGTGCAGTCTGAATCTGTGACTAAATGGGTCAGGGGGGCCCATGGACCAACAGACCCATGTCCCAGTGTGGGCCTGAAAATCGGCAACAAGTTAAGGAAGAATACTACTTTATTAAATATGATAGCAGAATTCAAGATTACACAATATAATGTGATGCAATTAGAACTGAAGTTAATCAATCCAGTAAAATGAGAGTGTCCAAAACTGAAGGTCTTACTCCAATGTTGAAGGTGAGATGACTAGGGAGCATACACTGCGGAGATGAGCAGAAAAAGAGTCTTGTGACTCCCAGCCAGTTTTATCTTTCCCCCTAAACAGAAAATGGAAGAACAGTGAAGTCTTCTGAGATTTGTAGTTCTTCTTTTCTGATAAAGATATAGCAGGAACTATTGACAATCTACAGAACCGGATCATTAACTCCCAGTACACTACATGATATTACAATGTGGAATGTTAATAACAAAAATTGTAAAACCATTACATGTATACATATTTTGTAAGTAATGAGCAAACAAAGACCTCTTCAGGTTTTCTGACTTTGAAATTCAAGATCAGGTTTGTACTATTCTTAAACACAATAAGGACATCAGGCTGTTGGAGAAGGTCCAAAGGAAGGATATGAAGATTATCAGAGGGCAGGAGTACCTCCCCAATGAGGACAGGCTGAGAGCTGTGGCTTTTCAGCCTGGAGAAGACAAGGCTCCAAGGTGACCTTATAGCAGCCTTCCAATACCTGGAAGGGGCCAACAGGAAAGCTGGGGAGGGACTTTTTGTAAGGGTAAGTAGCAACAGGATGAGAGGAAGTGGTTTTAAACTGGAAGAGGAAAGATTTAGACTAGATGTTATTTACTGTGAGGATGGTAAGACATTGGAACAGGTTTTCCAGTGAGGTTGTGAATGCCTCCTCCCTAGAAGCATTCAAAGCCAGGCTGGGAAGGTCTTTGAGCAACCTGGTCTAGTGGGAGGTATCCCTGCCTATAGCAGGGGATTTGGGACTAGATGATATTACAGGTCCCTACAATCCAAACAGTTCTGTGATTCTATGATTCATCTTCCAAGCCAATTTGTACAGTTTTTAATAATTTGATTTATAATCAATTTAAAAATATGCACCTGGGGAGAAATAGTCCTTCACATCACTAAAAGCTAGGGGCCAAATGGTTTGGAAGGATCTCTGCAGAGAAAGACCTGGGGATCCTTGTCTTTCTCAAGCTCACCATATGCCAGCTCTCTGTCCTAGTGGTTCAGAAATCCACCAGCCTCCTGGAGTGCAGGGGGAGCGTTGTCAGCAAGATGAAGGAGGTCACATTTCCCCTCTTCCCCTTTATTCAGCACTGGTAGCCATGTCTAGTTCTGGGTTTCCTGATATAAGAATATATGAGAAATGGCTCTGATTAACATATTGATTATTTGGATGAGGGAATTGAGTGCACCCTCAGAAAGTTTGTAGATCCAAGGTTCTGCATTTTGGTCACAACAACCCCATGTAACACTACATAATTGCTGCAGAGTGGCTGGAAGGCTACATGAAGAAAAAGGATCTGGGGATGTTAGTTTACAGCCAGCTGAACATATGTCAGCAGTGTAGCCAGGTGGACAAAAAGGCAACGGCATCTTGGCATGTATCAGAAATAGTGTAATCAGAAGAACTAGGGAGGAGACTGCTCCTCTGCTCAGCATTTGTGAGTCTGCAGCTCAAGTATGGTATCCAGTTTTGGGCCCCTCACTATAAGGAAGACACTGAGGCCCTGAAACATGTCCAAAAAAAAAAAAAAAAAAAAAAAAAAAACAAGCCAAAAAACAGTGAAGGATCTATAAGGAGCAGCTGAGGGAACTGAGATTGCTTAGCCTGGAGAAGATGAGGCTCAGGAAAGACCTTATCACTCATTACAACTATCTGAAAGAAGGTTGTAGTGAGGTGGGGTCAGCCTTTTCTCCCCAGTAACTAGTGATAGGATGAGAAGTAATGGTCACGTGTTGTGTCAGGAAAGACTCAGGTTGAACATTACGAAAATTTTACTCTCAGAAAGAGTAGTGATATAGTGGAACAAGATGTGCAGGGAAATGGTGGAGTCATTGTCCCTGGAGATTTTCAAGAAAACAGCAGGGATGTGGTTTATTGGTCATGTTGATGATGAGATGATGGTTGGACTAGATGATCTCAGTGATCTTTTTAAAGCTTAATGATACTATAACTCTAAACTGAAGAGCGAGTAACAAAGGGCCACTGAATTGATCACACTGAAGAATATCTTCTAAAAAGAAAGCTTTGAAGACATAAGACTATTTAGCCTACAGACAAGAAGAATCAGAAAGATCTTACCAATGTGCATGAATATCTGAAGGAAAATGAAAAAGGCTGTTCTGCTTGTTTGTTTGCCTTATTTATTATAGTTAACTGTGGGGATGATCAGACACTGCCACATGGTGCTCAGAAGGCTGTGGAACTTTCAGCACCAAACCTGGACAAGTGGACCTGACTGTTTCATTCCGGAATGGGTTGAACTAGACAATCTGTAGCAATCTCTTACAGCATTACTAACTCTTGCTACTTTGTTGTTCTGTTAATGTTAGATCAGGTATTGCTAAACAATGTTCCATGTTTATTTTTAAACCTTGGTCACCGAAGTAGGACTTTTTATTTGTTTGACTCCTAAAAGACAGTGTTGAACTTTAAATGTTCTTTCCACATCTAAAGTTAACAAGAATTTACTAGTCTATTAACATTTTTGACGTAGCTTAATTATAGCAATTAAGAGATTACCTACACTGAAGCACTGTAGCTGATTTAGCCTAGAGGTGAAAATGGATAAGAGTGGGAAAAAGATGATTTATTTATTCTTGATTAAATTTGACACTAGACTTTCAGGCATATTTCTCATTTCTCATCTTTTTTCTTTCTCTTTTTTTTTTAATTATTATTATTTTTTTTTAAGTGAACTCTATAAGTCATTGAAATTTTTGGAGCAGAAAAATACGATTAGTCTCATGGAGCTTTAAGTCTATTTAATTTTTTTTTTTTTCTTCTTCCAATTCTGGTGAAAAATATAATCCATGAGTTTTCTAAATCACTCCTTGAATTTTGTTCATATGTTGTTGCTGGATTTGAACATCCTGGAGAGGGTGATGTTTACTCTCATGTAAATACGATTTGAGGTGCATAAACATATATACATATATATATATATATATATATATATATATACGCACAGATATATGTATGAGAGATTGTGTGTGTTTTTTTTTTTTTTTTTTTTTTTACCTTTTTTTTTTTTATTTTTTATTTTTTTTTTTTTTTTTTTTTTTTTCTTTAATTACGGTTTGTATATTGTCCATTTATATTAATTTTTGTTACCTGTTTTTCCACTGAAATATCAAATCATAGAATGGTTTGGGTTGGAAAGGACCCAGAAAACATCTTCTAGCCCAATTCACCTGCTCTGAGTAAGAACATCCCTCAGTAGGTCAGGCTGATACTGCCTCTTAACTTCTAAAGAACACTTTTTGCTCTAAATGAAAAAATATTTTACATCTAAAAATGAACTGATGAAGATATAGTTCTATAGGAATTTAAAGGGACAATTAAAGTAGGGAAACTATATGTCACATAATTCTGAGATAATTTTGAGATTTCATCTTTTCATACTGACTAGATCAGGCAGCAAGAACTGTGCCCTTTCCGTCACCTGAAAGGAAAGTTGGTAATAGTAACTGTGTAGTCTTTTGGAAAAATAACTCCTTCTGAAAATCACTACAGCGTTTCAAAGAAACAGCTATTTAGCCGATGTAAAGAAATAAAGTCATAGCTATTCAGATTTTGTGATGGAAATAAAATGGGTGCTGCATTAAATGAAAGGTCATCCATCTGTCTTAGAGTACTTTGATCTACTGCTTTGGCATTTTGTTACTAACTCATCAACCAATTCTGAATCGAAGTTCAAAGGGAGATATCATCTTTCACAATGATATAGTGGTGTATCTTATACTTACACAAACTGTGAATCACTTGTACTGTATGTATGCCAGTATGAATGTCTGGTGCAAATGAACTTCAAAACCCTGAGAACTGAAAAAGTAAATAAAAAAACACGTTTGTTTGAAGAATCACTTTTTCTTTCTTGGTCTCCAAGACCTAAGTCATTACCATGACAAGGACTGTACTCCTCAAATATTTGTTTCAAGAACTCTCATCTGTTATTCTGAATAGATTCTATGAACATTTCTATAGAATTAAGGTATGTAATCATATATGCATGTGAATGTTGAGTTGCTGAATGTTTTCTTAAGCAAAGAATTTTCTTCTTGTCTTCTAGGCAAAATCAGAATTAAGCACCATGATTTCTTTAATGATTAGAAAAATGGATTTGTGGTTACTTTGGGATACTAAACAAATGATTCAGTCACATTTTGTGAGGATATTTAGTCCAGAAAGATTTTCATTTTCATATAAGGATGGCAGATAATTATAGTATTGTGTGGTTCATGTTAGCATAATTTTTGTTCTTCATTCTTAATGTAATAACATAAGAATCAACACCATCACTGACAATATTTAAAAGGAAAATGAAATTCAGATCTCTGAAATAAACACTATGAAAATAACAGGAAAAAAAATGTTAAATATCACAGTCTTAAAAAAAAATCCAAAGGTATTCAACTATATAGGACTAGATGATTATTAGGTAACAGTTATGAGTTTTTTGAAGTCTGATTTATGTTAAGATCAGAATTCATTTAATAAGATTCATCACAGAATAACAGAGTCACTGAATCATGGAGCAACATAAAATCACCGAGGTTTGAAGGGATCACTGGAAGTATCACCAAATGTAGGCCAGGTAGAACAGGTTGTCCAGTTCTGTGTCCAGTCAGATTTAGAATATCACCAACGTTAGAGACTTCAAAGATTTCTGGCACCCTGTGTCAATGTCTGAATCTGGAGTTTCAACTGATTCCCAAAAGAACAAATCCAGATCAAAATGCGTAGGAACAAATGATACATTTTAAACCAGAAGAGTGCAAGAATAGTTCAAGACATGAAAAGGGAAACCAGGTAAAAACATTCTTCTGATCTTTATTTGATAGAAGAGCTCTTTTGAAGCTGAGAAGCAAAATCTGCATTTAACAAAAAATTAAGCAACGTGGGTGAATCATTCTTTAGTTCTAGTACAACTTCTCTAAACTGGATTTATAAGGCAACACTGAAGTGTATAAGTGTCCATAACAACAATGCATCAATTCTTATATAAAAATGTATATGATATTAGCTAATTAATTTTAATTAACTAATTTAATTTACTTGCAAACTATTGCTAACCATGGTCATCCAATTAGAGGACGGACTAACAGAACACTGTTTAAGCATGAAGTACTTGCTTGCAGAAAATGCTCTTTAAATGATTTCTTCAAGCACTGCTTGTTGAAGGATTGGGTATTGTTTGAGATTGTTCAGAACTGGATATTACAATACAAACTGGAATGAAGAAAAGGAAACAAATAAAAAGAGATGGGGAATATAATATAAAATATTTGGAATCAACAACGGAGGACTTAGAATGCTTCCTAGTCACCCTCTGATATTAATTTGGTTGAAAAATTAAGCTATTGAAATTTCAGCTGCATAAGTAAAAAGCAATAACAATTTATATTCAAGGTTGGATAATTATTTTGGTTTTGCATTCTTGTCCATTTTATTATTTTCAGAGTATGAACTGCATCATTGTTAAGGCAGCAATGTTGAAAATAAGTAATAGTGACTTTACTGTTAAAATTTTTAGATTGTACAAGACAGTATAACTTGAGTTAAAGTCTCAGAAACAAATGAAATGTGCTTTGTTTCTATGTCTTATCCTGAACTAGTAAAAACTGACTAGTGCCTAGCCTGCGAATATATTTGATTCACACCAGGTAAAATCTCAGCTGATCTCAACAGTATTTTAAATATTTAGTGTATTTGTACAATTTCAGTGCTACAGGACTGGGGCAGAGTGGCTGGATGACTGTGAAGTGGAAAGGGACCTGGGGGTGTTGGTTGATGCTCGACTGAACTTGAGTCAACAGTGTGCTCAGGTGGCAAAGAGGGCCAATGGCATCCTAGTCTGCATTAGAAATAGTGTGGCCAGCAGGAGCAGGGAGGAGATTGTCCCTCTGTACTCAGCAATGGTGAGGAGGCACCTCAAGTACTGTGTTCAGTTTTGGGTCCCTTTTTGGGCCTACAAAAAAAAGACACTGAGGCCCTGGAACGTGTCCAGAGAAGGGCAACAAAACTGATGAGGAGTCTGGAACACAAGTCCTATGAGGAGTGGCTGAGGGAGCTGGGATTGTTTAGTCTGGAGAAGAGGAGGCTCAGAGGAGACCTTATTGCACTCTACAACGTCCTGACAGGAGGTTCTGATGAGGAGGGTTTTGGCCTCTTCTCGCAGGCAACAAACAGGACCCAAGGAAATGGCCACAAGTTGTGCCGGAGGAGAAATTAGAGGAGGAGATTAGACACAAGGAAAAACTTTTTCTTTCAGAGAGTGGTCAGGCACTGGAATGGCCTGCCCAGTGTGGTGGTGGAGTCACCATTCCTGGCAGTGTTCAAGAAGCATCTGGATGAAGAGCTATGAGATATGGTTTAGTAGCTTGTGGTAGTAATGGTGATGGCAGGACAGTTGGACTAGATGATCTTGTAGGTCCTTTCCAATCATTTCAGTGCTATGATAGATTAACTCCTGAAGCATAGGTCGCCTTGTGACAGATGAAGATGGTAGATTTACCATAACTGAAACTACCAACAAGATTATAGAACTATTTACATGTTCACTTTTGTCATGAGTTCTTATTTTATGTCAGTATTTTATAATTACAAAGGCCATATTAGCATTTCATCCCAAAGACAAGACCTCACAACTGTAATTCTTGAATCTTCCTTGACTCTTTCCAACTCTGTGGAGCATTCATGAACTAAAAAACACACTTTCTCATATTGACATGTTGTTTTTTTTTTTTCCATATCTGATTCAAAAACTCAAGAAGTTGCTTTATCCTCTTGATCTGTTTTTTCAGGAATTTCATTCATACTTGTCTTCAGGTCTTTCACAGATTTTAGCCCACCGTCATTTGGTATTATAGAAGACTTAAAACACACAGGCTGCTTTATAGAAAATAGAAATTATAAACTTCCTCTGTGCTGTTTATATCTTAAAGGTATGGTCAAATAAAGATTTTTGCAAGAGAGTTAGTCTACAAACTATGAATATTACACTTCTCATAAATCCACAGTAAATAAAGGGTATTTTACCCATCTTTCCTTTAATACCCTAGCTTAATTTACAGCAGCTTTTTCAGTCTACCCTTACTAAGAAAGTACAAATTAGATTGAAAAAAAATATTTTTTTCTATGTAAGAGTGTATCATATACTGCATATACATTTTCCTCAAATGTGTATACACATTTTTCTCAAAAGAAATGGGATTAATCATAGAATCATAGAATGGCCTGGGTTGAAGAGAAGCATAATGATTATCTAGTTTCAACCCCCTGCTATGTGCAGGATCACCAACTACCAGACCACGCTGCCCAGAGCCACTTCCAGCTCGGTCTTGTATGCTCCAGAGATAGGGCATCCGTAACCTCCTTGGGCAACCTATTCCAGTGTATCACCCTCTGGTGACCTCTGGGTGAAAAACTTCCTCCTAATATCTAACCTAAACTTCCCCATCTCAGCTTAAGACCATTCCCTCTTGTTCTATCACTATCCACTCTTGTAAACAGCCATTCCTCTTCCTGTTTATATGCTCCCTGCAAGTACTGGAAGGCCACAGTGAGGTCTCCCAGGAGCCTTCTCTTCTCCAAGCTAAACAAGCCCAGTTCCCTCACCTTTTCCTCATGGGACAGGGGCTCCAGCCCTCTGATCATCTTAGCGGCCCTCCTCTGGACCTGCTCTAAGAGCTACACATCCTTCTTGTACTGGAGGCCCCAGGCCTGGATGCAGTACTCCAGATGGGGCCTCACAAGAGCCAAGTAGACAATCACCTCCCTCTCCCTGCTGGCTACCCCTTTTTTAATGTAGCCCAGAACACAGTTGACCTTCTGGGCTGCTTCCAAGTAATATCAAGAAGCTTAGTAGCAGTTAATTTATTGACATTTCTCTGACAGGCCTTCTTCTATTATAAGAGTAAGCTGAACAGGATAGATGTTCATATATTGACAGTTTGGTGCTTAATACAGTTATTTCAAAATTCCTAATACAACAAGATTGTAAAAATACAGTTATTTTAACTACATGTAACTGATTTGTTAAGCCTAAACTTCTAATTGAAAGGCAAATACTTTAAGGTTCCAGAAAATTCTAGAATAATGCTGGAAACTATCAATGTCTTATTCATTTACTGAAGTAATGTCCTGTTTAAGAAATATGGATACAGAGGAGTGAGTCACAAGACAGGGAAATAAATATTTCTTTGAACATTTTAGCAGAAAGATTGACAGTTCCACCACGAGTCAGAGGGAGAGAAGTGTTTCTATTTATGCAGAATATGTGAATTCAGTCTAAATTCAATTTTTATCTATTTAGATTGAAATAATACAAATGATTGAACAACCCATAAAAAATTATGCTAATTTAAAGGTCTTAAAAAGAATTACTTTTTTGTTTCCACACCTGATTCAAGTTTAGATGAACTAAGCACAGAAAGATCTATCCTATTGATAACATCCTGCCACAGAAAAAAAAAAAAAAAAACTATCAGATCTGTAAAAAGAAGAAATAATAATCAAATACTGTGTGCTTTTCTTTTTTTTTTTTTTAATATTGAATACATCATGAAACTAGAAGTTTTGAAAAATTACATCTTTCAGAAGAAGAAATATTTATTCCCGTAAGATGTTTAAATAAATAAACTCTTACAAATGAACAGCACAAAACAGAATAGAAACATATGTATCTTATTTTTAAATGCCCTTCTACAGTTAGACATCAGATATATTGAAAATGAACATATGCCTTTGTTTGTCTTCAAAGCATCTCTCAAAAAACAATCAATATCAATTTGAGTTTGATTTAATACCATTTCAGAAACTGTAATGGTAAGGTGATATTTTGTTTGTCTTCTTTCTTTTATTGCTGTCTTTTTCCTTATCTTGCTTGTCTTTTTCTTTTATTTCTCCTTTTTTTTAATTTTTGCCTTCCTTTTCCTAAGCTCTTCAGACAAGAAACTAGGTGTCCTGAGTTGACCATAAGCCAGCAGTGTACCTTTGTGGCCAAGAAGGCCAATGGTATTCTGAGCATGGTCAGCAGGCAGAGGGATGTAACACTCTGGTGAGGCCCCATCTGGTATACTGTGTCCAGTTCTAGGCTCCCCAGTTCAAGAAAGGTAGGAAATTTCTAGAAACAGTCTGGAGCATCTTCCTTATGATGATATATATACATATATTTATATATAGTAATGACTGAGAAGGGGAGGTAGTGAACAAACAACTGTGTGGTGCTCGGCCACCTGCCAGGTTAAACCACAAAAATACTTAAGTTTGTAAGTGTCAATTCTGGACTGTTTTCAGTATTTCATGTGCTGATGAAATTGAAATGCATCTGCATAGGCAGGAAAACTGAGAAATTACAAGGTTTTTCAGTTCCATCTAGTGGCATTAATGTGTATATATTTCAAAGCAATACATGTACAGTGATAATGTTGATGATAGAGAAAACAATAAAAATAATATTAAATTGTTGTTAAACATACTAATTAGAAATGAAAAGATGCAATGGTATGGAAACCTGTCTCAAGAAATATCCTTCAAAACAAGTAAGCTCCTTCTAATGCCCCCTCTTATGTTAATAAATCTACATTTGAGAAAAATAGTTTCTGATGCCTGGACTCTAAATGTCCTGCAAGTATGAGGTAGCAGACATTTAAAAGCTATGGAAGCCACTATATTGTATTTTATAATCATGTAAGATGCTAGTTTTAGATTAATTTTTCTAAAATTAAAAAAGAAAAAAAAAAAAAAGAAAAAAAAAAGGAAAAAAAAAAAAAGAAACAAGTAACATGATGAATCCTTATTTCTGTATTCACTGGCCTTAATAACAGTGATGCTGTTTCTATATATATTCTAATTCCATGTTATCACCCTGTAGAGCATACAGACTGATCATAATTACAGAGACATTAAACTACAGAGTTTTTCGTTGTGCTTTATAAGTATTTGCATAGATTTTGCAGTGAATTATTTTTGTTTCCCGCAATATTGACCTGAAAATAAGTATTTATTTTATCAATAAAGTCACCTTTTTCTAATTAGCATTCATTAATTAAACTTTAGAAATTAAGAGCAAACAGATGAAAAAACGTCAGCTTTTATGTTTGCTTAACGAGTGAGATAAGAGCAAAGTAAGGAGCATGTCAAAGCATATATTATGAGATTAAGCATAAAGTGACCGTGTACTGTCAGAAAAAAAATTAAAAATTGGTGCTATAGTGCTTCGAATCACTTTATTCTTGGTGAACAATAGAATAACATACTGTTCTTTACATTGTGAATCTGACAAAAATGCACTCACCTGTTTTCTAAATAATTCTGTACTGTTTAAAATTAGTTTTCTAACTGAAAAGCATTGAGTCATGAACGGAATAATGATATTAAACTAAATTTGATGATGATATTGAACTAAATAATGATATTAAATATATTTAAATTTATATGTATTTATTTTCATAAATACATAGCATGTGGTTTTTATTTTTGTTTTCTTTTTAATTTAGTGATGCAAAGTGCAAAAACAAACAGAAAAACAACCAGTCAGGAAATATGATATAGAATGAAATAAGTGAGTTGCAGACTTTTAGTAATGCACAGTCAAACTGATTTTAAAAGATCTTTCACATTTTCTTATCACTGTATATATGAGCTTTTTCAAATATATATTCAGTTACAAAAGCAGAGCATTCCTGAAACAAAGAAGAAAAAAAAAGAGAGAGATGGAGAGAGAAAGAGAGATATGGACATACTGGAAAGAGTGCCATGAAGAGCCATGAAGACAATGAAGGGGCTGGTGCATCTCCTCTGTGAGGAATGGCTGTGAGAGGGCAAAAGTTCAGCTGTGGTCTCATCAATGTCTTTCAACACCTGAATGGACCATGCAAAAAGGAGAGTCAACAGTGCCCACAGAAAGGCTGTCAAACAATAAACACAAACTGGAACAAAAGAGGGTTTTTAAGCATCAAGAAACATTTTTTTTTTTTTTTTTTTTAATAGTAATGGTGCCCTAGTACTGGAAAAGGCTGCCCAAAGATGTTGCAGAATTTCTCTCTCAGGAGACATTTGAAATCTCTTTGAGTATGGTCTTGGACAAGTAACTCTAGGATAAGAAGTGATGTCAGTGTAATGTTGGGGATTCCTGTATTTATTTATTTATTTATTTATTTATTTTGGTTTTTTGGTTTTTTGGTTTTTTTTTCCAAAATATTTTGGCTACACATGAGAGAAAGAATGAAGTTTACCAACTGTAGCATTTAAATAAATGTTTTGTTAAATCTAAGTACTTTTTCTATTGTCTTTTCATAGCCTAGCTTTAAAGATTAAATGTCTAAAAAGTATATTAATTAACTTTTTTTCTGCCTTAATTTGTCTTCCAAAAGCCAGATTTTGAAAAGTACTGAAATTCCCATTTTGTCAGCTACATGAAGTAGTTTAACTTTTCCAAAGTATGAACGAGTTGGTTTCATTGTGCCACATGTATACTGAGACACATGGTTATTGGCTTTACTGCTGCTCTGATACAGTCACTGCCTGTTAAATGTCCAGGCACCTAAATGGGAACTGTAAATAATGCATTCTTTCAGAAGTCTAGTCCATGATTCTTTACAGATGGGTTGATGCTTACGTGCTGCACTCTTCAATGCACTGCCTATGCTTATATCTCCAGTCTTCACTGTACTAAATCTTCATGGTGTTGCTAATCATATAATCATTTCTCTTTTAGTTCAACTGCAGAAGACAAGTTATTTAAAAAACAAAACAAACAAACAAAAAAAAATCGGCATCTAGGCTATTTTTAAATTCGGCATTAATTTCAGCTCCTTCATTTATTAACTGATCTATTTCCCTTTTTTTTTTCTCTCTGAGATATAATTTTGTTCTCATTGTCAAGTTATCTGAAATTAATTCATTCTTTCTTTTCATTGAATTAAATATAATAAATATACAAAGATTCTTCTTTAAAAGTCAGTATTTTTAAAAAGTCAGTAGTGTTAAATAATATTGTTTATTAAATTCCACTAGTTTATCGAGGAATTTAGTACATACAAGAAATCCCTGGCTCCACACTGCTTGTTACTTCCTCCTAATTGGAGTCTAATGACTCCATGAAGACTTCCCTGTTATTTGAAGCGTAGCATTGAGTTGTAGATTTGGTGCTCTGTGGGGCTAGTGGGGGGAAATATGCAGACGAATCTAATGTTCTGTTTAGTGGTGAAAGTACCTGGAACATCACAGAACTTGTTTAGCAGTCTCTGAGGACTGACTGAAGCAGATCCAACAATTTACTACACATGAGGAAAAAATATATATATCAAAACTGATATATTTCTGTGTTAAATTATGCAATAACAGCACAGACTTACATTCTGAACATCTTTATTTCCAGAGAATACAGAACAGTCTAATATGGACATAAAAGCACAAATAACACTGCAACTAATGGGCTCCAGACAAAAAGGACAAACAAATCTATCTGAGGAAGAATTCTTGATTATTCCAATGCCAGATCTGTCAGGAGATTATAACATTTCCATTGGTTTTCAAGAAAGCTGATTCTCAGAACCACTTTGTCCTAAAAGAGTATACTTTAAAGATAATTTATATGGGAGGAAAATTCAGAAAAGTCAGACAATAAATTCTAGGATTTCTTTTCTTTTCTTTTCTTTTCTTTTCTTTTCTTTTCTTTTCTTTCTTTTCTTTTTTTTTTCTTATTTGTGCTGAAAAACTGCATGGTTAAAGATTAGCTGAGTAATAGCAAGAATGAGCTCTTACCAAGCCTCATGAACATCCCATCCACTAATAGATAACAGATGCTGGAAAACATAATAGCAGACCAATGTAACGACAGTGTGAGCCAAAGGGCTTTGAAATTGCTATTACCTCAATGTGCTCAGATAAGGCCTCTAAAGATGCCAGTAAGGCAGATAACAAATGCTGAACGCCTGATCAGTTCCTTCCTATCCTGTTAGTCACCTTGTAACCATATCACCCAGCTGTGAGAATTAGACTCTGCTCTCTCAAGTATCTTCAGTCTCTTTCTAAACAATTAGGGACCAATGAAAAAAAAAAACCAAAAAAATATACTCTTGTTCATACAGAGAACATTATTTACTATTATTTTCCACAGTTAATCACTTCTAGATGGATGCAAGAGGGTAAAAAGGCATAACTGACTGTGGTGAAATTATGCGCTCCATGCACCTTCTCCTTAGATGAGCCACAGATGTTCTTCTCTTGCGGTGTTCTCTGGAAAAACTTATTCTTGGAGCAAAGCATGCTGATTTTATAGCCTGTCCCAATGTTCTCCAAATAAAGGTCGTTTTAACTGAATGTCACTGCATATTAATTTAAAATGATACTTGTTCATATGAAATAGTACTATCAGATTTATTTTTCCTAATACAGCAGTTATTGTTATAACTATATTATATTCACTTGATGGAATTCATCACTACTAGCTAATATGTTTGATTCAATTTACTTAAGAAATAATAGAGATCATATATGTAGGATATTACTATGGGAAAGTTATGACTTCAACACAAAAAAATACATCACATGCAATAGCAAATCAGAAGAAATCTGGTTCATATGTACTGTTGCACACTGTCCCACAGCATACTGTTTTCAAAATAAAAAAATTCCAGTCAGAAACAAACAAAAAAAACAAAACAACAACAACAAAAAAAAAAAAAAAAAAGAAAGAAAGAAAAGAGATTTCATGAAAATTGAGCCAAAATATGAGATTTTTGACATTTGTATGCTCATTCTTTGCAAATGCATACCCAGTGCATTATCATTATCCACTGTTATTCCAGAATATTTTTTTCAGAATGTTCAGTTTTACCTTATATTTGTTCTGTTTCATTTTCCAGCATGTTTCATAACAGATGTGAAACTTTGCCTTTTTCTAGTTACTTTTAAATATCTGTTTTCCACCATATAAAAACAATAGGAAAAGAAAGCAATAAAAATGTTCCCAGAGAATGTGATAGTTTAGATTTTAAGACCAATGCATTATTTAAAATATTATTGATTTTCTAATATCATCTGTGGATTGGCAGTTTGGCTATTTGGAAATATCTTTTATTACTAAAATAGTAATGTTTGAGATCTGAGGAAACACTGAACTCTATTTCTCTTAGCACGCTCTTGTGTTGCAATACTGGCTACGGACAGTACAGGTTCAGAATATGATGAAATTATTTTCATCACATGATGACAACGATGAGAAGCTACAGAACATTTATGAAGACTAAATGATATGATGTTCTAGAAATATTAAATTCAAAATAAATAATATTAAGTCCATTTGTTTGAGTTTCAGCTGAGATAGAATTGCTTTCTTCACAGTGTCTGGTACAAAGCTATGTGTTTTGTTCTAGGATAAAAACATACCAAGGTTTATAGCTGCTTCTAAGCAGTGTTGTACAGAACCAAGGCCATTCTCAGTGAAGGGCCCAAGGAGCCATGATGAACAAAATTAGGACATCTGGCTTATACTGGCCAGCGGGTTATTCCATACCATATGACATCATGCAGGAGTTTTGGAGGGAGTAGAAATTCACCTGGCTCTTTTCCACTTCTTGGGGGCTAGCTAGGCATTGGCAAGTGCATGATGAGCAATGGCTTGTGCATCATTTGCTATACGTATCCATACATGGAGTCATAGCTATGATCCTTTTCTTAGTAAATAGTTTAATCTGCTTTTTTTTTTTTTTTTATTTCAATTAATAATTATTATCTCCCCCATCCAATTGGGAAGAGTGAGGAAATGACTGTGTGGTGCTCTACCACCTGCTGGGCTAAACTACAACAGTATTGTACTTCAGTAATCCTACTTCTGCTAAAATGAATAAAAAATAGAGAGTATATCAATTTTTACAGACTAATAGAAAACAATTAACTTTGATGTTTTCTTGCTATAATATATTTAGATAGCAACACCTTACTTTCCCATGGTTTCTATTGTTGAACTAGACTGTCACTGTTGTGGAATATAAAAGAGTTTTAGACATGTATTAAGAAATAATTATTGTTTTAGGTGATTTGACAAAATACTCTTCATTCTTTTTAATGAACTTCTGTATGTCTACAAACGGAACTACAGGGATTTATGTCTCCAAAACTTAGGATTTTAAACACATTCAGTTGCATCAATTGGAGAGAAGTAAACATTAAATGGGAAAAGTCAACTTCGATATCTGCTTCATGGTATAATAACTCACATAATGAAAACATCTATTTCTTTCCAGCAGGTCTAAAGGCTAATTTTTTTTAAGTATTCTATATAGATAAACACATTTGGGTAAAATTAATTGCACTGAGAAGGCTTTTTTTTTATTTGCTTGCTTTTGTCAGAAAGCCTATGTGTAACTGAAATCCTTAGTGTGAGGAATACATTCATAGTCCTGTAGAAGTCCATCCTAAGTCAATAACCAGTTACAAGAGCTTATTTGAATAATTAACTATTTATAGTTTGTGGTTACAGCTTTTCACCGCATATTGTCACTTCTAATCAAATACGTGGCACTTGTTTAAAGTCTGGATTAGGGACTGTACCCAAATTCTATAGGTTTCAAGGCATGCACACAATTATGCCAATGAGATGCTTTTTGTCTGAAGAATCATTTCTCAAACTGATACTGCAGTGCCCTACAGTGTTTGATAAACAAGAGAGAATTGTGAAGACTTCAGTGAACTGAATGACAGAAAAGAGAAGAAATGAAAATAGTTTTTTGTGTTGTTCTTGTTTTAAAGGTCACATATTATCAGGATATCAAAGATTCCAGCAGAATTAGTTATTATCAAATGAAATAGAGCTCTTTCTTTTTCTTTCTCTTTAAGAGTAGAACTTCAATTTTGCCGAATTTTATTTCAAAAAGATGTTAAAACCTTCTTCCCTTTTATTTAATATCAGTCTTCAGGGGAATATCCAAAAGCACTGTTCATTTTAGAAGCAGAAGCCTTTATCATCTTCTGTGCTGTTTTAATATGAATAATTTTCTACGGATTTTGTATGCTCCCAAATCACACAGACACCTTCAAAAATACCTTGCTAACTAAATCATAACATAGTATTACAATGAATTTTCTAAAGCATGGTTGTGAAGAGTCTAGTGTAAGGAGGGACCACTAACTACTGTCCTACAGAGGCTTCTAGATTGATTTTTCATTTTTGAAATCTCCACAGAATTTTCCAACAGTATTGGCTGAAAAGTCTGTAGAATCATAGAATCACAAAAGGGACCTTGAAGATTGTGTAGTTTCAATACCCCTGCCATGGGTAGGGTTGTCAAGCCCCATCCAATCTGGCCTTGAATGCCTCCAGACATGGGGCATTCACTGCTTCTCTGGGCAACCTGTCCCATAACCCTCCAAGTGATTTTTTTTCTCCTGACTTCTAATCTGTATCTCACCACTTTTAATTTATAATCATTCCCCCTTGTTCTATCACTATCAGATCATGTAAAAATTCTGTCTCCCTCTCGATTATAAGCTTTTGTGTATTGGAAGTCTACAGCGAGATCTCACTGGAGTCTTTTCAAGGCTGAAAAAGCCCAGACTCCAAACTCAGACACAGAGCTTTACTACTCTTAAAACAGGTAGGTGAAAGGATTCCTTATCCATCAGGGAATCCCAACTATGGGTGAATGCAGAATTTCCAAAGTCTGGCAGCTTCTGCTGACAATTTATTGATGAAACCCATCTCCCTGCTTAACCAGCTTTTCCTGCATCTGAACTGATTTGATTGCTGTAACTCCTGCCCAGTCTCAAAAATATGTGAACAGTGGAAGGGAATGGTATACATAAGTCTACCATCTCACAGCCAAGAGATTTAATAAATGACTAAGAAAACAAGAAGTAGGCAACTCTTCTCTGATGTGGAATATGGGGTTAACCTAAATCCTTTCAGGTACCTACTGAGCTTTATTTTTATCCCTGTTTTCCAAATCAGAAATTAAAATTACCTTTATATTTCTTGAGTAGATGGTGGTGCAATGAATTAAATTCTATTAATATTGAAGAGTAGTACAGAAAGGGAGGAAAACATAAAGTACTTTTTTTAAATTCTATTTTTTTCTCAGTGTTTTTTTTTTTAATTATTATTTCTATTTTTTTTTCCCAGTGATATGCACATGACTAGTAAGTTCAGAGTAAAAAATAATAGTGAGAGAGCAAGAGCAAAGGAAAAAAAGAGATTGACCAACGGCAAGAGAAAAGGAGAGAAGGTTGGAAAACGGTTATAAATTAAATGAAGAACGATTTGGAGATGCAGTGCTCAAAATATAAAGTCTGTAATGACTATAAAGAGAGGGTTAATAAGCTAGCTTTGGCTATGGAAGGGATGCTTTTCAAAATATTCTTCAGTCGATAAAGAAAGTAATTATCTTGCTAATGAGTAAAAAAGCTCAGCAGTAACTTGAGCCAGACTTAAACGCATACAAGGCTCCCGGCTCCTACATGTGACCAGTTGCGCAGGCATAAAAGGTTATAAACACCTAACAATAAACGTCCTTCATTCTGCACCAGCAAGGGAGTCCGTGCCTCTCTCGCTGCATCAGTAAGGATGCCCTCAGCTCTCTTGCCACAAATGGCGCCCGAACAGGGACAAGTAAGGTAGAGCGGTCAGAAGTGGGCTGAGAGAAGCATCGGTCAGAAGTCCTATCTAAAGAGAGCTGAAAAAAGCTTTAGCAAGAGAAGGCTGAAAGAAGCTCTAGCGAAAAAGAAAGAGCTGAAAGAAACTCTAGAGAAAAAGGTCTGAAAGAAGTCCTATAGATAAAAGGACTGAGAAAAGTCCTATAAAGAAACGGGCTGAAGGAAGTCCTACAGAGAAGCGTCGGGCTGAAAGAGGCCCTATCCTGCTGAAAAAAGCGCAAGACAGAGAAGTCTTACCTCCCCAGACAATTGCCCTTCGCTGTACAAAGCTAGCAATTGAAAATACAAACAATGACTGCAAAAAGGTACTGCTTGCTCTAAAGAATCCCATTACAAAGGAATTTGCAAAACAAAAGGCGCTGCAGTGGAAGCTATTGGAGCTCAGCAACTTGAAGCAAAGCTTGCAGACCCTGAGCCTCGTTCACCACCGCAAGAGAAGGAGGATCAAACCTCCAGGTCTGGTGGTTTTCAGCTTGTGGGAGCAGGAGCTGCTAAACGTCCTTCATTTTACACCAGCAGAGGAGCCCGCAGCTCGCTTGCCACATTCTTCTTCCTTGATATGAAAAGAAATTGAAAAGTGGCAATTCTCTTTGTCTTTTCTGCTTTTCTTTTCACCGTTTATGAGGCGGGAGAAACATATACCATCGTAACAAACCTGTGAGACATAGAATTTTAGTATGCATGAGAAACCCTGACACAAGGTCACTGCCTGAAAAGGCTATTGGGACAGTGATGCCTCTTGCATCTCGCCTTGGGGCAGTTTTATCACTGAGTAATATCAAACTGATCATTGATGCTTTTATTGCGGACGTAAAGCCGAAATGAGAGACATAAGAGGAAAAAAAATGAGAAACTTGACAGTCCTTCAAAATTGGTAAACAGAATCTTTTCCTGGTAAAATAATGTGACAGAAACAAAATTAAATCTCCCTGAAGCAACTTCCATCTGCATGGGGTTTTGTAAAAATACCTTTTCCAAGAGAGAAAATATTTATTTGATTATTCATTTATTTATTTCAATTTGCCATGTTTTTAATTTCCAAATAGATAGCTTACTACTTCTCTCAAATATGTTCTACTATTCCATTGCTTTTTTTCTCTCTATTTTTTCCTATCCAGCACCCAGTATGTTAAAGCCTATTTGAGTATGTTTTCAAATTCTGATGGTCTGTATTTCTTATGTGATCTGTAAGTATATTCATATTTCTGTTTTTTTAATGTTCATTTCTGAATTAGCTTCACTAAACTGAAACATGTAACATAGTTTTCTTGAAGGGTTTGTAAAGGCATATAATTGCCTTTGTGGAGATACTGAAGTTGTTGAAGGGAGTAAGTCAGTTAACAGTCTTAAAATTAGGAAAAAAAAAAAAAAAAGAACCCATGTTGACAAAATTCCAAAAGGTAAAAAGCTCTTTCTGATCAAGGTAACAAATTCAGCTCCATTTTGCCATAATTTCTGCAGGGCTTTTTTTTTTTTTTTCTTTTTTTCCAAATTATTTTTTATTTATTAGAGTTGTAAATATGCACATTGCATTCTTAAACACCAGAAGATAAAAAAGGAAAGTAAATTAGAATATTAATGTAGTACTTCTTCATATATATTGAGTTGTTCCTTATTAGAGTAAATATTATATACTGGAATACAATAGTTATTTACTTAGGATCATAATATCTCTTCTCTGTAGGAATTCATGAAAGACTGTTCAGAGCAGAAGCTGTGTAGCAAGATAAACAACATGAGAAAGCAACCCTGAGAACCTCAGGAACGTTCCTCTGGAAGAGGATAAAAGCAAAGTCAAGTAAGCTGTATGATGGCCACATGGTGATGACTCTGATTGGAAGAAGAGAGCATGGCCAGAAATGACTAATGGCTGTGATTGGACAGAGTGCCTGTGTGCACAGTTATGGAGTATTTGAGGAATGTTTTGTTGATGTGTAAAGGGGAGGGAGGAAAGTTAAAAGAGAAAACTTGTAAATGTATAAAAGGGATTACAGATATAACCTGTAATAAACGATTTGCACCTTTCCTATCCGAGTCTGTCCTCAGATGCTGCACTTGCACATGTATTTTTTTTTTCTTTTTTACTTCACAATTTTTTTTCTCTTGATATTCAGTCATACGTACATTTTATTGTATATTAATCTGTTTTTATTCTCTCTCTGAGCAATACTTTCCTGAAATGTGGTAACTTAACCAGTTACTGATAAATACATAAGCACAACCTAAATAAATACATTCAGTTGCACACATCAACATGCAAGATAGAATGGAGTTAGTGAACCTTATTTGAGTGAAATTGAGCAACACCTTTAATTCTAGTACATTTAGTACTACTGTTTTATTTTCATCTAGTTTTAAAGAGGGTAAACATTTTCAGAAGAAAATGAACAGGTGAAGTTGATTTTCGAATGCTTCCGTGTGTTTTGCTTCCTGATCTGAACAAAATCCATTCACAGTGTGAATATTTACAACAGAGCGATTAGGATCTCTTAACTCTTACTGATTTATATACGTGCCTATTTGGATGGTATGCATCGCTACTGTCAGTCTCTTGTTGCAAACTATAACACAGTAAAGGTCATATCTGCTAGGATATTCCATCAGTATTCCTTTTTATTGGCAGAACACTTGGAAATGTACATTAGTCACAATTTATTCATAACATTTCAGACTATGATCAGAAGGTTTTCAACTTGAAATTCACTCCTGATTATATGACAGTAAAATGTTTTGTTTTGTTTTTAATTTGAGACAGCCTATATTATTAACAGTAAAATAAATATATCCAAACTTCCCTGCAAAGAGAATATATAGCTAAGACAGCCAATTTCAATATTACCATGCCAGAGATTAAGTTAACATTCATACGAAGTATTTTTTCCCTGTACTGACCACAGCCACAATGTTAGGACAAAATAAAAGAAAATTGATGAAAAAAGATAGCATGTACTTGATGTTGATGAAATGAATGTTTGTGCCTAATACACTAGAGAAACTCTGCAATAACAGTTCACCCAAGTGAAAAAATGATTCCCATTTTGCTCCCAAGGTCAATGTCAGTTGAGGTTATTGACTATATAAATGCTAAGTACGAAGTTTGAATTGTCCAAGGCTACATTAACTTGTACACTACACTTTTCAAGGTTTCCCAGTTACATTAACAATTTACTTTCTTTACTAACTTACTCCATTTCTATATTTCTGTCCTTTTTTGTTTCTTGTTTTTTTTTTTTTTTTTTTTTTTTTTTTTTCTCTCAGTAGTCATCTCAGCCTGTATTTCCTAAATCTTAGAGTATGGCTCACTATTGAGATAAGAATATTATATCCTATAAGCAGTTGTTAGGTTATCTTTACAATACCTAACAATTGGTAGGTATTGTTAAGAAGCTCATCTGCACACATACAATGAAACATAGAGGGATAGGGGTAAGAGGGATAGCCCAAGCATTATCCTACCTCCTATCAGCTACTACCAAACCTGTTACAGGAAACATAAGTCCATCACAGGCCCATCTGTCAAAGGGGGGATAAATGCAAGTGCAATACATTAAAACTCAGAGAAATTCCTTTCTAAGTCATTTGTGGGTGAGGGACTCTATTCTTTGTGAGGGGGAGAAGCAGTGGCTTAATCTGGGAACAGTAACTGGAGTCAGAGGCACATGGTCTGAGTACATAGAGATTAGATGTGCAAGTGAGCATGTGAGCACTAGCCAGGAACAAGTCAAACTTGTCAGTGAGTTTTCACCACTTCTGAAACACACCACTGTGCTCACATCCACTGTTTCATCTCCATAAACATTCAGCAAGTGTTGATGTATGTTAATGAGGGCATTTATTTATTTATTTATTTATTATATAGAGGAATTCAATAGCACACTGTTACTTCATACACACTTCCACGTCAGACATCATTTTGTCCCTCTGGTGTCATCTGTCACATGGGAACAAAATGCAACAAAATATGGGCAGAAAGGTTCAACCTCTACTGCCGTACTATCAACATCTGCCTCTCATTTTGTGGGTGAGCATAATAAAATAGCAGGCATTACTTTTGGAGCAGATCTTGTAAACTATATACTATAGAGAAAGCAGAAATAACATAGAAGAAGTGGGATATTTGCCCTTGTTTTTGTGAAAACAATCCATCATTATGATTCGATGACAGTGGTTGAAATTCTGAGTAAGTTCTCAAGGTGATCATAATTTTTAAATGAAATTTTACTCTTCCTGTATTTCATTCTTGACAACAGTTGCTCACAAATGTACATACTGCCAAAAATGATGACATGAATAAGACATGAATCTGAAGAGAGGGATATTTTTCTCCACTAAGAGAGGTCTAAAGAGACATGATCAAATTTTTGAGTTGAATGTCGATTGCAACTGTATACATCTCATTTGAAATTTTTCAAGTAATATATTTGTGTCAACTGAAAATGGATTTGCACACATAAATTAATGATTTTTTTTGTCGATCTTGAAGCCTTTCCTCAAATTTCTGTATCAGTGTGAAAAGCGTGGCTGCATATTTTTCACTGTTCACAGAACTATGTTTGGCCAGTGTATTGAAATTCATAAAATTATTTGCCACAAGTTGAGTAAAAACTGAACTGCACCCTCTCCATACTTTGGTTTCAGCCCAGACAGTGCTGATTGCAGACCTTTGTTTGGCTGCTGGGAGAAATGAATGCACACTTAATGGATAAGAGCCCCCTGCAAAGAAACAGGCCACACTGCAAGCCATGTCAGGCTGCATGCGGCCTTTGGGTTGCAATTTGGACATGCCTGAATATGATATATATCTGTGTTCTTTGTATATGTACCTATGGACAGTACATGCCTTGATGCAGATCAGATGTGGGAATGGGACTGCAGCAGCTTTAACTCTTAGGTTTCTGTATTCAAGTCCCCTACACAAATTATGTTCTTCATATAGTAACGTATCAGGCTGTAATTTTTTACAAATTTTTAAAAATAATTTACAAATATTTTAAGTCAAATGCCAGTATTGGCATTTTTGGACAGAGAGTTAATTTTGGACCTGCCCGTCAGAATATAAAATAAATAACAGATTTATTCAGCTGCCATTCCAGTTCTATACACAGAGCTTTTTAAGGATTAGGAGGAAGTCAGTAGATACACTTCACACTAAGAGGGATCAATTTTTGAGTAGTTTCAGCCTTCTGCTATACGTGAAAGATTCATTGTACTTCCCAAGAAAAAGTTCCCAAATAATTACTTCCCAAAGAATTAATCACTGTGGCTAAAGTTGACAGAATTAGGCCTTAATTAATCTGGCTGAGATCATAGGAGTCAGTCAGCGTCAGAACAGAAATAGATTGTTACCATGGTTCATACTGCAACACATAATGCTGCCAAATAGGCTGCCTTTTATTTTGATTAAAATCTGTGTCTTTTCCTTTAGACATTTCCCTTTCTTACTTCTTGGTCTCTTTAATTGGAAGTTCTTACAGACAGTGTTTAATATTAAAGGACTGCATTCCACAAGATCTAATGTCTTGAAAATTTAAAATCTGTATCTGCTACTCTTTTAATTTCTGAATTTGTCTATATTTGAGAACTGGAAATGTTTGTATTGCTCTAAATAGATTTCTGTTGCACCCTAAAGCCACTGCATCCATTTCCTTTCTACTGCAGGTATCCTGAGAATTCCTCAGACAAAGGTTGCCAGTGTGCTATATTATGTAGGATTTTTTTGTTCAATTCACACAGACACTATATGTTGAAGTTTGTACAAAATGTAAAATTAAAATTTTGCTTAGCTTAATAAAATGAATAATACTTCCTAAGACTATATTTATTGTGGAAGATTTAATTTGTAAAGTTAATTTAGACTTTTAGCACTTAGTTGTCAAATGTGAAACCTATTATAGGGTACCTACTTTGGCTGGGGGGGTGTTGGATTTGATGATCTCTTGAGGTCCCTCGTCAACCCTGCAATTCTATGATTCTATGACTCCCTCACTTACTTAAGAGCATTAAGTGTAACTAAAATGCAACTTAGGGCCTGATCTAGTAAACTAAACTCAGACATATATAAATGATAAAAATTTCAGTTCATGGTTGATACCAAGCAGTTCTTAAAATACTTCATGAATTTCACTTATTTCCCGTAGTTTTGTGGAAAGTGGCTATTTGAAGAAGTTAACACTATCTGGTTTTATTTATAAAATAAAGTAAAATAAAATAAAATCACTCCTAGATCAACATGTCAAGTTAAATTCAGTGACTGTTCACATGGGTTTTGCTATAGATCACACATTTATCACATAGCCAAATCAGTGTAACATTTTTCTTGAATAGCTAAGCTGATTATTTCATTGTTAAGAATATTGAATGAATCTTTAAACTTGTTTAAAACAAAAGCAAACAAAAATAAAACAATTGAACATCTTTATTCTGTACTACGTAGATCTTTTTCATGCTGGTAGATAATGTAAATTTCTGTTTCTCTACCTACGTAGCATTTGATCTTTGCCGTGCAGTAGAGAATGTGATCATCAAACAGTTGTACAAATTTAGACACCACTTTCTGAAACCAAGAAATCAAGTTACGTTCAAACTCATGTATTATCTAAAAGGTAATTTCCAGAGATTTGTATACATATGCAGATTTAACCCTATGTGCCAAACTGTCAGAACTGGCATTTTGTGACATTAGTACAGTCAAGTTTACAGACATTTTAGGGGCTCCGTCTTTTCCTGGTATTACGCTGGCAGGTTTACAGTGATCACAAGATGCAGATCTCTACCAAGGAATTTGTCACTACTCTTAACTGATCTAAAGGTTCCATTAGGCTCCAGATAGATTATATTACTGTTTAAAACCCAAATAAGATGTAGCACTCAATCTTCATATTTATAGCATGAGAAAAAATATACAGTATACAGAGAAGTACTGGAAAACAAGTTAGTACAAGGTAAAAACAGTATTAAACTGCTTCATTGCTCTATTTTCTTCAGCTCAAACAGTCTTTACTCCTGGGAAAGCATGATCAAGGGAAAATGAAACAATTTTTTAGCTTTTTCAGTAGCAGACTGATTGAGGTTGTATGATCAGGGTTTCTAATCTTTTATTTGTTTGTTTGTTTGTTTGTTTGTTTTCAGTTCTTCTCCTAGGAACTCCGTCCAAGAAAACTCATAAGGACACACAAATTCATTGACTAATAACATGATAGATAAATAAATAAATAGGTAGAAAAATAAAAGTCTCCAAGGTATTCTATTTGTGTTGACCTTTTTAATCAACAATTCTCACTGTATTTTGAACAACAACTGTGAAGCTGTGGGACTAATTAGATGGTCCACATGCTCTGATTATAATAAACATTATGTACAACTTTTAGAAAGAGCAAGGTCACTGTGATTACCTGTGTGAAATGTAGTCCAGGTTTGGAGAAACTCATCACTGTAAATTATTTATTTTATTTTGCTTTGTTTTTAAATATAACTTGAGGAGTAATATAACTCTATGCAATGGTTCTTACTAAGCCATAAATTTTCAATCGTAACTCAAAAAGTATTTTAAAAGAGATTTTTTTTCTGCATTGTCACAGAACTATCTTGAAAAAAGCCTAAAGAAGATTACTCACATGAATATGTTTTACATTTTATTTGCTTTCAGATATATTACAAAGCTTAAAAAGCAATTAAAAATTGTAAAATAAGTATACCAGCTTCACTTATTTTATCTTTCCTTTTCTTTCTTTGAATGTATGGATGAATAGTCCTTTACAAACATTTGGATGTTGTATTTCTATTTTCTTTTTAACATTGTAAATATCACTTACAGCACTTCTCAAGTATCTGCCAAAAGTCACTATGTCTCTACATTGACAAAATGACATTAATTAGCTATCCCTTTTAAACAGTTGAAAAGTCATCTTCTTTAATTAATAATGTGTTTTAAAGAAAGCAGAAACTGCATAGGGTGTGCTTCTATTTTCCATTTTCTAGATTAAGTTGCAGATGTTTCCTGACAGAAGTGTCTGGAACATTTCTGTCGTTATTAAAGGTGGAATATTATCCACTTGTATTTGGTATTAAAAGGTATTACTCCCAGATAAATCCTAGTCTGGGTTAATTTCCTCAGTAGCACTATGTGAATTTCTTCTTTTTCAAACACATGGTGTTATGTGAGATATCATTAACTGACAGTTATACTGCTGAGGAGTGGGGACTTCTGTGTACAAAGGGAATCGTGTAAAAGTACAGTAAAGATTTAGTACTTTTCTTTATGTGTCAAGAGAATACATGAGACAGGTGAAGTAGAATTGAGGACCTTAAAACACCAGCATCATTTGAAAAGGAAGCTATAAACACAGGATTAGTTATAAACACAGGATTAGCTATAAACACAGGAGTAAGTAAGCATAATCTTGCAGTGCTGGGAAAAAAAGAAAAAAAAAGTCTTTGGAGTTTGCACTACACCTAATCATAGAATCATACAATGGTTTGTGTTGGAAGAGACTTCAAGGATCCTCAAGTTCCAACTCCCCTGCCGCAGGCAGAGTTGCAAGCTGCTTGATCATGTACTGGATCACATTGCCCAGGGCCCAGGGTCCCATGCAGCCTGGCCTTGAACAGCTCCAGAGACACAATCTCTCTGGGCAATCTGTTCCAGCACCTCATCACCCTCCCAGTGTAAGAATTCCCCCTGGCATCTAATCTAAATCTTCCCTCCTTTAGTTTAAAATCATTCCCCCTTGTCCTATCACTATCTGCACATCTAAAAAGTTTATTTCCCTTTGTAAAAAGCTGATTTCCCTCCTGCCTTGCAGAATTACTCCCTTGCATCTAATTCTCCTGAAATATTACCCAAGACAATGCAAAGTTGCCTACAGAGTATGTTGGAGACAGCAAGTGTGAAAAAGTCATATATAACAAAAGAATAATGTATTACGTGAAGAACCTTTCAGGCATGTGAAGGAAATAGCAACTGTCCTTTGTTCTTGTTCTCCTGGTTGTTTCAGTATGTTTGTTCTAGTAACTAATCTAAATAAACTAGAAAAAATACATATGTATAATCAAAGATTCAAAATTGTGCATCTCTTCTTTTCAAAACCTTAATTAAATGACATAAAATTTACAAATAGTATGTGTACTGCCTTTTATTTTTTCTTCTGATGGCTTTGGTCTTATTTTAGGTACTGTTTTAGTTTGCTCAGTAGATTACTTTTTCAAGATTCCTTTTCCCTTTGCATTTCTCCACTTATAATTGCTTTATATGCCAACAAGATTAAGAAAATGGAAAGTATCTCTTCAAAGGATAAATGCATATTTTTGTTACCATGAGATAGAGGTGAATGAAAAGTTCTGTAGATAAAGTCAGTTCACATAATGTGATGATTTAAGAGACTGTGATTTTGTTTAGACAGAAGATTTCTGCTGAAAGTAGCTTTTAGACAATTATATTGTTAAAAATAATAGGTAAAAACTGATGAAGTCATTAAATTTTCAAAAGTTACAAATTATCCTGTAAAGCTTCAATGACTGCAAATTAGCCTTTGCTATAGCCCTCTGATAACAATCTATAGATCATTTTATTACTCATGAATTTTAGTAATTTCAGGACACCACAGGTCATCTTATGCTCATTTATTTGCTAAACACCTTGTACTGGTATGCCTCTGCTGAAAAATTGCTACTATTTACTTCTCATGAGACAGGCAAGCAACAAAGTGGTGGATTTGGCCCCAGACATCCACTGTGCCAGGCAGCATATATATCTTGCTGTCAGTGAAATAAATGAGCCCTTAAATTGGCTGCAAAGCTTAAGAACTGAAATTTATATGTCTAGTTATCAAACAGAAAGTTCAGAACACCTGCCAATATGAAGTATAATTGTGACAAACTGTTACATTTTACCTTTAACTTTTTGGCATTAACACCTCAACTTCATTACAAGAGCCTTATTCTCCCCACCCCTCCTTTCTTCCTTTCTCCAGACCAGTTCTCCACCTGAAGAACTCTCTACGTTCATTTGCAAAAGTTGAGCTACTATTTCTACATTTGGTCATCTATCAGGAGATTAAAAAAAAAAATGGAACTTGTAAAAAATACTAGGACTGACATGACATTTTTCCCCAGATTACTACAGAAAGTATATGTTTGTTGATTTTATTTTATATATTTTTATTATTTATTTTAAATTTGATATTTATATACCAGTTACTTATAAACTGCTTTGAAAACTTTATCTGCAACCATGAACAAAACGTATGATTTTACGTTGTTGGGGTTTTCTTTTGTTTATTTTGTTGAGGGGTAGATTTTGTTTTTGCATTAAAAATACAGTTACTTCTATCTTCTTTTAGTGACTAACTTTGGTACATTTTCTTCTCTCTCCTAGAACTTTCCTATCTAAAACAGAAGTTTTTTGCTGCTAAATACTCAGTAACTGCCTTGCTATTTAATCTTTATCCAAATGTTTCATAAAAAGAAAAAAAATAAAATTCACTCTTCTGGATATTGTAATTCATCTTTATTCAAATGATAGTTTGACATATTAACAGAGTTTTAGCCAGTTTATTAGCAAAAAAACCCACTACCTTCTCCAATTACCGGCATAGAAATTGTAGGTATATTTTGGGTGAAACAAGACTGCAGCAGCTCCTCTATATTTCCAGCAGGGCTTCTTGGTGGCTGAAACACTTCGCAGGATTCTATGTATTCTCACTCAATTTTCTATATTCTGCATGCTGATAATGAACTAAACTATTTGAAATGTATACATTATTTAATCTCAGTAAACCTAATTTTGTTTTAATGTGGTTTGAAGCTTTTCAATCTGGAACTGTAAACAAGTATCTTTAATACATCTATACACATTCAATTTTCATTGTTTTCACTTTTCATTTTCTAATTAAAAACACTTTATTAAAAAATGTATTAAATCCTAAGATAATTTAAATTTATTTAGTGATGGTTGTTTTCTATGTCCACTGTTTGAACGTAAAGATGACACAAGGAGATCTTTCTATCCGATATTCCACTTCAAGGTTATGTCAACTGGGTCTTTTTTGCACCGATGCACCATTTAGCACCAGCTGCCTGTATGGAAATTTAGAAGTAGCATATGCCTCTGTTCACTGAAATCTGGGCCAGATTCCTATCATTCCTCATACAATCATTACTGCAGTCACCACTGTTCAGCTAATCCACCTCTTTCAGAAAACTGCAGCTGCTGCTATCACTGCAGCTCTTCATCAAAGAAGCATACTTTGCTTTTGAGGTTAAATCTCCTTATACAATTCTACGTTTTGAGTTTTGCATTGAAAACATGCTATGCTTGCAAAAGAAATCAGATGAAAAATAAACTGGAATATTTTGAGATTACTGAGTGGATTATTAATCCACTCAAATCCTTTGAAAAATATTGTAGGAGAAATTTTCATTGGAAATAAACTGTGGACAAATCAGTTCCTTCTGTCTTTACAAATAATTATGTGTGTTTAATTTTATTTATGACAGTTATTATTAACATGTTTATACGTATTTCAGTGATGTGATGACAGTATTCTGCTCTTTTCTTGACTGATTCACCTCAAAGTTTTATAAATTGGTAGGAAATATGTATAATATATCTAAGATTTTTACTCAGTGTTTATCCTTTTGGGCCTCATCTTTGTAATACAACCATCTCCATTTGCTGACTCTAAGTTGGCCATCTGTTTGATTTGTCTCTTTTTTAATTATTATTTCCTATTACTGGACTGTTTTTAACTGTTGTACCTTTAACAATGAGCACATTTAGAATCTTCACCTTATATGTGAAGATATCTCTAAATAACACTTCTTCATGCCATGTTATTTTCTTAAGCAGGAGATGTTACTAAGGCACTTGTACAAATAAGAAACAATTATAATGACATATTGTTTTAGTAGGAGAAAACATAATTAAAGTGTATATTTAACCTAATTAAAATGTGATTTTAGCAATGTTTCATTAGTGATGGTCTCTATGAATCATAGATAGCCAGGGTTTTTAGTGAACTTGTTCTGATTTAGCTCTGTTTAATTGTACCCTGTAAAATATATCAAAATGTTATTAATTCTACATGCATTATTCATATTTACTCCATATATATTCACAGCTGCTTACATCAGTAAAGACTGTTTATCACAATGCCTGCTGACACTGTATAGTAAACTATTCTTGAATGTAGTTCCTGGATACTTTTGGCAGCTGCAATTTTGATGTACTGTTACTTAAATATGTAAAATCATATACATTCCATCGCTTTATCTGAAATTGGCTTTAATTTGCTTCTTAGAGAACATATTGTAAGATGAAAAAGAAACATGCTAAGAAAATTCTTATCACTTCTTTTTTTTCATAAAAAATATGATTGACATAGCAATCACAGAATTCTAGGAGTTGCAAGGGACCTCTAAGTATCAAGTCCAACCCTCTTCCTAAAGAAGGTTGTTTAGAGTAACTGACACAAGAAAGTGTCCAGGCAGGTCTTGAATTTCTCCAGAGAAGGATACTCTACAGCCCCTCTGGATAGCTTCTTCTAGTGCTGGGTCTCCCTCACAGTAAAGAAGGTTTTCCTCATATTTGAAATGAACTGTCTAGAAGACTTTGCCAGATATACCTTGTGTTGTCACTATGCACCACTGAAAAGAGCCTGGCCCCATCCGTTTGACTCCAGTGGTAAGATCCCCTGTGAGTCTTCTTCTCCCCAGGTTGAAGAGTCCCATGTCTTTCAGCTTTTCCAGATACAGGAGATGCTCAATGCCCCTAGTCTTCATGGCCCTCAACTGGACTCTCCTTGAGAGGAACTGAGGAGCCCAGAATTCGCCACAGATTTGGGCCTCATCAAGGCAGAGTAGAGGGGGAGGATAGCCCCCACTGACCTGTTGGATAGTTTGTTTCTAATGCATCCCAGGACATGATTAGTTTTCTTGACAATAAAGGCACACTGTTGACTCACGGTCAACCTGTTGTCCACCAGAGCCTGCATGCCAAGCTAGTATAAGTCTGTACCAGATTTATATGTGACTCCCTGTCAGGTCATGTGATCCCATGTCACTGTCGCCACCGTTGAAATACACGACTCATTACTTCTCTATGCTCACACTGGTTTCCATAAACGTTCATCATGCATCAATGAATGTCAGTGGGTGCAATTTTTTCTGCTGGGAGGAGTTCAACATCATATGTTTTGCTTCATATACACTTCCTTGTCAGATAACATTTTGTCATACTGCCCCTTTATAGCTATCTGTCATATGGCAACAAAATTTAATGGAATATTTGTGGGAAGATTCAAACTCTACTGTCATAAACCAACATAATAAAAGAAGAAGCATTACTTTTGGAACAGCATTCATATTTTATGTAGAAAAAAAAGACTTCTCAGAAAATCTAACAATCTTATAAGCTTGTACTTTTATCTTTACTACCCTCATATGAAAATTACAATTGTATAATACAGTAATACATTACTTGATGTTATTAAAACCTGGTGTGTAATGCTCTGTCTCGGAATTACTGTATATTTTGAGAATGACCCAATATACTAATACAGGTACTTATAAGCCTGCTTTTTAAGTTTGTAGATCCAGTTCAGTTCTGAGATTCCCCTATGTGTAAAATTTTGTTGAAATGTATGGATGTAAGCTGCTACATTTCTTTATTGCAGAGTGAAAGCTAACAAAAAATATGCAACATTACTCAATCATCATTTTAATAACTTAAGATAGGAGCCCAAGCCAAGAGTTGAAGTATTTTGAATATTTACTATTTTGAGTGAGAGTGAGGTAATCCTGTGTATGTGTCCATTAACTGCTTACAAACACTTACTAAATGATATATCAGTTTCTGTTTTAAAATGTTTGCATTATGCCTACATAAATAGGTTGAGAAGATCTCAAAATCCATAACATGAACTATAAAGTCTCACAAACAATACTGAGTATTCTTTATTGTGCTTGATAATGCATGAATGTGAAAGATGAAAAGAAAGGCAATTATCCTTTTCTTCATTAGCATGAATATGTCAGTGATTTGGCAGGGCTTGAATGCATGGAGGTAGTGCACTCTTCAAGGAAAGAAAGGTGACAAAAATCTTTGCAAAAGCTGGATTCCATTTTCAGACTGTAGAACACAATGTTGCATACTAAAACTGTATTTGGCATGGAGATTTTTTTTATATCTTACTTCAGGGACATACACCTAAGGCATGAAATAGCCTTATATAGTATGTCCAAATTCCACTATTTGGTCAAGGACCATTGCATTAAAAGATCATAAATGAACATACGTAGTAGCTGGGCTGATTTAATGAGGTTTCTGTTTTAGACCCACATTCTCAGGGTATAGAGTTTTTTTCAATTGATATTTAAAAAAAGAAGAAAGAAAGAAAGAAAGAAAGAAAGAAAGAAAGAAAGAAAGAAAGAAAGAAAGAAAGAAAGAAAGA
>NW_024885532.1:15639386-15662419 GCF_019232065.1 Centrocercus urophasianus
GAAAGAAAGAAAGAAAGAAAGAAAGAAAGAAAGAAAGAAAGAAAGAAAGAAAGAAAGAAAGAAAGAAAGAAAGAAAGAAAGAAAGAAAGAAAGAAAGAAAGAAAGAAAGAAAGAAAAAGAGAGAGAGAGAGAGGAAGGAAGAAAGAAAGAAAAAGAGAGAGAGAGAGAGGAAGGAAGGAAGGAAGGAAGGAAGGAAGGAAGGAAGGAAGGAAGGAAGGAAGGAAGGAAGGAAGGAAGGAAGGAAGGAAGGAAGGAAGGAAGGAAGGAAGGAAGGAAAAACTTAGCTGAAAGCAGTACTATAGAGCTATTTCTTAAAGAAGATAAGCAAACAGTGGTCATGTTAGAAAACCCATCTCCATTAGGAAAAGTAACAATGTGTACAGAAGACAGTAATTCATAGATGTGGAAATTCTACGGAAAAACTTCCAGTTTGATGCTTTAATCAGTTGATACATTCATTTTTAATGAAACATTTTGCTTAGTTTTGGTTCATGTTTTGTCATAAAAACTTTCTGATGTACTAATGTTGTCTGTTCTGTTTTTAAACATGAGTGTATTACAGTAATGGCACTAGGACTAAAGAATATACTAGACATTGTCACAGAATCCTAAGAAATACAGTGTTATATTCAAAGAACATTTTAATTAAACAGACAATTATTCATTTAATAATTTTACAAAATTAAAATGGATCACTGTGGTTATTGAAGATAAGCTTCTAAATTAGACATTAAAAGAAACAACAATAAAAATAGAAAGTGTCCACCAAAATTCTGCCTAGGAGGTCTTGATTTTTAAACTGCATCAAATAGCAAGACAGAATAATTATCCCTCAGTACTATCTGAAGCTCCTAAGTATATAACAATCACATAATACAATCATATTAAATATGAATTTCAGATGGTACTGAAAATTAAGTACATAAAAGTTGCATATACCTTTGTGATAATCATACACACTGCCTAAAATAGTCAGTCTGCTTTTTCAGTTGGTGGCCACAGATTAATTATAAACTATTTGTTTTGGTTTAATGAAGCAGGCAGCTGAGCACCACACAGGCACTCTCTGTCCCCACACAGTGGGATAAGTGAGTGATTCAGTAAAAATGTAAAACTCATAGGTTGGGATAAAAACGATTTAGTAAGACAGAAAAGAGAAAGAATCACAATGATAAAAGAATATGCAACAAGTGATGCAAAATGGAATTGCTCACCATTCACTGATGAGTGCCCAGCCAGTCCCTGAACAGTGGCAAACACTTCCCTAACCAACTGCCCTCAGTTTTATTGAGGAGCATGACATCATATGGTATGGGATATTCCTTTGTCCACTTTAGGTCATCTGTCCTAGTTCTTTTCCCTTCCAGATTGTGTAAACCCACAGCCTCATTGCTAACAGCGCAGTGTGAGAAGCTGGAAAGTCCTTGATTCTGTTTAAGAACTGCTCACTTGTGAGAATCCTTCTTTGTTTTTTGGCTCAAAGCTTGCTTCCTGAGGTATTTCTTGTGATAAGACTCTGAGTGATTTGTTGAGGAGGCAACTAATGGGTGCTAACTGTGTGACAATCGATATCGCTTTGGGAACATTTGAAAGCCCCTTCCCCAGAGCTGCTTGCTCTGTAGAAGAGCGGATGAGAGTGCTCAGGAGTGTTCACTGGCGGAAGATTCGGCCTGTGACTAAACAGCTCCAGCTAGTTGTGGGAAAATTGGGGAACGATACCATCGTGTTCTGTGAGAAACAGGATGCAGATGGGCATCCCTGCTCCCTCTTATCTGCTGGCAAGGCCCGGAAGATGGGAACAAAGGAGTTTCTGCTGAGATCCCAGATCCAGAAGCTGCCACTCAAAGGAGAGCTGACTCAACCACTTTGGATTTGAGCTGTCACTCCAAAGACAGCTGACTCAACCACTCTGAAACTATTGAAAAGGGGCCATCATCACCATGGTCGTCGTCGTCGTCGTCCTTCCTCATCGTTGTCAACAGGACAACTTTGCCTGACGACCCACCACTACTGAAGATCAAAGACTGAACTATGAACCTCGCTGGATCCATGGTGGTGACTATGTCCCTCTTGCTGTCTATAAAGACTCCTTGCTTCTTCTCTTCTGTCTTTTCTATCGCCCTCCTTCCCTTCCCCATTACCATAATCATAATAGTGTCCATCCTCCCCTTCCACATTTCCCTAATTAAGATTTGTAATAAACTGGTTGGACCAACATTTGAACCGTTGCTTCTTAATCTCACGCTGGGTATACAGATATTAAAAGAACCTCCTCTCCCTCCTATAAATTGGAGTGAGACATCACTACAGCTTAAACATCAGTGTGTTATCAAAATTATGTTCATTCTCACTCCAAAACATGACACCATACTGGCTATTTGGAAGAAAATTAACTCTATGCCAGCCAAAACCAGAACAGTATTTCAGTTCTGAAATTCGGGTAATGGGTTTGGTCAGAGGTATCTTCAGATTTACATCTGAAGACATTTATATAGAAAATGAAATTCTTGTTGACTGGTATTTGTTTCTTCCTTATTTGCTGTTTTATGTTCATGAATAACATGATTAGCACAGTGTCATTTTTTATTCCTCCACAAAACATCTGCATTTCACTAAATGAAACTTCATGGAACATGATCTCAATTTCACAGAAGTACTGTGTCCAGTTTTGGGCCCCTCACTGCAAGAAAGACATTGAGGCCCTGGAGTGGATTCATAGAAGGGCGACAAAGCTGGTGAGCGGTCTGGAACACAGGCCTCATAAGGAGTGGCTGAGGGAGCTGGGAGCTCAATCCGGAGAAGAGGAAGCTCGGGAGAGACCTTATTGCTCTCTATAACTACCTGAAGGGAGGTTGTAGTGAGTTGGGGGTTGGCCTCTTCTCTCGTGTAAACTGGTGATAGAACTAGAGGGAATGGATTCAAGCTGCACCAGGGGAGATTTAGGCTGGACGTTAGGAAACGCTGCTTTTCTGAAAGAGTAGTCAGGTACTGGAATGCGCTGTCTAGGGAGATGGTGGAGTCACTGACCCTGGAGGTGTTCAAGGAACGTTCGGGTGCTGTGTTGAGGGACATGGTTTAGTGAGAGCTATTGCTGATCAGTGGATGGTCGAACTGGTGATCCTGTGAGTCTTTTCCAACCTTGGAGATTCTGATTCTATGAAGTCTCACACATACCCATTGCATCCTTTTACTCTAGGTTTTAAGAAAAAAACACAATTCAAGATTGCCAACTAAGGATCAGCCAAAAGAACAGGATAATCCACCAGTCACCAAGTAGTCCATCCGAATATGTAGGCCAGGCAAACCCTGCCTTCTCTCTTTCACTAACCGTAACTCGCAGAGTACATGCGCTCTAAAGAAACAGCACCTAGCAGTACTGGATTTGGGCACATGTGCATGTGCTAAGAGATAGTGAGAATCAGAACATGCTGCATAGAGAAATGGAAAATCCCACATAGATCTTGATGCAGTTCTATACACCTTCTTTTAAAGACTGAAATAAATAACAATCTCCTTTTTATGCTCTTGTATGAATTAATGATTTCTATAATTAAAAGACTTTTTTAATTAAAGAATTTTTATTTTGTAAGTTCTTAGGAAGATTCAGTTGCAAATCTGCTTTAAAGTTTAAATTAGATTTTATTGCTCTTTCTATAGAACTGACCATAAATAATTAACTCTGCTTCATAAGAATTCTTTGACTTTGAATTTAACCCACTTCTCATCCTCCTCTGCATTCACTAGCATGAATAATAATAATAATAATAATAATAATAATAATAATAAACAATTCTTTGAATTTTTTTAATTCCAAAACTTTACATGGGAAAAACAAACGAACTGATTGATTTGCTTTGTTGTTGTTGTTTTTTTAAAGGTACAATATAGTATATATTTTATATACTCTATATATGTAGCATATATATATTATATATATATATGTAGTACTCAATATAGTACTGAAAGAGAAAACAGTGTCTGATATTTTATTTTATCTGACATTGTTACAGATAATTATAGCAGTGAGAATTAAATGACATATGGCCAGTCATTGTTCCTATGGAAAGTCATGAAGAAAATCTGCATTCTTAAGCGTGAGTTGTCAGATATTGCTGTAGATTTTTACTCTCAGAGACACATATACTTCCCCTCTTGGCAGAAGTACACTGAAGTCCAAATCTGTAAGCTTGTGTCAATGACAAACTTGTTTCCATAACTTTTAAAGAACTGACTGAAATGAAGTTACTTAGAAGAAGAAAAATTATTTATGTTTCTACCACTATTAATTTGAATAAGAACTTGCTTTGAATAAGCTTTTACCATGTAGATACATAAAAAATCATAAGGATTTACACAGTAGCTTTATGATGCCATCCCTCAGAATTATGTTTGTGAAGATAATTTTATTCCAAGCTGGAATTCTGGATCAAGATACAGGACCATTTTTATGAAAAATGGAAACCTTCCTACATGCTTTGAGTATCTCTGTCATATGTTATAAGATTCTGAAATAACTACAACATAGCATTTATGAATTAATTATGTAGACCATTATTTTTCTGAATATTTGGAGCAATCTTGTAGTGTTCTCCATGTTTAATCATTGAATTATTTTTATTTCAGCTGATATAGTACTTATAAGACATTTCTACATACGTGATGAGGTGTCATCAATCCATTAAGTCTGGAAGTCTCAAAATTAAGCAAATGGTGAGAAGAATGAGGTGATTATGGTATGCATTAGTTATCTTCATTGTTTCTTTATTGTTTATTTTACTCTAGAATTCCTAAGTCTCTCAAAAATTACTTTATAGCAAAAACACAGAAGTGGCAATATTTCCTTCCTTTAAATACATGTTAGTGTCTATTTATTTCTCTGAAATAAAACATCAGTGTTGCAATTAGTTTCTGTCTGAAACATGAATTGCAAACCAGCAGCTACTGCTTGAGAGCTGTAGAACTGAGAATTTAAGAGTAGATGCAGTCCTCATAGTATTCATATGAGAAAAATAGTCTCTCACCCTTCTTTTTACCTTCCCTCATCAGAGCACTCAAAAATTTCTCTTTTTATCTGTTTGTTTCTTTAAGTTATAATTTTATCACCTTCCAGATTCAGGAGATGTCTTTGTCAGATGAATTCCTGGGGATATAGCTCTTATCAGATGAGTCAGAATTGCTTAAATAACAACTGCAAATATTTTTTATGTAGTAGAAATCTAGCTTTACCAGTAAATATCTTTTTAAGCAAACATAACAAAACATGTATGCTTGTACATTCATATTCCTGTATTTTATTTTCTATCAAATTAAGGTTTGAATTTATGACAATTGTGATCTGTGTATTTCTCATTGAGAATTAGGATCTTTTCACCCTCAGCTTAGCAATCATAAGTAGCTAGACATGACATAAACTCATTTCTCTAAATGAATCTCATTTTTTTACTGTTTCTTAATGTACATACAGCTCTTAGACACATGCAAATATCCCACGCGTAACAGCATCAATATTTAGCAGTAGCATGTATCAAATTATCTGCATCTTTTCCAACTATTTTAAAAAATACCTCAACAAAAATCTCACATGAAAATAAACCCTTACCCCTTTATTTTCATTAGAACCCTTCAAAGCATCCTTATTTAAATGATTGCATGAATGACAGGTGCTGACTAAGGAATGCATGAAGCACAGGAACAAATAAATACAGAGTTAAAAGCATTCTTTGCTCCCTTCTTTGCTTTATTCTCCTTTATCACCTCTATTAGTAATTATAATAATAATACTTGTACCCTGTAGAGGTAAACAGTCAAAGGACTTGTGATAAGCTCTTAAACTCAGCAACTGCAATGTGTGTATATATAGGTAGAGTCATAGAAGCAAGTAGGTGGTCTTAGAAAAGACCACCAAGGTCATCAAGTTAAATCTTTAATGTAATACTACCATGTCTATTACTAAATCATATTCTTAAGTTCCATATCTACATATCTTTTAAATACCAGAGGGGATAATTACCCAATTACTTCCCTGGGCAGCCTGTCCCAGTGCTTCACAACCCTTCAAGTTAACAGTTTTTCCTAATACCCAACCTAAGCTTTACCTGGCTTTACAACTTGAGGCCATTTCCTCTTTTGCCATTGCTTGTTGCTTGGAAGAAGGGACTGACCCCCACCCCACTTTGCTACGACCTCCTTTCACGTAGTTGTAGAGAGGAATAAGATCTCCAAATTTATTTTTCTCTATTCACAACTCTGGGCTCAGCCACCCAGCCACTCTTTTTAATCAGCAAAGTATTCATCCATTCAATCCACAACAAGCCTGTATTTCCAAGAGAACACTGTGGGAAACAGTGTCAAAAGTTTTACTGATGCCTAGGGAGACAACATCATCAGATTTTCCCTCATCTACTAATCAGGTTACCATAGATCAGGTTAGTCAAGCATGACTCGCCTTTCACAAACTGGTGCTGTCTAAGCATGATCACTTGGCTGTTCTGTATGTGCACTGTGATAGCATTCAGAAAGATTTGTTCCATAAACATCCCTGGCACTGAGGTCAGACTGACATGCCTGTAGTACCCTAGGTCATTCTTTCCTTTCTGGCAGGTGGATGTCACATTTACTAGCCTCTAGTAAACTTGATAGCTAGTACTGTTGATAGGTGATGAAAAGTGCCTTGGATATTAAGGAGTTTTATCAGTAGTTTCTCGAAGGCCAGTTATCTTTCAGCAGAATTCTATAATTGTCTTTCAGTTTGTCAGTTCTATGGTACTAATTGGTACTAATCACTTGACTTTTACTTCTTCCCTTGTCCTTGTTTTATATTTTTTTATTTTTATTTTTTAGTGTTCTTTACAATAGCTAGCAAGGTGACTTTTTAGATTTAGAATGAGAATAATGTTGATGATACATTGATATTTCAGTTATTGCTGAGCAATGCTTTCAGAGAATCGAAGACTTTTATGCTTTTAATGCTGCCTTTCTAGTAAGGGGGTATAAGAAGCTGGGAGGAGACAGAAGTAGGACAGCAGACCTAAAATGACCAAAGGCATATTCTATATGATGTGATTCCATGCCCAGTAATCAAAGCTGCGATGAGGAAGAACATTTGGAGTCTCATCTCTAGATTTTTATTAATTTATTTATTTTATGTTTCTGCACAGACATGTTCATTGTAGCTCTATTCAGAAACCTGTGACAAAATTTTTCAGTAACAAAAATGCCTATTTGAAAGAGCATGACAAGCCAACACTAGTCACTGCATGAGCCTGCTGAATGTGGATTATTTTCACCTGCCATTGAGTTTCTGTCTGCTCAAATGCTCTGGGCAGCTCAGTTACACCTTGTCTTTTGCTGATAGGGACTTTCAAAAAGGAATGCAGTCAGATTAAAACAGTTTGCATATCTATTTTATTAATATGCATAAAAGCACTGTCTGCATGAGCTGTATCTTGATTAAAAAATAAAATCCTCTAAGGATTACGTTCTCTGTTCAGTGATGTAGTAGGGTGCATCATAGATATTTATTGAATTTATCTTCATCAAAATGTACTAAGCATAGAGACAAACGATTTTAAATTAAAGAAAAAACACCTTAGCATCACATTTCTTCAGATACTTTGTTAGTGTAATTCTGTACATCCCCTACGCTGCTGAAATACAAAGCATGAATGGAGGCAGGGACAGAAAATATTAGAAGAAGCAAACAGATAATTTTATTTGCATTCCCTCTTCCACTACAGCATTTTCAAGTTCTTCTCATTTTATTTTTCTCTTGATCATCATACAGTGAAATATAAAACATAGTGGTTGAGGTTCTTTTTTTTTTTTGTTATTTGCTCCGGGAAGAAAAAGCACCAACCACTGAAAAAAAAAACAAAGCAATTCAGCACCAAAGTTTAGAGTTACTGGCTGTATCATTAAAGTTGCAAAGTAATTTTGTGCATTCTGCTGAGCATGCCCTATTGTGTGAGGCATCGGATATTACCTTGGATATAAAATCTATCCCCTCTGGCGATTTCTGACTGCTTTCATTTTTAATTGTTATAGTCAGCTTTATAGAGGTGTCATGACATTTAGCAAAACCAGTTATAAAACCTGTTTGTTTGTCCTCTGTTGTGTGTGGCTGGAAAGAAATGAGTGCACTGACAGACCTTAATTGTTCTGATCAGTCTCACCCAAAACACCCACCCTTTGCTTATGAGCGTAAGATTGACAGTTAAAGTAAGACTCAAGATCCTGGCCTAGGTTATAATTTAAGTAAGCTATCCAGACCTATTGAGTGCATTAAAATATTTTTATTGGTTTATGCATGCATATATGAAAAAGATATTTGTATGGATAATTAGTACATTAACATTTTTCAGCAACACTTACTACCCATAGTTTATTTTTATTTTGAAGTTCTTCCTTTTCCCACAACAAATAAGTAAGCAATAAAAATCCTTAAAGATTGAAGTTTACGGCAAATAAATCTTTGAAGATGTGTGATAAAGAATTTAAAGCAAAAGAAAATCCTACAACTTTGAAATAGACAAGTGTTTGCTACAGATTGAAAATAACCAAAATCTATAACAATGTTAACATAAAATTAATTAAATAATCAATTTCTAATTGAAATTAACAAGTCAGTAATCACTATCATTAAAGAATCTAGTTATTCTTAATTTTCAATAGTGAATAACTATTTTTTCACATTTTTCTTATTCTTTCAAGCTTTTCTCTTCAAGACACAGTAAGAGATATATCTACATAATCTTTGAGGGACATTGACTAGGTTGTCAATGGAAACAAAATTTCTGCACTGTAAAGGTAGATGTAATTCCTTATGCAAAAATTGGTTTGTAATTCAACACATTTTTAATGATTATTTTTCTTGATAAATACACAAAATACTTAAATTACTACTTATTTTATTGATATTTCCAATAATGTAATGTATTATGATTACAGTGATGTCAGTAAAATAGCAAACACCCAGAACATCATGACTGAATTAAAATCAAAATTTTAAAATCAAAATTTAAAGTTGAATGTTATTTTGATTCTAATGGGACAAATATTTATACTTAGAATTTTGGAAAGTCTTTACAAGTTTCTGTAAAGTCACAGTAATGAAATTCACAACTCACATGTCCATTTCAAAGGTCAATTTAAACAAAGTTTAAAACATAGCATCATTTAGATACTGAGAATATTTGTCCAAATATATATCCAAGTAGTAAAATTTTTTCACTTCTATTTATGCTAGCAGAAGCTCATCTGACAGTACAGATAATATTTTTCTGAAAGTTTAAGACCCTCTATTATTTGCATGGTGTTTCACTCAATGTTCAGACAGACATTCTTTGAATTCTTCTAAAATGATAGCGTTTCTCTGGAGACAAATCTGTAGATGCTGACAAATCTTTAAATTCTTTTTTGTTTTGTTTTGTTTTTTATGTTTTCATTTTTGTTGCTGAAATTCTACAAGGTGAGTTAAACTGTTCATTTGACATCAACTGAAGCTGAAGATACAGTCTGGTAAATGTATCGCTTTACACTGCATGATTTCTCACTAAAAATCATGACCAGCAAGGGCAAATAGCAGCATTTAACTTAGAGTCTCGTTTGATACTAAATATAATTATGCCTAGTCTACTACAGCAAGAATGATTCTCAGATCTCAGGTATTGAGATCAATCTAGGTAAAATCGTAAAATCCCTTATCTTCCACTTCTATTATTTTCAATAAAGAAGGAATTCAGATGTTTGTATTTTTTTTTTTTTAAGTCTGATGTGGATTTCTACGCAGCCAAACAATCTCAGCAGTCAGCACTGCAGGGTCCAATGTAACCAAGAAACGTCTAAAACTAAGAAAGTAAATGAAGAAGCAGTCTATAAAAAGTCTGCTACTGTAAGCAGAAGTGAACAAATGAATATCTTAATTAATGTGGCTTTTCTTCATAAACTTATGCAGTTTGGAAGAAATTTTCATTTCAGACTACTATAAAATTAGAAACAATGCAGATTGTTTCAATTTATCTTTGTTAGAGTCTATAGAAAAATATTTCAAGATTTACTCCATAAGTATCCATTTATTTAGGTGATTCCATGAAGGAGGAATCAAGAGAACTTTATAGAACTTTAACTCTATTTACCTATATAATTTAAATAAAATTTATTTCCGCCATGGATGTAAGATAAATAAGACTTTTACAGGGAACTCGCCTTTCCTTATGATCAACGAAGAAATTTCTACTGTGTGAAATAAATAACTGAAAAAATCTATACTACAGCTTAGCACGTTTTATAAATATTCAGATGTCAAATTCAAATTTTTTGTCAGCGATATTTTATATTCAGCACTCAATAAAAGTGGTGTAGGTTTATTTGTTTAAATAATTATACTTCATAGTTACAAACTTAATTAGGTAGGATTATTAGCACAGCAGTTCATTTGCATAACATAATCTATTTTACACCAGTCCAAATTCCCTTGGTATAAAACAAAACAGAAAAATCTTAGTTTTATTTTGATATTTTGATCAGTTATTCAACACAGCATTCCAGTTACAAGAGAACAAAGAGAAAATGCAAATGCAAAACTAATTTTCTAGCGTAACATAGTCATAAAAAAAAGTTGAAAAATGTGGACTCCAACAATAGTAATCATAACACTAATGACAATATACCCCCATGTTCTATTACCGCATTAGCTTTCACCGTATACCTTATCTGTACTTTTTATGGACTGCTTTTTCATTTATTTTCTGGGATGTTTCTTAGTTACATTGGACCCTGCAGTGCTGACTGCTGAGATTGTTTGGCTGTGTAGAAATCCACATCAGACTTCAAAAAATATGTCCATTATTAACAGCAGTGACTTCTTTCAATATCTTTTTTATAAAAAACTGAGTTAGTTATTACATCTTGCTATGTAGATGTAGTTCAATAATAGAATCACAGAATGACTGAGGTAGGAAGAGACCTCTGGCTGTCATCTGGTCCAACTGCTATCCTCAAGTAGGACCACCTAAATCGTATGGCCCAGGGTGATCTGTATGCAGTTATTGACTGTCTCCAATGAAGGAGACTCTACAACTTCTCTGAGAAACCTGTGCCAGTGCTTTGGCATCCACACAGTAAGTGTTTCTTAATGTCCGGATGGAACCTCTTGTGCTTCAGTTTGTGGCCACTGTCTTTTGCTCTCTCACTGGGCACCACTGAACAGATTTTGGCCCCATCCTCTCTGCACCCCCATTTCAGGCATTTATAGACATTGATAAGATACCTTCTGAGCCTACTCTTCTCATGACTGAAAAGTCCCAGATCTCTTCATCTGCCTTCCTAGGAACTATGCTCCAATCTCTGAAATGTCTTCACAGTCTTTCACTGAACTTTCTCCATCAGATCCATATCCTTCAGAAACTGGGGAATCCAGAATGAGAAGTGAAGCTGAAATTTAGCCTAGCAGTAATTAAAATCAAGTCAAATTTTAAAAAAACAGCAGATAAAAGCTAACTTTCAGTGTAGCTCAGGGATAAAAATTAGATTCCTCTTCCTATACCCACACACACTGTTTAAGGCAGCCTTTCCAATAGCGTCAGAAACTTTTGCAATATGGTACAAAGCAAGACCATGACACATTACTTTACTCTGTTGGTATTTCCATCTCAGTGTGTATATGTGTAACTTCTGTAGTCAACAGAACAAAATTTAGCATTGTCTGTAATGTATGGCTCAACACAAGTACTTGATATCTGATGGCAAAGAAAAGTTAGTGGGGTTATCCTGTCAATTATGTTCTTATTCAAATTAAGCATATCATAATTATTTGTGAAAAGTGAAAATTTATGTTTCTGACTGATGAATCACAAGACCTGATATGATTCTGTTTGAGAGGATATTTCAAATACTGCCATTTCTCATGCCTCATTGCCTCAATAATCTTGTGTAGTAAACTAGCAAAACAACATTTTATCTCTGATCTTACTGTTTTTTGAATAGAACATTAAAGGGATGGGTTTGTCAGTAGTACACTTAAGCTTTCTTATGTCTTTGTTATGTCTTAATTATGCTACCTGACAGCAAAATTCCTGAGTCCCTAAGTTACGTCTCTTGTTAGTTTCCCCAGAGTGCTACAAACACTGTGAACTCTGGATAATGGCGTGGACAAGGAAGTGCCAGAGCCATGGAAAAGGACAAAGATCTGAGTAGCAGCTTTGTGGAAGAGTAGGATATGTCTTTTTCAGAGCATGGGATCAATTTTCTGGCTCATGTAACCCTATTCTGGGTCTCACCACCTGCACTTATCCTGAAAATAATCAATCATTTTCTTCAGAAATCTTCTTTTCTTCCCCATGCCTGTTGACTAGTAATCTGCATTTTTCTTTAGCTGTTCTTTTGCACAGAAAGTTCATTGCTCTTGTTCAGAAATTGCTGCTTTATAGATGAATATTTGCAGCAGACTATGACTGCTCAGTTTTTAATAGTGCTTCTCTAAGATGCTATATACTCATTCAGTTGACTACAGACTGCTGAGATAGGATTTGATTATTTTTTCAGGATAATTTTGCAATTTCCAGGCAACAGTGATATCAGCATAAAAAATGAAGCTCAGCAAGGTCTTCATGAAACACAAAGAAAACAGTCTGGACAAATTTCTACTTAAATCATTGTATAAACTAACACTAATAGATTCAATCAGCTGCCTCTATGAGAAGGAATGGAAATGGTTTTTTTTTTCTCTTAATATTGTTAATCCTGTTATGACTGTGTGTTAATGTCAGTCGCATCCCTTTTATTCCTTAAATTTACCTTTGTGTCTTAGTTCTTTCAACCTTCCATCTAAACTAGCTAAATGATACAAGTACAAATATCTTTATTATTATTTAACTTATTATCTCTACACTTCCTGAGCCTCCAAAATGTTGTACGCAAAGTAAATATAATCCTTTTTATTGTAGTTATTACACTGAAAAAGATCTTCCAGGAACATATAAGCTTCCAGAAATTGACAAACAACAGTATTATAATTACAGAGGAGGAGAACAAACTGATAGACAATTAGAAAAGCTTTAAAAGGATTTAGAAATGGAGAGGTCATCGCTCTCAGGCTCAGCTATCAATCTTATCCTCCATAAGGCCACAGAATCACTTTTTCCTTCACACTAGGTATGTCAGAAAGCATAAGGAAACTTCTGGCATAACTAGTTTTACTGTCTTTTCTCTCAGTCACTCAAAAGTTTTCCAGTTTCTTTCTGCTTTTAGGGTTTTCATGTTTTTCTAGTACAAGTATACAAACAACTCAAGAACTGGAATTAAAAATACATAATAAATAAATAAGAATGCATACAAAATAAATTTGTATAATGAATCATTAAATCATAAATTAAGTGATAGATAGGCCACCATTTCACTTGCTGCATTGCATGGTTATTAACAGTTAAAAACATATTCAGCATTTGTCTGCCATAATTTTCTTTGCTGTGAAAATAATTTCTTTCTTAACTATAGGACTTTTTATCTATTTATTTCAGTGGTGCAGGAAAAACTGAAGGAAACAAAAACAATAATGTTGTCTTGAGAGTCTGAACAAAATGCAGTTTTAAATGAAAGACCACTTCCCTTACAGAGTAAATATTATCATATCTAAGAAGAGTATGGACATTCAATAATGAATAGGTCTGTAAATCTGTTCTCTGTGTAATAATAACTTTCCTGCTTTTGGATCGGAAGATAAATTGTTAGTTATGGCTGTAATTTTGAATCTATTGATATCCAAAGTGTTAGATCTCGTTTTAGATGCACAATGCCAAAAATCTCTCTGAACAATATAAATTTGATGGTTTTGTATGTACACTAATCAGTTTAATGAGTTTCAGAAAGCAATCAGTCAAGCAATTCTCTTTATTTATTTATTTAGCAAGTAATAAAACACTGTAATGAATATAATCTGTTAATGTAATTTGAAAAGCATCATTGTTCTTGTGCTGCAAAAAATGCAACATTGTTAAAAATTTTGGTATATGAATTTAGCTTCAAAAGAATAAGAATGAATTAGAACTACCAGTGAGTCTGGTTAAATAATCGTTTCATAGTAACAGATAAAAATGACAGCCTTTTTTATTAAATATATATATATACACATATATATTCTGTTTAATTTGATTGTCTAAACTTATCACTGTATATTACAGTTTTTTATTATCCCAATTGCAGATTTGGAAAGTAAGGAAATTTCTGCCATGCTGAATGGCATGTGTGTGTCAGTCCTAATTACATCAGCTGAAGAGATAGCAGGAGAGGTTCCTGGAGAGATAACATATTTGAGCTAGCAATTCGCCTTACATAGTAGAAATTACCTGACCTGATTATTCACATTAGAGGAAAGTACTTGTTTAAAACAAATTCATTTTGATGGACATAGGACTGGACATGACTAAATCAACTACCTGGAAATGGAGCGCTATATCATACCATTCTAGAGAAGTACTGAGGAGTTCTTACAAAAAATAATACATAGAGAGGAGCCTACTCAATATTTCTGACCTTCACTGGAAGTAGCAAGACACACAAGGGTGTCCCTTTCTCTATTACAAAATGAATGTTATTCTCCAGAAATGATATTAACAGAAACTATGACTGATATTTTGCAGTGATTCGAGAAATTCCTGGTAAGGATAATCTCTCTAGATTATTTGGCTTTTTAAAAAAATCCCATTTCTAGAATGAATGAGATTATTACATGGACAGGAAAAAGAGATTAAAAACAGTCTGGGTATTTGCTATTTCAGAGTATATTTTCTATTTGTCAATTGCTTTTCTGTTTACTATCTTAGAATTGATGAACCTTAGTCCTTTTCAGTTGCCTTTCATTTGTATTGGATCTTCAGGCCTCATTTGTTAATAGTGCTGAAGCAGAAGACCTCAGCTTCAGGTTCATTTGCATTTCATCCTAGATATTGCCAAGAGGTGATCATGAAGAGATGTGCTCTTTGGCCTATGTACATTCAAGAAGAGAAACAAGAATCTTTATTTGAAGGAATGAAGATTATAAAAGGAGATGGAAAATGCACGGTAAAATATGAATCAAGTCATTGATCATTAATGAATAGATCCACAGTCATTTAAAAAATGAGCACTAAAGAAGTAGCTGAGATTTCTCATAATATAGCAGATCTTCAGGTTTATAGTATCCAAACTCTAATATTTCCTTTCAGATTCCTGAAAGAAGTAAAAATGTAATTATGTGAATGACTTGTATCATATGAATATGGTGTATTAAATTGCATATCATGATTATCAAATGATATAGAAAAATAACCCGTACACTTTCAACGTAGTAAAAATAATTTGCCTTTATGTTGAGTTAGATATCATTCTTTTAAAAAATATGTGTTATGTGCTAACTTAGACTAGATGAAACAGTTGGTAATTGTTCAGGTTCTAGATGGATGGATGTGATCAACGTAGCCAACACAATCAAAAGTAGGAGATATCTGAAGAAATGTGCACAACAGCCAGGAATCTTTATTTTGCTATGTCAAAACATAAGGAGAAAAGTCCCTATTCAACTCACTATGGGTTAAATTAAAATAATGTGAGCTGGTCATAGGCTGTTGTAAATATGGCATGCTGAGGAAGTTAATAAGCTCTATAAAATACAACATTGAATTTGAAGGGACAGATTTCTTAAGAATCTGGTAGAGTATTTAACTTTACACTGTGGGAATAAAAAAAAAAAAAAGTTTATTTGAGGCTATTTTTTCTCACATGGCTACTATTTTTCTTGTCAAATCATTGAAAAAAAAAGTATGAATGAGATGTATCTGACTAAATATAGATGTATACACATAGTCTGATGTGCCTGACGCTGTATTTTGTAAGAAATAGATGTCTCTTTAGAATGTATCCATTTAGGTTATTATATCTAGTTTATATTAGACATGTTCCTCACAAAAAAGATGAATAATATTGTGAAAATATCTCTTAAGGAAAATAAGGGTAGCTAATATAAATGTCTTCATTTGGTTAGATAAATTCCTTCCAAAAACATGCAAGAACTTCAGAGGGTTTTGTTGGCTATTGTAGAGAGAATAGATACCAATTTTTTTATAGATCATTTAAATGTCTAACAATGTAACAGTAGTTACATTGAACAGAAACACAAATCTATTTCTCTCTCATCTATCTAAATATTAAATCAAATCTATCTAAATATTAAGCATCATCTGCTAAAAGCTTGGGAAATTTGGAACACCTTGTTTCTACTTTATTTTGCTCTGTCATAGAATTAATCCATGCTTGCTTCATTCAGTCAGAGAATAAGAATATAAATAAACATTTGAACATAACAGCCAGATAGATATTTGTAGGGGATGGCTTACACTTTATTACAGTGTGCAATTTTTTTTCTTCTCCATATTAAAAAAGTAAAAAAATAGTGAAGGAATGGTGTCAGGCAAACTAAACCCCCAGTAAGTTTTGAAAAATAAACATACAATGACTGTGAAGAGCTAAAGGGACAACTGTGACATTTAGTAATACAATTTCATTTAGAAGGGATTTGTGTTACTTTTCAGGGTCTCTGTGAAAGTGTACATCATAATTTAAGGAGGGTAAAATGCTTAGCTATTGTATATTTATATTAAACTTTTAATGAAGCACTATTAATCAGAAAAAAAAAAAGAATAAAAGGGGAAAAAAAGCAAAAAAGCATTAAGAAAAGCAAAGAATGTAAAAGAAGAAGAAAAGAAAAATGGTAAAAAAAAAAAAAAGAAAAGAAGGAAGAAAAATAAAAAATAAAAAATAAAGGAAAAAATAAAAATAGAGGAAAGGGGGGGAAAGGAAGAAAAAGTTAAAAAAAAAATTAAAAAAAATAAAGAAAAAAATTAAATATGTACAAGAAAAAATAAAGAGGGGAAGAGGAAAGCATGAAAAAAGGAATTAAAAAATCAGAAAAAAAAATTTGGAAAAAAAAGAAGAAAGAAGTAAGAAGTTGAAAGGGGAAAAAACAGAAAAGAAATAAGAAACAAAAAAAAAAAAAGAAAAAAGAAATAATAACATAAGAAAATAGGGGAAAAAAGATAAGAAAGGAAAATAAAACAAGAGAAAAAAAGAAAAAAACGTGGAAATAAGTGAACATCCTTTCGTTCATTCGTTTGTAAGATCTTTCTTCCATTTGTTCATTTATTCCACTCACTTTCTTCTGTTTTTCTTTACCTTCCTCTAACTTTTCCTTCTCTTCTCTTTCTTTTATGTTTTGCCCATTTTTTCTCTCTCACTGTTTTATGCATTTATTATAGGAATATATACCTGTGTCTAGCCTGCATCACCTGGTTATTCCATTTTTATCTTATGCCAGGAATGTAATCTTCAACCAGACATCCTAAGGAGAATACATACTGTGACAATCTGCTGGGTAAGCAGAGTAATTTCATTATTTTTAACATATGTGCAGTGGTAATGAATACTTGATGTTTCCTTTTACTCCTACTTATTTCATCAAATTTGAGTAGAGATCCATGAAAAGTTAACTAGGAAAAGAAAGAAAGAAATAGTGATACAGACTCATTAGCTTCTCATTTTTTTTGGTGTAATTGAAGTTGCTGATAAGAATCTGGGACTCTTTTATGCTGTTGTCCTTAGATTAGTAATGCCTTCTCCTAATTTACTGTGCAACATAAATTTTTGTTTGTTCACTGCTCCTTGTACAACAAAATTATTTCTACATAAGTTACCTTGTCTATAGAAACTGTGTATTCATGATGGTTTGAAATAGCAAAACTCAGCATCTGAGAGGAGACAAAAATCCCTTTTTCTACCCAGTGCTATATTCTGCTCAACATACTTCAATACCAGTAATTTATCATGAACAAGAACATCTTATAACTCAGCAACAATAAAACATTATAACTTTTAGGTGATAACTAATGATTTGGATGTCTACCTAATCTAAAATTCACTTTCTCATGACTTTTTCAGCTAATCTAGAGCAGACAGTGCAGAAAAAAAGTAATATAGAAGTAAAGGTATCCCTACAGCATCTGAGTAGCTTGTTACTGCAGTCAGGATAGACCATCCCTTGTAACTTCATGCAGATAATTACAGACAAATACATTCTGCAGTCTACATAAGTAAAAACGAAGCATATCTGCCTACTCTTGAAAATGTAGTAATTTTTCTTAGTCATTATAGTATGACAAACCATAGAATTGTAGAGTGCCTTGGGTGGGAAGATGCCTCAAGGATCATCACAGTCTAGTTGCCCTAGAACAGGCAGGACTGCCAGCTGCTAGATCAAATACTAGATCAGGTTGACATCCAATCTGGCCTTAGACACTTCCAGGGATAGGGCACCCACAACCTCTCTGGACAAGCTGTTTCAGCACCTCACCAGTCTCAGTAAAAAACTTCCTCCTGACACCTAATTTAAATCTCCCCTGCTTTAGTTTAAAATCATTTCTATCAGTATCTACTCTTGTAAAAAATTGATTTCCCACAAAAACAAATGTTTCGTTTCAAGTTGTTATTGAGCATTACTGATTCCAGAAACTTTGAGAGTAGAAATGGATGTTTGCTGAACATTTGACGTTTGTTGTGTCATTGAGAAATTCTTGTATATCTCCGCAATTCAAAAAATTTTCTCATTGAATATGGAACTCATTGGAAGACACATGCTGTCACAATAATTGCAAATAATACCTTTAATTTTAAAACTATATAGTGTTATTTAATAACAGCCAGATGAAGATACAGTTAAGATTACTTTAAAGCATGCTTTGTTTTCTAAATTTTGTTGCAGAAAAAAATGCTACCAAAATTCTGACTCAAATTAAAATCAGGGGAGTCTTTCCTGTTCTCTTGAAGTTACTATTTCAAATTCATCCTACAGTTTTATAATTCTTTGCTCCGAGTTAATTTCTATTGTTCAGACAAAAAAAATATGTATATACATAATTGTTGTGTATATTTTTGTATGTTTATAAGTTTTTTTGCTATGAATATTGCATTAAGAACAATTAAATCAGTGACCAAAAATTTCAGTTGAAATTTTCCCAAGAGAAAATTACAATTCCATTTCAGTTTTGGTTTCTTCTTTTATTTCATTTCCTGATTTTTTTTATTTTTTATTTTTATCTCCTTTAAGGAGGTTGTTGAAGTGGATCAGAATGACAAATTCAGGTGAAAATGTTGAATAATAGCTCACTGTCACTCCTAGGAAATTGAAGTTTTGGAGGAAACCAACAAATGAAATTTTCAGAACAAACAAATGGGCATACTTGTCTATACAATTGAATGGTTTTATGATTTTTGGTTATCGGTATTCCACATCATAACATCACATAGTGCACTGGGAGTTAAAGAATTAATGCTCCAGTTCCAGGTACCTGTCCCAGAAGAGAAGAATTGAATACCTCAGAGGTCTTAGCATTCAGAGAGGAGATACAATGCTTGGCAAGGCCATTTGACATCCCTTTTTTGTCTCTTTCCTATCCCTGCTGCTTGATCCGACTGCACATCACACCTCAGCATTATGGTGAGGCCTTTCCACTTTTCAGACACTCTCTCATTATATTTGATTTTTTTAGCTTTAATTCTAATTATATTGCACTATAGTGTGTTATCTTGCCTTCCAATACCATATTTAGTAAATTAATTTGTTTCTCCTCAGAACAGTGCCGCTGTATTTAATTATTTGGAGTCCACTCTTTCCCTTTTCTGGAGGCACAGATTCGTGAATCCCTCTGCCTCACTAGTCACAGAACCAGGCCGAACCAGCTGGTAAACTGTTGACAACAATATAAAGTTACTTAGACACTAAAAACTGAAATTCTGCATGGACATATAGAAGCAGCCTAGTATGTCATCAGAAATTCACTGAGATGGTTTGAGTAAAAAGATATATATAGTTTAAGAAATCTCTAAACAGCAAGCTATAGAAAGTGGGAAAAGTATTTAGGGATATGTAGCTTTGTATTTTCTGTGTCCTTATATTTTTCCTTAGACATTGATTTAGATGGACATTTGGGTAGAATTAGCAGAATGCTATTCATTTCTAGCAGGAAATTATTAATAAAGCAGTTGATTTATCTACTGAAAATATAATTTTTAATAGCTCAAGTTCTTCAGTTTATTTGAATTTTACTATTCCAAATTTCTGCCACCTTTGCAGAAAAGTTGTGCCCTTGCTACTAAGAAGGCTGAGTGATTTTGGCTGCATTAAGTATTGTCAGCAAATCTAAAGAGGTGATCCTTCTCTTCTACTCAGCATTGCTGAAGACACAACTGTAGTACTGAGTCCAGCCATGGGACTGCCATTACAAGAGAGACATGGACATACTGGAAAGAGTCCGATTTATGGCTACCACCATGATTAAAAGACTGAAGCACATATGAGGATAGGCTGAGAGAATTGGGACTGTTCAGCATGAAGAGGAGAAGGCTCAAGAGTGAGTTAATTAATGTATATAAATACTTAAAGGGAGGGTGCACAGATGATAGATCTGTGCTATTTCTAGTGGTGTCCACTGACTAGTGATGGGCACAATCTGAAATACAGAGGTTCTGTCTAAATGTCAGGAAGCATTTCACTGTGCAGGTGACATAGGACTCGTACAGGTTTCCCAGAGAGGCTGTGGAGTCTCCCTCCTTGCAGATCTTCAAAAGCTGCCTGGAAATTGTCCTAAGCAATTTGCTCTAGGCATTCCTGCTTGAGAAAGGAGTTAGGACAAGATGATCTCCAGAAGTCACTTTCAACCATTTTGTAGTCTGTGACATAAATTAAATATGTTTTCAGAACTCTGTGATCTACATTTTTGTAGTAAGTTTCCAACTTCAAGAAAACTTGAAGCCAGCCAGATTAGAATATTTTTCATAGGCACAATGGTATAATGTATTTTCTCATAGGAAGACCAGGCTAAATAAGATGCTAAGTAATTTACAATCCAGATAGCAAATATATATATAACTTTATATATATATATATAACTTTATATATGTATATGTATATATATAGGGGAGGGAAGGGGAGGGGAGGGGAGGGGAGAGATGAGGCTGAGTTGAGGTTTCATGGTGGCCTACAGCTTCCTCATGGGGGGAGTGGAGGGGCAAGCACTGTTCTTTCTCCCTGGTGACAGCTGCAGGACCTGAGGGAAGGGCATTAAACTGTATAGGAGTTGGATCAGGTTGGATATTAGGAAAATGCTCTTCAATTGGATGGTGGTTAACAGATTTCCTAAGGCTGTGTTTACAGTATGAATCCTGCCAGAGTTCAAGAAGCATTTGGACAGTACTCACAGATATATGATTTAAATTTTGAGTTGGACTCAGACATCAATTTGGGTTCCTTCCAATTCATGAAATTTTATGATTCTATGGTATTTTCAAATGTCCTCTAAGAAACAAATGTCAGCATGCTCTGTGACAATTAAATACTTAAAACATAATCTTTTCCTTTTTGAGAGAAGATATTTCTGATGTAGCAAGAAAAACGCCACCAGTAAAATAGTCATTATTATATAGACAATGTTCTTCCTCACCACATATGTAAACTGGGAGGATTTTTCTCTCTTAAAAAAAACAAAGAGTATATAATCTCCCTCAGAGTCTTTGCATTACCAAGTGCTGCAAGTAACTCAATTCAAATAACCATATTAAGATACTCCAAACATTTATGCATGGTTCATCTTTTTAGTTCTTATTCCTAACTTCATTTATCTGCAAGATAATTTTTTTATCAAAAAGTCTACCTTTAAGTAGTTTCCTGAATTTTATCTTAAAAGCTTAGCAATATCAATACACTGCTGCTATACTTTGTATTATCTTTGGTGAATTAATCCTAACCAAATGAAGCATAGTCTTTACATTTAAATATTTCTTATTAAGTGTGAATGTTAAGTTTGATCAGAAGACTGAAGTAATTACTCGGTTTGCCTATATGAAGATTATTTTAATTCCTAACTTTATCCTGTCACACAGTGCCAAAATTTAATTTCAAGAAAGGATTATAACTAGATTAGCTGTCCTCTTTTTATAAATAAGTAGATAGATAGATAGATAGATAGATAGATAGATAATGTAAGTCATAATACATTTTGAAACTGTTTTTATTAATACTTATATTCTGAAATATGTAAGAAGAAGCTACACTGCATTTACATGTCTTACAAACTTACCAGCAAATTACTAAAATAATTGCTTGGATTACAAAAGACTAGTAATTTTAGAGCTAGGTATAAATATGAAAACAATGTGAGGAGAAAATACAAGGATTTTACCATGGAACGTTATACGCAACATGCTGAGAAAGCAAGTATGATATTTACTTAGTGATCTGAGATTGGATTATTAAAGCATGCTTGTCCTGTTTTCAACTGTGACAGAGCTGATTTTTTCTTTGTAGTGTCTGGTATAATGCTATATTTCGACTTTAGGAGAAAAATAACGTGACAATATACCAATATTGTAGTTGTTGCTGAGCAGTGCTGTACTGAGCCAAGGGCATTTCTGCTTTTCATCTTTTTGTAGTACCCCACCAGTGAGGGGTGATGAGGGGGCACAAGGAGCTGGGAGGGGACAGAACAAGGACTGCTGACTTAAACTGAAGAAAGAGTTATTTCATATCATATAACATCATCAGAGAAAAACTTGAAAAAATGGTAGCAAGTTGGCTGGGTTGTCAGGTTGGGAACTAGCTGGGTGTTGGTCAGGAGGTGGTAAGGAATTGTGTTGTGCATCATTTGCTTTGCAATTATGTAATTTTTTAATTATATATTTATAATTGTCATTACTGTTATCTATATTTCCTTTTCCTTTTTCTGTTTAGTAAATTGTTTTAACCTCAGCCTTCAAGTTTTACTACTTTTTTCTCAGTTCTCTTCCCCATCCCACTAGGATGGAGTCAGAAAATGACTCTGGTGCTTAGATACCTACCAGATTAAATCAGAAGTATGCTTTAGTAAGGTATGTTGAAATGATGGTCCACACTACCAAGTAACATTAAAGACAGAAGGAAGGAAGGAAGGAAGGAAGGAAGGAAGGAAGGAAGGAAGGAA
>NW_024885532.1:15662429-15684219 GCF_019232065.1 Centrocercus urophasianus
AGGAAGGAAGGAAGGAAGGAAGGAAGGAAGGAAGGAAGGAAGGAAGGGAGGAAGGAAGGAAGGGAGGAAGGGAGGGAGGGACACCAAAAGCCAGAAGCATAGTTCTATGACAGAACTGAAAAAATTTGTTGTGTGATTTGGGCATACCTTCTATATTACCCTTTCATTGTAGAAATATCTCACTTTACATACAAATGTATCAATAGGTTTCATTTTCACATCTCAATATTATCTTTCATTTTTCCTTCTGTGTAAAAATACTTTTCTATTTTGGGTCTGCTAAAAAAAAAATTACAATTAGGTTCACTGATTCCAAGTCTTGGAAAATTTCTTCAAAATACATCTATGATATTCATCCCTTTTAGGAGCAAATAACTAAAATGTTGTGAGTTGTCTTCATGATTATTCTATTAAAAGAAAAAGAAAGAAAACAAACCAACAAACAAACATAGATTCATGTGGGAACAAAGGATTACTTCCAGATTATCTCGAAAGCTATATCTTTAAATTTCTCTCTAGCTTTCAGACCTATGCTTTTTTAGTGCTGAATGTTTTTACTGCTTCAGCATCAGCACCAATATGAATATTTTAACTCTGATTTTTTGTCTTTAACTGCAAAATCATTTATATAGTTTTTTCTTTTCCATTTTCTTTTATTTAAGTTTGTTTTATGTTAGACACATCGGAAATCAAAGATGGAAAGATACTTAACTAATGAGATTGGCAATGGGGTGGTGGTAGCACTTACAGATTAAAAGGTAGAAAGGAAATTTTCAAATGTAGAAAGGAAATTTTCAAATGTGAGTATCTAAGATGATTAACAAACTTTCTCTGGTCTAATAAAAAATAATAATTGTGGCAACCTATTAGAGAAAAAATCTGTACTTTATCACTTATCGCTCATTTCTCGTTTCACATGAAAAACGTATCCAGGAAGTCACGCTCAAAATCATTATGCAAGTAGAAAATGTATAGACTAAAGACAATTCAGACAGAAACTGGAGGAACTACAAGAGCAAGAAAAAAAAAATTAAAAAAAATCACATCTAGTCAAGTGTTGAAATTCTGTGTAGATATTTTGAAAAGGAATTCTCAGTTGTGTATTTCTCAAATAAGGGCACAGATTGCGGTATACAGGATCTTAAGCTTTTGCATTAAAGCCACAGATCATGAAGCATCAAACTACAGAGAAGACAATTACTTCAAGAACTTTAACATCAGTTTATCAGCATTTTTAAAAACTATCTCATTTTTCATAATCCTGACTCTTGGCAGTAGTCAGAATTGCTTCTCTCACATTTGCAGTCCAAGAAAAGTGAGGTTTCCTCCAAAAAGAAAATTTTTAATAAGAATATTTTTTATGATCACTGCCAAAAATTCAAACTATGTTTTGACATTTGGATAGATACTCAGAAGCTGGAAATCTATTGTGTTCTGGAAACAGTCTTGAATTGAGAATATAGCCTTCTTCAGACATGAAAGAAAAAAAACATGCCACAGACCTAATCTGAGGTGAGTCACCTAAACATAGTCCAAAGACCCCAGAGGAGGTCAGATTTGGATGGCAGCAGTTATCTTGGTTTCAGATATAAACTATAAAGCATTTTCACCTATACTCTGGCTTCTAAATTAAACTGGGGCAAAATAATCTATTCAGAATCCTAGAGAATCTCCTTAATCATTGTTTCCTAATGTCATTTCTTCTCTGCTTTAGGCTTGTATAATATTTTTCAATATACATGTCCATATATGATGTCCATATATGGAAAGAGTGCTTTAAGGGATATATATTGCAGTGTAGAAAATCTGCTAACTGGTTGTACTTAACAGGCTATCAGATTAAGATTGAGTTCCATGCAGTATAGAGAAAGTTTTACTTTGGTAATTCCTCCACAAAACAAATGGAAAAAGCTATAGAAATCTGACTCCCTGATGAAAATGAACACTTAGATTTTGAAATATGACAAAGTATAAAAAAGTTCTTGCAGAACACTTGCTTGATACTCTCAGAAAAAGGGGGGGGGGGGAAGAAAAAAAAATTGCAAAATATCAAAAATAACAAAATTAAATTTCTTGAAATAAATATATTAGTTTTGTTTCGTAGAACAGATTTATAAAAATTATAGTACTCAATGTTGGTAGTTATATTAAACATCACTAAATGAAATATTAATGCAATGTCCTTGTGTGTATGACTATGATTTGAAAGTGTGTTGTTTTTCTCCCTGACAAAGAAAAATAAAATCAAAATAACAGTTTCAGAGCAACTGTGATTACTCATATTTCCATTTATATAATCATTTATATTTCTTGCAGAAGTGAAAGTATCAATCTTATGTTTCTATGTATTTTGAAGTTCAGTTCATAAAATACCATTCAGATTTCATGCTTTGAATAACAAAAAGATATAGTCCATTAAAAGCAACTACAAATAGGTGTTTTAAAATTCTATTCCATAAAAAAGAGGCTATGTATTTTAGTGAGGAAGTGGATTCACTATTACCTCTGTGAAAACAGAAGACATATAAGGAGTTTTTTTATTTTAAAGAGCAGTATGTGCTTATCAGATAATGATTTCTTCTTAGTTTCCTTCAATATCAATAATTTTACTCCTAAGCTTGAGAATAATGTACTTACAAACTAGTAAAAAAGATACAAAGGTATTTAATGTAATATTTGGCTCCCCATCAAAAAAGTACCTTTTTTTTTTTTTTTTTTTTTTTTTTTTTCAGACAGCTAAATCCATCCTAACTATACTACATATGTAACAATATATAAAATACTGGAAATTTTTGTTCCTTGGGAGATACGATTGTAAATATTTTACTTGTGAGAAAAGCACATTTTAGACTGACGTTCTTTTAATTTTCTGCCAAAAGAAATGTAAACACAGTATTCATATGAAAGTAAATATATTCATAATAACTGATGCATTTACTTAGTCAGTAACCCAAGGTAATTAAGTAATTCTTAGCTTTATTGCCTACATAACAGACACAAGCTCTGCTAATCAGCAAAAGTGAAAATGGAACAAACAAAAGAAACATAGGAAAAGTAGCATTTAAGATTACATCTTATTTTAAAATTTGTATCATGTAAGAATCACTGTGATCTTGTATCAGTCATGCTTACATTGCCTCCAGCCTCAAAGACTTCTTTGAAACTGACAAATTCACAGAATTTATTTATGTTTCCCTCTCAGAATAATTGGACTCTACATCTTCATCTTCAGACCCAGTTTGTTGTGTATAAGTTCCTCAGGAAAAAAATCTTTTACCCTTAGAGAGCTTGTTCTTTGTTATGGAGACGTTTATTGACCATAAATGAAGGACTGTGTTTCTAGCATCTGATGATTTGAGTTCCTACTATGGAAAATTGTTTTTTTTTTTCTTTTCTTTAGCTAGCAACATCTATTGGTATTTAAGAATTTGGCAAAGTTCTAAAATATTTATTGTTTCTTAGGTGACTTTAAAAACATAATAACATTTGGTTTATCTTCTTTTCAGGTTAAACTAATCTCCTTCCAGCTCATGAAAAATAACTTGTATCACAACAATTTTCCTTTGTTAGGACTTTTAACATGTAAAATTTATGTTTCTGCCAAATTGATATACAGGTTTTTTGGTGTATATTTTTTATTATTATTATTTATTTTATTTTATTTTATTTTACATTAGATATCTTCCTCATATATGCTAGTACTAAAAAGTGGATTTTAAGATGTCACTTTAATGAATAATAACTCATTCTAGAGAATTTCAATATATAAACACAAGAGCAAAAGTAGAGAGAAAAGAGGGGCTGGGAACAAGGCAATATGAATGCAGAATATTTCCTTTTATATAATACACAGTCTGTAAAATGAAAAGACCAATTCTTTTTTAATTTAATTGTAATTTATACCTACTATTTTTCATTTCAAGTACTATTTGAATTTAGAGTAATAAATATGTTATGACTTACTGATAACTAAATAGCCACAGTTTACACGGACACATTTTATGTTGTCACATAAAATAGAAATTTATTCTTAGAAATAAATAAAATACACATATATATGTTCTGTATCTTTGTAGTTTGCTGGATAATTTAACAGTGCTACTATTTGGACTTTCCAGAAATATAATTCACTGTCAAGACAAAACAGAGTTTGTACAGTCAAAAGTGTTAGTGGGTTCAGAAACAGGAACTATACAAGAGGTGAAGGATAATCTGACATAGGATTCACTCTCAAAACTGATTTAATTTAACAAAACGCTGATAGTGAAACAGGAGTTTGAAGAGAATTATTTCTACACAAAACATCATCTTATCTTTTTCATTATGAGACTTTAGGAGTGAGAAAGTGATTTCTGTTCTCATTTATTCTCTTTTGAGTGCCCTAAGCCATCCTACCTTGCCTATCCTACTATGAAATTAGGCTTCTAGAAGCTTTTAATCCAGATATAAATACCAGCAATATATCCGAATCCCTTTGGCTTCCTTTATTTCAGGCTTTTGTCCAGAGGGAAATCCTGTTTTCTAATGAATCTCTGACTGTCCCTACTTCCTATGTACTGATTCAATATGCAGAATTATTTTGGTTTGTTTGCATGAAACTAAACTGGACTTTCTGTTCAAAGTATATGGAGAAGTCAAAACAGGTGTCTTCATTGTACGATCAAGATTTGAAAAATGACTACTTATAATCACATTTCCATGGAGAATTTCAGTGCTTGAATACTCCCCCCAAATTCAGCAGAAGGAAAATTCAGTTGTTTTGCGAAGTATCAATGGTGGAACATGAGCCGTAGTTGCTTGATTTTCTGATCAATGCTCAAATAAATAAAAAAGGAGGAACTGGCTTCTACATACATGGAGAAGGCTGAGGTGCTAAATGGTCTTCACTGTGTGACAGGTTTCTCAGATCTCCCACTCACATACCTGAATTGCTAGATGGATGCTGGGCAAGCATAATCTTTCCCATTGTAAGAGAAGAGCAAGCCAAAGACCATCTCATGAGGCTGAATTTGTGCTTGTGTATGCTAGATGCCATGCATCCTAGGGTCCTGAAGAAATAGACTGATGTATTTTTCTAGTCACTCTCCATTATATTTAAAAAGTTGTGACTGAGTGTTGTGACTGAAAAATGGGAAATATCACTCCCATTTTTAAGAAAGAAAGAAAGAAAAATCAGGGAAACTACAAGCCAGGGAGTCTCAACTCTGTAGCCAGGAAGATCATGAAGTAGATCCTCCTGGAAACTATGATAAGACATACAAGCCAGCATATCTTCCAGAAGGGCTGATTGTGCCTGATTAATCTGGTGACTTTCTGTGATGAAGTGTGGACCAACTTTCAGTGGACCAAGGAAGAGCAACTGATGTCATCTACCTTGTCTTGTGCAAGGTCTTTTATATGGTCCCACAGTACATTCTTATCTCTAAATAAGAAAGATTTGAAGGCCAGGATATTCACTGAATAAAGAGTTTGGATAGTCACAGCCAGAGGCTTATGGTCAACGGCTCTATATTTGGGTGGATGCTTATGGTGAGTCGTGTCCCCCAGAGATCAAATAGTAGGATCAAGTGTGGCCTCAGAAAATTTTCCAGAAACAGTAAGCTGCATGGGGCAGTTGATACAACTGAAGAAAAATTTTCATCCAGAGGAACTTGAACAAGCAAGAGTAGTGGGCCAATGAGAATCTAATGAGGTTTACAGAGTCACAGAATAACAGAATTGTAGGGGTTTGAAGGTACTTCTACAGATCATCAAGTCCATTCCCATTGCTAAAGAGGGTTCCCTACAGTAGGTACAACCATTTCCTAATGAAGAATATTGAAGATTGTCTGTTCAAAATAATCATGATGTAGGATCACAGATTTTTCAAATTATTTCAAACTTCAATGTCAAATTAAAATAAAATAGCAATTGTTAGCTTGCTTTTAGAAACATTTTCTTTAGTAATAATCATACACAGAATCACACAGAATTGTAGGGGTTGGAAGGGACCTCCAGAGATCGAGTCCAACCCCCCTGCCAAAGCAGGTTCCCTACACCAGGTCGCACAGGTAGGCATCCAGGCAGGTCTTGAACATCTCCAGAGAAGGAGACTCCACCACCTCCCTGGGCAGCCTGCTCCTATGTGTGAGAATCCTTCTTTGTTTTTTTTTTAGCTCAAAGCTTGCTTCCTGAGGTATTTCTTGTGATAAGACTCTGAGTGATTTGTTGAGGAGGCAACTAATGGGTGCTAACTGTGTGACAATCGATTTTGCTTTGGGAACATTTGAAAGCCCCTTCCTCCAGAGCTGCTTGCTCTGTAGAAGAGCAGATGAGAATGCTCAGGAGTGTTTACTGGCGGAAGATTCGGCCTGTGACTAAACAGCTCCAGATAGGTGTGGGAAAATTGGGGAACGATACCATCGTGTTCTGTGAGAAACAGGATGCAGATGGGCACCCCTGCTCCCTCTTATCTGCTGGCAAGGCCCGGAAGATGGGAACAAAGGAGTTTCTGCTGAGATCCCAGAGCCAGAAGCTGCCACTCAAAGGAGAGCTGACTCAACCACTTTGGATTTGAGCTGTCACTCCAAAGACAGCTGACTCAACCACTCTGACCTGCTGGCCACGCTCTTTTTAATGCACCCCAGGATGCCATTGGCCCTCTTGGCCACAAGGGCACACTGCTGGCTCGTGGCCAACCTGTTGTCCACGAGGACACCCAGGTCCCTCTCTGCAGAGCTCCCCTCCAGCAGGTCATCCCCCATCCTGTACCAGAGCATGCAATTATTCCTCCACAGGTGCAAGACTCTACTTGCTTTTGTTAAACCTCATCCAGTTTTTTTTTGCCCAGCTCTCCAGCCTGTCCAGGTCTTGCTGAATGGCAGCACAGCCTTCAGGCGTGTCAGCCAATCCTCCCAACTTCGTATCATCAGCAAACTTGCTGAGGGTGGCCACTATCCCCTCATCAAGGTCATTGATGAAGATGTTGAACAAGACTGGACACAGCACCGACCCCTGAGGAACACCGCTGGTTACAGGCCTCCAACCGGACTCTGCACCGCCAACGACGACCCTCTGCGCTCTACCAGTCAGCCAGTTTTCAACTCACCTCACTGTCCACTCATCTATCCCACACTTCCTCAGCTTTGTTATAAGGATGTCGTGGGGGACAGTATCAAATGCCTTGCTGAAATCAAGGTAGACTACATTCACTGCTCTCCCCCCATCCACCCAGCCAGAGACAAAATCATAGAAGGCTCCCAGGTTGGTCAAGCATGACCTCCCCTTGGTGAACCCGTGCTGATTTCTCTTGATAACCTCCTTTTCTTCCAGTTGTCATAAGCTTTTTTAAGGGGTTGGAGAATATTCCCTACAAGGAATGACTGAAGGAACTAGGGCTGTTTAGTCTGGAAAAGAGGAGGCTGAGTGGAGATCCTATTGCTCTCTTCAAATATCTGAAAGGCAATTGCAGCAAGAGCGGGGCTGGTCTCTTCTCACTGATGACAGGTGACGGGACAAGGGTAAACAGCCTCAAGTAGTGCCAGGGGAGGTTTAGGTTGGACATCAGGAAAAACTTCTTTACAGAAAGGTTTGTTAACCACTGCAATAAGCTTCCTAGGGAGGTAGTTGAGTCACCATCCCTGAATGTGTTTAAAAACTTTTTGGATGTGGTGCTCAGGGACATGATTTAGTGGAGGATTGTTAGAGTAATAGGGTTAGGTTGTGGTTGGACTTGATGATCTTTAAGGTCTTTTCCAACCTGAGCAGTTCTATGATTCTAAGATTCCGTGATTCTAAGATATTTTGATGCTTCATTAAGTTTGTTCATATAAATTCCCTGTACTAGATTTGACTGGGATAATGTTAACTTTCCCCACGCTATTCCATACAGTGCATTTGTAACTAGAACTGAAATGATATCCCACAAATATTTTGTCTGTTTCTGAGCAGCACTGGCACAAAATCAGGGCTCTCTCCAATCTCTGCCAAAGTGAGTAGGACGGCAGTAGGCAAGAGGTGTGTGTGGGAGACGGGGAGGGAGGGCGGAGGAGAGGAGGGCATCACTAAGACGGTTGATCTATACTGACCACAAGGACATTCTATGCTATATGATGTTACTCTCAGCATTAAAAACTGGGAAAGAAGGACAATACCACAATGGTGCAACTCCTCCATCTTCTATATTATATGTTTGTACATTTTTTCAATCATTTTTTCTGATTCAGAAAAGCCTTCTTCATAAATGTTTCTTCTTGGAGTACTCTGCCTTTTGCTTTCACTGTTCAAATAGCTCTCCAATCAAAAAAAAAAAAAAGAAGTGTTTGTAGAGAATAGCCATTCTATATACGCTTTTCTGGCTAAAGAGGGTCACGTCCCAGGCATTTTTCTATCTTAATTGTAAGTCCCAAAACAATTTCAGATATTTATCAGAAGAAAATAACAAAACAACAGCAAAAAAATCCAATAACATTTTTCTCATTAATATTTCAGATTTCCAGTCTCTCGACTTCAGAATTAACTGTAGTATTACAGGAACACAGGAAATTATGCTGTATGCTTTCTACATGCATGAGGCCTGTGAAGTTCTCTAAATTAACAAGGATCAATCTTATTTTATCTGATGTTGTGGTTTAACTCAGCAAGCAGTTAAGCACAACACAGTTCTTTGCTCTCCCCCTCTCTCCCCCTCACTGGAGTGGAAGAGAAAAAGTAAAGAAAAAACAACCAACCGAACGAAAAAGACAACAGCCAAGTAGAACTCGTGGGTTGAGATTAAACAGTAAAGGAAGAGAAAGCGAAAACAATTATAATAATGATAATAATATATATTTACAAAGTAAGTGATGTACAACATAATTACTCACCACACACTGAACCGTACCCAGCCAGCACTGAAGGTGTGGCTGCAACCTGACCAATACTCCTCAAATTTTAAAGCTTCTTTCCCATGACATAGTATGGTATGGCATATTCCCCTGTCCATTTTAGGTCAGCTGTCCTAGTTCTGCCCCCTCCAAACAACTTGTGCCCCCTCAGTATCCCTTGCCAGCAGGACAGTACATGTTGAAACATCCTTGGCTCTATGCAGCCACTGCTTAGAGACAACTGAAATATCAGCATTGTTTTTCTCCCAAAGCCTAAACATAACATCATACCAAACACCATGAAGAAAAAAAAAATAAATCAATTCTGTCTCAGCTGAAACCAAGACACTTATTTTACTGTAATTTATCTTATGAGCATTAAAGGTAAATTGCAAAGCATTTGACAAAGATACATAAATTAAAGTTTCTTCATATATATATATTCCCTTAAACTATTACAGTTTCTCCTCAACAGCCAAAGAACATGAGCTAGAATATAATAGTAATATATTTAATAAATATATTTACAATAAATGACAAATATACAGGGAAAAAATAATAAAATGATATACCATAAAATAATCTCATGATATCTACTTTTGGTTATTCCTGACAGAACTTTGTTTCATTCATGTTGCTTTTTTAAAACACTTTAGTGACACGCACACACCAAAATATTGTTTCTGTTTCTAACATTCTTTCTGACTGTCAGCATATGTAGTCTCATATAGATACTTGACCACGGGAATGGAGGATATTTTGAGTGGAGGAAATTGTCACTAGACACCTGAACTGATGCTCTTAACTGACTTCCACATATTTCTATGCAAAATAGTGATACAGACAAGTAAAGTTGATGCATTTTATTTCAAACCACCTATGCATTTTTTTTTAAAACTATATATATAGAGAGAGCATATATATTTCTCATTCACTCTCTGTGATTTAGACTTACAGGCAAAAGAAGCTTCATTGACCTTGCACTTTTTCTACTATATTCTACTTTGAGGAAAATGGTTGATATATGCTTATATGACCTTGTTTCCCAAAGTGTGTTTTGTAGTTTTGAAACTGACATTTAAAATTATGCTCTTTGAAAGCTGCATGTTATCAAAGCAATTAGAAAATTTTGTTTACCTTATGGGCAACTGGCTGCCTATTTTCCATACTGAAATACTAAACACTGAAGCACTGAAGTGCTGCAAACATCTTAATTGTGACTTGATATTTAGTACTAAGAACTAGACAAAATCTTGGCTTTCTACACTGTCAAGAAATTGCGTGATATGAAGTTATTTTAGAGCCTTTAAATTGTTTGGAGGGAGGGAGAAAAGGAGGTGATGAAGAGTGGGAAGAGAATGACAGACAGAGAATATAATACATTTTTATTCATTCATCTACATTTTTTAAAGTAACCTATATTTCAGTGGTTAGAATGCTTATTCCAGGAACCTGAAAAAATAGACTTAAATATTCTCTGAAGAGGAATAATTTTGTCTGATCTCTCTTTTCCTAGGAATCACTTTTGATGAAAAACAAAATAGTAAATCTTGTATTTCACCTACCTTAAAGAAAAGTATGGAAATCAAACCTCTGACTTCAACACAAGATGGTAGTGAACTGCATTTAGCACCTAAGAGATTCTAAGCTGAATTGACTTTCTGAAAATGTCTGGAAATAACTGAGTGAAGACAGTGCATTTTACAAGCTCGTATTTGAAAAATGACCTCCTCATAGAAAATTTATCTTAGAATGAAATTACATTTTTTTTCCTAGTAGAGGTAAAACGTTTAAAATAGATATTGAAGAATTTGAAGAATTCATTTCAAAAGTTTGAAAGATTACTTGAGATATTTTATTTGGTTGCACTGATGTCATAGAAAGATCTGATTGAGGTGAAGGAAAGATATGATGGCTCTTTTGAGTACAGAAAGAAGAGTGTGGTCCAAACACACACCCACAGAAAAAGTGTTCGGAACCTTAAGTCCTTAACAGCTTTTATAAATCCACTGTCAATTTTTATTCACTGTTAATGCTCTGTCTCATTCCAATTTATAAGAGTGAGAGGAGGTTCTCTGATATATGTATACCTGATATGAGATTAAGAAACAACGGTTCAAATGGCAGTCCAACCAGTTTATTATAAATTATCTAACAGGGAGATGGGGAAAGGGAGCCCAGTGACTACCATGCATTAGGGTGATGGGGAAGGGAAAGTGGGCAATAGGAAAGATAGGAAAGAAGCAAGAATTACTTAAAGCAGGGATAGTCACCACCAAGATCCAGCAGCGTCCCATTGCATACCATTCCGATGGTCCGAGGCAAAAGCGTAGGGGAGAGCAGCAGCAGAGTGTCCAGCCTTAGGCAACAAGCAGGTACAGCAACAAGATAAGTCCAGGAGGAAGCGTCAGATCTCAGGTAGCAGGCCCAGGAGAGTCCATCAGCATATAGGCATCACATTATGAGGCTTACGATATCAGAAACCTCTTCTTCAGCATGCAGGCATCACATCATGAGGAATCTGTTGTCAGAAAACCTATCCTCACGGTTGTTGATCCCTCTTTTTATCCTTCTTCTTCTGCCAGCATGGCATTCCTGGGCACTTGGATAAGAGTCATGTGCAGCACCCCTGAGACGGCCATCTTCCTTGAGATAAGCTCACCCAAAAGACTGCTTCCCAGCCATTAAGCTGTAGCTTATCTCTCTCATTGCCCCTGGCCTGCAAATCTTCAGACAAAAGATTTTGCCAACTTTGACTATAACTTGCCTGGACTTGTCCATCTATGTCCTCAGCAAACTTTGAGACAATGGCGCAAAATAATAATTTCTTACATACCCATAAATTTATTGTAGATATATTCTACCTTCAGAAATCTGGAATCCTACCCTTAAAATGGGATTTCCCTCACTCCATTGTGGAATTAATTGTGATATAGACAGTTTATACATTTAGTATAAATCTCCACTCTCTTGTCATTTATATTATACTGTCACGGTTTTATGATTTTTTTTTTTAATATTATTATTTTTTTTATTGTTGTTGTTATTGGTATTCCATATCATAACATCACTAGTGCACTGGGAGTTAAAGAGTTGATACTGTAGTTCTGTGGAGTGATGATAGCTCTGGATACAGTCTAAGAAGAAATGAACTACAGCTCCCAGAAGACTTTACCATTGCTTTTCCTTTTTCCATTCACAGGAAAAGATAAAACAGTGTGGGAGCCACAAGACTGCTTTGCTTTCTTTTCTTTTTTCTTTTTTCTTTTTTTTTCTACTCTTCTCAGTGATGTATGTTCCCTAGCAATCTTGACTACAGCATTAGAGTAAGGCCTTCAGTTTTTGGACATTCTCATTTATTATCTTCAATTCCAATTGTATTGTATTATATTGCATCATCTTGAATTTAGCAAATTAGTTTTCTTAGCTCATTGCCTCTGTTGTTTTCCGCCTCTGGGTTCATCTCCCTACCTTCCCACTTCCCTCTTTCCTGCAGCATGGGTCCATGGGTCCCCCTTCCCCATTAGTCACAGAATGAGGCCAAATCAGGGCAGAACTGTGTCATATGCCTAGTATAAGTCTATTGAGACAGAGACATTCTTTCATGTTTGTACAGTAAACACATATAAATCCTTAGGGTACAAACACATAGCGTTTGTAGCAAAAATATCATAAAGAGTGGCTTCTAGGAATTATTTTCAATATACTTTTGAAGAAATTCTGTTTTCTTATTAGCATTCTGTATGAATATGGGAAGAACACTGCCAGTGAAGGATATCTGGGAAGCTTTCCATCAGTCATATTAATCTCCAGTTCCAAATAAATAATTCCAGGTTAATTGCTGTCAAATATATATATATTTGTGTCTGTGTGTAAAGAATTTGCACTTAGGTGATTTTTGTTTGTTTGTTTTACAATACATATATATATATTGATGATTACATTAATGGAAACATCTGGAATTTAACTGAAACCATATTCACAGAGATTAAAGTAGTAATCAATTATTTAGATTAAAGACATGAAAGAGAATGTTAGAGTTAGAAGCTAGCATGTTGCATATTCTTTCAGTCTTGCTGTTAACAGTCTTAAACATAAAATCATGTGTACACTTTAGATAATGCAATATTTTCAGAATTAATCATGGCAAATAAGGAAAATATACAATTAAGGTTACTCATGTTTAGAGGTGTCTATCTATCAGTGTGACTTTTAATTTTATTTTCAACCCACAATGTACTTGGATTAATATTTAATATTAAAAAAATAAAAAATCAACAAACAAACAAACAAACAAAAAACGCAAAACCACAATATCTATCTTTGCTTTGGCCATTAGGTATTGAGTTTAATCTAGATTGGTAGAATTCTTTTTATATTGAATGAAAAGCTATAATCATCTCTAGAAAATTTTTAATTTTACTGATTTTAGGATGATTGGATTGCATAGTTGAAAAAAAAAAAAAAAGATTAAATTGTGAATGCTAGCAGACTGAAAACAATTGCGTACTGCAATTATGGGTGTAGAGATGAATGTCCAAAACAGAATTTCTTCTTCTTGCAGAAATATTGTATTTGCTAACTACAAGAGGTGCAGGCTATTTGTAAAATCTGGTAACTCTTAAACGATTCTGATGTGCATATATATATATATATATATATATATATATATATAATTCCCTAGCTAATAAATGAATAAAGGGAAATTTGTTATATTGTTAAAATTATAAAAGTATTTGAGCATGAACAATGGGAAACACATGGGGTACCTCAGCCGTAACTCAAGGAGTCTGCTGTTTGGTCCAAGGAGCCATCCTAGAAACCATTCTAGAAACATGACCAGTTGAAGTAGAATACTTCCTCAAACTACACTGGGGTCAGATGTACACTGCAAAGATGACATTTGGCCTTCATCCCCACGACCACTGGCACGATCACCAGGAAGCACCATGCATGTGTAGAAGAGCTAGTTGGGGGTGGAGTTTGGGTTGTAGAATAGGCATAGAATATTGTAATGGATTTCTAGAAGCAATTGTAATGACCACTCCTTGTCTTAAAAATACCATGAATATGCATGTATTCCTTCTATAAATAAAGATGTTTATCTGCTTTTGGTGCCAGGAAGGGGTGACCCTGTTGCATCCAGCACCTAATAAAATCACTTTACTTTATAACTTTATAACTACTTTGTCGTTTTTGAGTTTGATTCCACAAGTTATAAAGAGACATGATATCAGCCCCAGAAGGTCCCAGAACTAGACATAATGCTCCAGATGATCTCATAAGACTCCTCCTGGAGTATCATGTCCAGTTCTGGTGCTTCCAGCACAAGAAGGACATCAAACTTTGGAGTGGTTCCAGAGGAGGGCTGTGAAGTTGATAAAGGGACTGGAACACTTCCTCTATGAGGCCAGGCTGAGAGAGCTGCAGTTCTTCAGCTGAGTGCAGAACAAAACTAAGTAACACCCAGGGATGGATTTTGGCCAAAGGCACACAAAAGTGGCAACTAGAAGCAGCAGCATAGCATGAAGTAAAGCACTGCAGTAAAGCAGAATAAGAAATCCTTTTACAAATATATCAATGACAAGAGAAAAATCAAGGATAATCTCAATCCTTCAGTTGATGCAGAGGGGAATGTGACCACAGATGACAAGGAGAAGGCTGAGGTCCTCAACGCCTTTTTTACATCTGCCTTTAATAGTCAGACCAGCTATCTTCAGGGCACTTTGCGCCCTGATCTGGATATCTGGGCTGACACGCAGAATGTCTCCCCGGAGATCGAGGTGGAGACAGAGAGCTCCTCCTCCATCTGGACAGTCACAAGTCCATGGGATCGGATGGTCTTCATCCTAGGGTGCTGAGGGAGTTGGCGGGGGTGATCGCTAAGCCGCTATCTACCAGCGCTCCTGGTTGACTGGAGAGGTTCCAGAGGATTGGAGGCTTGCTGATGTGACTCCCATCTACAAGAAGCGCCGTAAGGAGGATCCAGGGAACTACAGGCCTGTCAGCCTGACATCAGTGCCAGGGAAGATCATGGAACAAATCCTCCTGGGAAAGATCACACAGCTTGTGCGCGATGTCCACTGGATCAGGCCCAGCCAGCATGGGTTCATGAAAGGCAGGTCGTGTTTGACCAACCTCATCTCCTTCTACAACTGGGTGACCAGACTGGTAGATGAGGGAAAGGCAGTTGATGTAGTCTACCTAGACTTCAGCAAAGCCTTTGACATGGTCTCTCACAGTATCCTTCTGCGGAAACTGGCTGCCCGTGGCTTGGACAGTTTTACCTTCCGTTGGATAAGGGACTGGCTGGAGGGCCATGCTCAATGGGTGGTGGTCAATGGAGTGAAGTCTAGCTGGAGACCTGTTACAAGTGGTGTCCCCCAGGGGTTGATACTGGGGCCCATCCTGTTTAATATCTTCATTGACGTCTTAGATGAAGGGATTGAGTGTACCCTGAGTAAGTTTGCAGATGACACCAAGTTGGGAGGTGGTGTCGATCTGCCTGAGGGCAGGGAGGCCCTGCAGAGGGATCTAGATAAGCTGGATCGCTGGGCTGAGGTGAATGGGATGAGGTTTAACAAGGCCAAGTGTAGGGTTCTGCACTTTGGCCACAACAACCCCATGCAGCGTTACAGGATTGGGGATGAGTGGTTGGATGACTGTGAAGAGGAAAGGGACCTGGGGGTGTTGGTTGATGCTCGACTGAACATGAGCCGACAGTGTGCCCAGGTGGCCAAGAGGGCCAACGGCATCCTGGCCTGCATTAGAAACAGTGTGGCCAGCAGGAGCAGGGAGGTGATCATCCCCCTCTACTCAGCCCTGGTGAGGCCGCACCTCGAGTACTGTGTTCAGTTTTGGGCCCCTCACTACAAGAAAGACATTGGGGCCCTGGAACGTGTCCAGAGAAGAGCAACAAAACTGGTGAGGGGTCTGGAGCACAAGTCTTATGAGGAGCAGCTGAGGGAGCTGGGATTGTTCAGTCTGGAGAAGAAAAGGCTCAGGGGAGACCTCACTGCACTCTACAACTTCCTGAAGGGAGGTTGTGGTGCAAAAGGGTCTTGCCTCTTGTCCCAGGCAAATAGTAGGACTTGAGGAAACGGCCAGAAGTTATACCAGAGGTAGTTTATGTTGGATATTAGGAGAAACTTTTTCTCTCAAAGGGTGGTCAGGCACTGGAATGGCTGCCCAGGGAGGTGGTGGAGTCGCCGTCTCTGGCAGTGTTCAAGAGGCATCTGGATGAGGAGCTACGAGATATGGTTTAGTAGCTTGTGGCATGGGTGGTTGGACTAGATGATCTTGCAGGTCGTTTCCAACCTTGTGATTCTGTGATTCTGTATGAACTGATACAACTTATTCATCATTCCCAGCTCAGCAGAGACTTTTCTGCAAGAGAAGACCTATCAAATGTTACACTGTGCATCAGTGAGTAGGAATGTGAGTTAAACAAGCAGCCTGCTATAAACTCATTGTCTGGTGGTTAGATCCACTGTTATCCAGATGCACTACAATTTGTCATTTACTCAGTTTCATCTAAGTGCCTGTAGCACTCTTGTCTGTTTCTCACACTGATGTGATTACCATCTTCAGTAGGACAGCATGCAACAGTTAAGAACTTTTCCAGAGTTTCCACTTCCACTACCCAAACGTATAACTCTTGTGTTACAAGGGCAAAGAGACACCTGCTGGTTGGACAGCACAGAAACGTAGTTCCAATGCATAGCTGCAGTAGTTAGATAGAGGTCATTCTTGTGTCCTCCCTTTACACCTACTTAATGGGACATATCTTTTTAGTTTGGATCATGAGACTATACGCAAGAGGTAAATACATGAGTGATAACAGTAAATTTAACAGCATATCAATTTTCTCCCTGTAATTTTTACCCTAAGATTATAGAAATTACTTAACAGTTTTATCTGCTATTTTATTAATTTATATTGTGTAGTTCTTAACCAACTCTTCACTGTCACTTTTGGCTTTCATTACTATTATTATCTTTTTCCAGATAATTGATTATTATAGTTGAAAACAACAACTCCTACAGGATTTTCCTGTTTCTCATACTGTGAAAAGTGGTAATCTTATTCCTACCTACCCATTGGCAATCATTAACTTGTGGTTACCATTAATACTGAATAAAACTTTCCTCTTGTACTAGGACAGTTTATTTTGGGTAAGGGACTCTAAGAAGGGCCGTCAAAAACTTTTTTTAAAATATGCTTCCTTAGTACACTCTTGCTGATATGCTTGTAAATTCCCTCAAAGAACTTTAATAGTTTATAGCATCATTTCTTGTTGACTCTACATTATACTTGGCACCATCTCCACTAACTTCAATCTCTGCTGTAACATTTTTCAAGCACAGAAACCAGAACTGATTGCTTATAATCTTTATATTTTCCTAGAATCTCTTTAACATTGTCATATTAGCTGACATTTAAAAATTGGTGACTTTTTCTAAATTCCTCTTCCTAGTGAAGAGTTTTCTAATTAATTTTCTACAGAATTCATAAATAATGTTTCTAACAAACTATTAATGGATAGTTATAAAACTGCTGTAAAAAAAAAAAAAAAAAAAAAAAAAACAGAATGAGTTCTATTCACTTATTTATTCTAAATACATTCTGACATTCTTCTTCTGTAATACAGTTTCTCTATAAATTCCTCAGTTTAAACATTCTTCCTCAGTAACAACAACGCAAAAATTTTCTATCCATGAATGGTCCTTATGTTACAGAACAATCTGTTTCCTATTCAGACTCCCTGTAAGATTCCTGCTTCTGCTTTGATTAAGACAATTTTATTTAGCAGTATTTTATATCTATGAAAGTTTCAGCTCAAAATCTGTTTTTGTCTTGTCTCATATCAGAATTTTGCTGTTCTTTATTTATTCAGTAGAAGGATTCATCTACAGTTTTATGAGATTCAAAGGACAAAAAATGACTGCAAATGAATTTTTAAAATATTATATATAGGACAACAATCAATTAATAAATTCACTCCCCAGGGCCTCTAAATTTATTTCTTGATACTTTATATGTAATCACTATCAAGATCCCATTTTACTTAGTTTATGATTTGGTGCTATTACTTGTAGTAACATAAGGAAAAGCATTATTAAAGTGAATGCATGCTACATAAAGAAAGGGAAGATAATAGAAACACTTAGAGAAGAAATAAACATTTCTAAAGAGGAGAGCTGGATGATTTATGATTAAATTTTATGCTTTGATGCTTTTCAATTCTCTGAAAGCTAGTGATAATAAAGAAAATTACTTCTTATTCTGATCAGCAGCTTAAATGAAACCAATATGGCCTAAATAATCCAACCTTTATATGTTAGTTAAAAGTGCTTTTATCTCTTAGGGCTAAAGTGGATAATGAAACTTGTTACTTAAGGAATTTATCAGCGACAGTGGAAATTTTGATAATTTTGTGTTGCACATGTAGGGTTTCAAAATTACGTATGATTAAAATGTTGTTGCCATGGCTAAGGGGGAGTCCAATGAGCTGTGAATTAATACCATCAAAGGGAACAAAAATGGAATTAATAGAAATTTCTTTTTCTCTTATTTTCAATTAGTGATGAAAGAGAATTTCTTTTTCTTTTCCTAAGTGCCTCAGAACATATTTTAAATTGTCTTACTAAGAAGAAATACAAATAATTCCTTAACTTTACAGTCTGTTTAGATAAGCTGCAAAAATAGCTGCTGTTAGATAATGGAGAAAGATCTTTACGGAGTTTTGAGGTTTAAAGCTGACATACATGTTTTAAGCTGATATATATGGACAATTTAATGTTAGAACCAGAGTAACTTGCAGTGTCATCTGGATAAAGAAAGATTGTTGGTTAAGGAAAATGTCTTAAATTAAAATTTGTAGGTAACAATTAAGGAATACCAGGCATCAAATACCGTGATCTGAATTCAGAAATATTTTGTCTATGAGGTAAAACATGGACTTCAGAATGCGTAAACACTATGCCTGCAGTTATCTAAACATGCACCAAATTATCTCTTTCCTGAAGGACCTTCACCTTAATGGATTAAGTCAAAGGTGCAGGTAAGATGAAAAGTACAAAGCAATTTCTATTATATGCTGAATATATTGACAGAATAAAGGACAAAACAAAAACACGTTGTCCTCAGGCTCAGTTCAGTGAGGTGACTACCAATACGTCCTGTCTTTAAAATTATTGGCAATTACTTAATTATCCAGGTAAAAATATTTTCAGCTGATGTACAAAATCATTATGAAATATGAATATACTGAATATTAGATATTTAAATGTGTTATCTTTAGAGTCATTCTTTATCATGGGTGTCCAACCTTTTGGCTTGCTTAGACTGCATTGAATGAAGAGAAATTGTCTTGGGCTGCTTATATATAGGTTGCACTAAAACATCACTTCCTATTTGTTTCCATGGAAATCACAAATAGCACAATGATACTATTTAATAGAATACGTTCTCAGCTACAAAACACTATTTTTCATCATAGTCACTGACATTTGCTATGCATTTTTGCCAGCAGTGCACTCCCTATACTCGAATTCCATTATCAGAATGAAATGCATGGTTGCATATGTTTTGCTGCTCACAGAACTGCGTTTAGCCAGTGCATCAAAATGCACGAAATTATTTGCCATCACTTGAGTTAGCAGTACACTGCTCCCCCATTTTGTTCTAATTTCAGCCCAGACAGTGTTAATAGAGCACTGGCAGTTTCATTTTTTTTGCTGAGCAATGGTTGTGTTTCTAGAGCTGGCACAAGAAAAACTTGAAACAATCTGTCATTTTGATGGCACCAATTGTAGACATCCTAGGAATTGTGTAATACTTTGTCAGAGACCATAATATAACTGTGAATTGGTTTAATTGTGAAACACTGGTCACCATTAGTTAAAACTAAATGTGATATGGCAGTTTTAACTAATTTTAAATCAAAAACCAGTAATAAACATCACAATCAAAATAGTACCTCATATTTACGCTAATATCAAATATAAATCTTAGCTCTGTGCATTCCATTCTTGAAAGTCAGTAATATGACTTCAGGTTGACTGCTAGAACAATTGCAAATGGTGCCTGCAGGGGTGAACAAACTGGTGATTGTAGCAGGCATACAGTTTTTCTTTTTTGTGAGATACAAGCAAGAGATAGCTGAAGGTTCAGTCTTTCCTTTCCCATCTCATTATGAGGAGGGTAAGAGGTGACTTGTGTGTTTCTGGCCTTTGGACTCTCTTTCTCTCCATCAGAAACACTTGAGAGCAGATATCTGCCTACAGCCACAAAAGCTATTAAAAATTACAAAAGCTCAGATCAGCAATAGCGTTCTGCAGTTCAGCCAGGTTTTGCAGTTTGAGAATTGCAAATATATTATGTCTGCTGGTATAAAGTAGTGCCTTTGGGAAAATATTCTGAAAAATACACAGGGGGTGTAGTCTGACACTCAAGCAAGGAAATAGAGACTTGCTATAGTAACTATAATGTAAAATTCAGTACTTTTCAAAAGTGACCCAAGCATTTAGATGCCTAATTTGTATGTGTGAAAAATCACTTTTCAAAATACTCAAACTCATAATGTACTTAGAATATCTCTTTATTAGCATTTTAGTTACGGCATAAACATTTAAATAGATCTCTCCATTGTCATCTTTCACCTCCCTGCCTTCCCACCACCCCACCTGAGTGTATAGAGTGTATACCTATCATAAAGCACAAACCCAGAGAGTAAAACATGATCTCTTCCACATGAAAGCACTCCAGGAGGTGAGTTCCAGGAAGGCACGGAATGTTTACTAATCCTGAGAAGAATCTTATTCCAAAACAACCTCTTCTCTACTCCACATTCTGTAGTCTAGTAAATAATTTTTGCCTTTGTAGCATTAAGAAGTGAGCCAAAAGTTTTCAGGACTCCAAGGACCTATCTGAGTTTTTCTTGGCCTGAGATGGCACTAGCTTGTCTCAGCAATCCTAGAACACCATTTGTGACCATTTGCCATCCTGCTATAGCTGAATATCTGAGAATACACAGTGAAGCTCTAACATCCTCAGGTGCCATACTATAGCATACAGCAACCCCTCAAATTAGTCTGTATACAATATTCCAGATTAAGATCATAACCAGTGAGAAAGTAGACAATGATAAAAAAAAAACCTGTCAGCAGTTTTCGGGCTAGTTCAGTAAAATTCCATGACTGCAGATCCGTGCCTACGGAAAGGGGAAACAGGGAACCCCAAATAATTGAAAACAGCAGAAAACCATCTGAAGAGAAACAAATTTAATTTACTAAATATGGTATCAGAATGCAAGATAACACACTAAAATACAGTATAATTAGAATTGAGGCTAAGAAATCAAATATAATGAGAGTGAAAAGTGGAAAAGCCTCACTATAACACTGAGGTGAGATGCGCAGTCGGGTCGAGTAGCAGGGAGGAGAGAGAGACAAAAAAAAAAGGGAAGATATTGTGACCTTGCCAGGGGTTATATCTTTTCTCTGAACGCAAAGTCTTCTGGGGTATGTAGTTCTCCTCTTCCAGACGGGTGCCCAGAACTGGAGCATTAACTCCTCAACTCCCAGTGCACTATATGATGTTATGCTGTGGAATACTATAATCAAAAATCATAAAAACATGACAAAACATGTGAAAATAGCCTGAAATGTTTCTCAGGTATGTGAAATAGCTTTACTACTAGTTGTGGTGTCCTGCTGCAGCTCACTCAGTGGAACACTTCCCTCTCATTCTTGACAGAAATTGCATCCATTAGGCTAAGGACTCCTTTTCTCCAAACTAGACAACCCAGATGTCCTCCAGCTCTTCGACCAGCTTTACTTCCCTCCTAAGGGAGGATGTCATAACACTATTTTTATAGTATAAGTATCTTAAAATATATTAATATTCATAACTACTTTTTTTTTTTTTTTTTTTTTTTTTTTTTT
>NW_024885532.1:15684319-15764919 GCF_019232065.1 Centrocercus urophasianus
TTTTTTTTTTTTTTTTTTTTTTTTTTTTTTAATAGATATTGTGGAACCTTGAACTGCACTCAGTATTCAAAGTTAGTCTGAACAAAAGTTAAATATGGTGGGAGAATTGTCTCTTTTGACCACTAAATTAGTATACTTTTTGATATGATTGACAGATTTCAGTGATATCTTCAAGTTCTCAATTTTTCAAGACCTGGATGTTTATTCATTTTCTTACCAACAGAAACTTGCTTAATCCCAAAACTCTAATTTTAAAAGTTTGAAAAGTATGTAGTTAGATAGTTGTAGTTAGCATATGCATGGCTTAATTTATTTTATTGTATTTTATTTTATTTTATTTTATTTAGATGCTTATGCACAAGCAAACAAACAAAAAACAGCAACAACAGAGTACATACTTAGAAACTTGCAGAAGCTTAGAAAGTAAAAATTAATTAGTAGTGTCATATTGCATGGCATGTAGGTTCTTGTCCCTTGCCTCGCAAGTTTCCGTAAAGGTCAGTAATTCATGTTGTCTGTAGTAGTGGATGTCAAGGGAAGCTACAAGTTTATTGCAATGTCAATCACAAATCTAATGAGTTATACAATATTAGGATCTTATTTAATTTAGGCTAAATTTGCTCATGGCTTTCTTTTGTTTCATTTGCTTGATTTGTTCTGTGTGCTTGCTGTTGTAACTTCTGTTTTTTATTTGTTTGAGGTTTTTTTTTATCTATTTGTTTTTAAGATATGTTGACAGATTGGGTTCATTCCATGTAACTGTTTTAGGTAAGATTTTACTTAAACAGGTTGGAAACTATTTCATATTCTAAAAAACATACACATGCAAAGCTACCACAGAAGCACACTGTACATTTAGAAATAGAAAAACAATTGTCAGATCTGTAGAATTTCAGCGCAGATTTGGCAGACATTCTGCTTTTTCCTGGCAGTGTTGAATGCATTCCAATTTTGTTTTATTTTTTCTGTGTGAACTAGGCCCAAAGCCAATACATATTCTCACATATGGGGAATGTTTGGTACAACCAGATGTTAAGAGATGAATTCTTCTAGCATTGGCATCTGGGTCTGGGTCTGCTCCCTTGGCATACTCTCCTCTCTGACTCCTTGATTAGTTCTGCTGCTTTCTGCTTTGACATCTGTTCAGCTGTCTGCAGGCTTGGTAAAATTCTGTTCTGCTTCTTTATCTTTCTGGATGTCATACTTCTTTGATACTCTTAGGAGCATGTATAATTTAAATTATATTCCATTGTGCTGGCTAATAAGGGAAAGTGCAGATTTGCGAACTGATCCACAGTAAGAAACAACCCCTCAAAAAAGAAGGGAAAGATCTTGAAATAGCTATCTCTATTTCTTCATTGTAAAACTGTCACAAACTTATTAGCACATTTATATTTTCTGACATTTTACTTTATTTTATTTTTAAATAATGAGCAACCATACTGCATCTGCTTTAACGAAAATCAATTATTACTTAAACTGCAATTGAAAAATCCATCCCTTTAAAACAGGACACTCAGTGATGATCAACATTCAAATAATTTCTTTTTGAATGAAATAGATTTGCACATAATGCTTTATTATAGCTGGAGGGAAAAAAAAAAAAAAAAAAAAAAAAAAAGGAAAAAAAAAGGAGGAAAAAAGACCTGAGGAGGATGGGTAACAGATACATTTCTTGCCAGTATTGTGCTCCTAAACTTAATGTGATGAACAGTATGCAATTGCAAATCCTTCCTGTAACAATTATAACATGTGAGGATTTTATGTGATTGAAATACTAGAGCAAGTTAATGTATGTTGTTGCAAAAGAAGAAGTGCAAAAGACTGTTTTTTTGGGTAAAAACAAAATAAATGGATCTTTGCTTGTTTTATTTGCTTGCTCTTCAAACATTTAGTGTCTGCATTTTTCTCAGATTGCCATCCCTTCATTTTTGAATAGAACTGCAGCATCTTCTGTTTCTCAGCTTAATCCCCTGTAGAAGCAGAAGAGTCTGTTCTTACAAAACTTCCTCCCTTTGGAATTAGTGATCACCTGAAAGATACAATGTCTCAGACCTTCTTCAAGAAAATATGATTTGCTTACACACAAGAACAGAGTAATCATGAAGGGAAAGGTTAAAGAAATTCTTAGAAGAGACCATTAAGAGTTAGATAGTTTTAATTTATATCAAGTATTTGAAATAATTTAAGAATGGAATTGGTGTTTTCATTTCTTTTTCTCAGAAATAGAAGTGAAATATTTTATTTCATTTTGTTTAGTATAAGAGATTTGTTTGTGGTATGTAAAACTCATTTGTGAATGTTTCTTTCACTTTTAGTAAAGTGCCTATTTCTTTTCTTAAACGTAATGAAAATATTGTGCCTACTTCTCATCTTATATTTTGAGGCAGAAAGTGGGAACACTGACTAGTTCCCTAAATAAAATAAAATTAAAATTAAAATAAATAAGTAATAAATAAATAAATAAATAAATAAATAAAGTCAACAGCAAGACTGGTTAGACTATTCATTTCCCTTTCATATTAATTGTTTGACTAGAAATAATGAACAGGTGTAACTTGGAAAACGACATGTAAATAAAAGCAATAAATGATGTATAAATTTTAAGAATTAGAGAATCTGAGGGACTAAAACTGGAGAACAAGAATCTTCTTTATAAACAAACAATCAAACAATGCAACAAAAACAAATACAAAAACAAAGCAATATTAAAAAAAAAAACAAAACAAAACAAAAAAAACCTAACTGACTATCAAAGATTAAACTGGAAAGATAATTTGAAATATTGTACTAAGGAAACTAAAGAATCATCTCAAAGATAACACTGTAAGCAGTCTGCTTTGGAAAAGTAGTACTCTATTTATGTATAGATTTTGATATCATTTCAGAGTAATAAATATACAGTGAATCATATAATTCTGGGAGTCTTTAAGTAGCACAGAAAATGTGTTGTTAATGATGTTTAAATTAGGTTTGCCTACACATAACAGCTGACAGATCTACTCATCTGATAACAGATCCAAGGGAAAAACAAAGGTATGTTATACTTGTCATTGCTAAGCAACAAAGACCTTTGTGATGAACTAGTCATAGGAAATAAATTTATATCAAACTATGTTGATATGACCTTGCTGAATTAAATGGAAAGATACTGATTACAAGAGGAAGACTTTTGATTAACACTGTCATGCAGGCAGCATGATAACAGATTTAAATTACAGCATAAGTCAAGCTTAAATGCTCACACAAAAACAAGATAAATAAAATAAAGTAAAATTAAAATAAACTGAAATAAGGAAGTAATAGAATTCTTAGATTAAAAATGAATCATTTAGATTTGACTAAAAAAAAATCATGTAAAATTTTAATTCAAGTGTTTTGTTTAAATACTGACAGGTAATTGCATCTATGTGAACGTGTAGTACAGTCTGTCTGAAAACTCAGTTTGTGATCTGAATCCGCCCTCCATCACTATAAAAGGCAATAAAAAGTCTACACTCATCCTACATAAAATGCATTATGAGGATTTAATTGAAAATTTTTGGAAAAATAGTGTAAACTACATCACAAGATCTGGATTTCACATTCAACTTGTGGAGAATACGGTAGCTAATCTATTTATGTTATTCTACTCAGTCTATCATTACTTTACATTAACCACACACAATCCACCTTGCACACATAATCAGGTATGGGTTTGCTAAACCTCCGCATCATTAGCTACAGCCAATAAGTCATTACCATCTGATTGTTGTTCAGCAGACTTCGTGGTACGAATTGGTGGTCTTAGGCAAATGTTCACAACTCAAAGAGTTAGTGCTGCAGTTGATATCATTTATGTCATTATTGCAAGGATAAGCAAATTATTTACAGAGTGAATCACTCACTGAATTATACTGCGACTTATAATGTGGATTCTGCAGCTAAATTTTGTAAACTCAAATGATGCAAAGTGGTTAGTTTACCACAATTTGTGCTTAAGTACTGTGTCCAGAACTATCAGTCTGTTACTATAAGCTCTAGACACTTGAGAGGTGTTAAAGTGAAAAGTGCCAAAAATGTCAGGTTTCACACATCTCTCATGTCCCTAAACCTCCAGGTAGGGATTGGATGTGCAAAATCTCTCTCACTGTAAGTGACGATCAAGTCTCAATCTGCCTAATGAAACCAAATATTTACAAATCTATGATACTCAATGACATACATCCCAGAGTCTGAAGGAACTGTCTGATTTGTCAAGCCACTCTCCAACATATTTGAAAATTTGTGTCTGTCAGGTGAAGCTCCTGGACAAAATGATGGCATAAAAGGTAATAATACTCCCACTTTTAAGAAGGGTAGAAGACTCATGGAACTGTAGGCCAGTAAACTTTACCTCTTTACTTGGAAGATTATGGAGCAGATCCTTCTGAAAGAGATGTCACATACAAGATGAGGAGGTGATCTGAGACAACCAGAATGGCTTCACCAAAGGCAGATTATGTCTGACCAGTCTGCTGGACTTCTACAATGGAAAGGATAAAGGAGGATAAACTGGTGTCATATACCTGGACTTGTTTGATATGTTTGACATGGCCCTACACCATGTTCTTATCTCTAAATAAAAAATAAATACAGATAGATAGATTTGAAGGTTGGAAAATTCAGTGGATAAAGAACTGGTCACAGTCAGAGGGTTGTGATCAAAAGCCCTAAGTGCAGATGAAGGCTGTAGTGGTATCTCTCAGGGGTCTGTCTTAGGACCAGCACTTATTAATAGCATGGACAACAGGATCATGTGCACTCTCAACAAATTTATACATGACACTAAGTTGTGGTGCTTTTGATACAACTGAAGGGAAAGATACCATCCAAAGGAGCCTGGACAAGCAAGAGTAGTGGGCCCACATTAACTGAAGAACTTACATACGAAGCTGTATTTTTCGTGGCATTGTGCATCTAATTTCCTCTTCTGCCTTTACTTCCCATTATTTTCAATGCAGGTTCATAGGAGCACCTTTTTTAGACCTGTAAATTGCAGTGGCTTTTTTTTCTTACGTAAGACGAGAAAATCAGCATGTGAAGGAAGTGATAAAATATTTCTATTGGCACTACTTGAATGTTTCTTGGCTGAGATACATCACAATACAAAAAGAAATAAAATACAAAGAACTGCAAAGAAGACATTAAACGAAACGTAAGAGAATGAAATTGTTTCTACTTGAAAAGAAGTATCTATGATATATGTGGCAATAACTGTGAACAGACAAGGCAACAAATGAAGAACTTAGAGAATGGTGCAGATAGACATTCATGACAGATGTTTTGAAGAAGCCAATGAACAGATTGCCAGACAAGTAAGTCATAGAAGACACTGATAAATGTACTGCAAGGGACAACTTTTCAAAGATGGTCAGAGAAGGAGAGAAATGAGCTTGTATTATGTAAATTTACAAGTCTATTTTTAGAATCTAAAATAGTTACAAAGCAGTATGCAGAATGAGAGAGGAAAGTCACACTAATATATATACATTTTTTTTTTCAGGTATTCTGAGTGTGTTTCTTTGTCAATAATAATTCTCCTTTGTGTTACACTATACTCCACAAAATGGCTTCAGCTTTACAGAAGTGCTAGAAAAGTCAATGTCTCAGGCATGGATATCAGGATATGGGTCTCTAAGTATGCATCCTATACAAGTTGTGTAGGGTGAAGTAACTTGACACAAACATATATTGAAGATACACTGAGGAAATAATTTGGCACTAAGTATAGCTTAGGAGATATTTATGCATTTCATTTTAATCAGAAAAACCCCAGGATTTGTGATAAGATTCTCAGAGATTAACTTTTTTTTTTTTTTTTGAGCAATTAACTGAGATCATTCTATAATTATGTTTCCCTCTTCCTGTTACATACATGTTTATAACTTCTTTTGTCATACGAATGTACAGAAACACAGTCATACCTAAATATAGATTTTTTTTTTTTTTTTTTTCCCCAGAACATTGGTTTGGTTTAGATGAAGAATGCTAACTAAGCCAGCATATAGAAGGGAAAAACTCTCAACGGGAACACTGGATTTTATGTGGAAAAGATGAAGATGAAGATATTTTTCTCTGTAAAGAAAAATATTTCCCTATATATTTTATAATACAAAGTAGCAATGATTAACATGAGACTAGAACGTTGTCATGCTGTGTTCCCCCATACCACTATAATCTAGGGAGTTCAGATTTGACTCTTGGTAGATATTTATGCAAAGACTGCTCCAAATGTTATGTCTCCTATTTTGTTATGTTGGCCCAAGATGTCAGAGGCAGATGTTCATATCACAACAGTAGAGGCTGAATCTTCCCACTGATATTCCATTCAATTCTGTTGCAATGTGACAGCAGTGGGGCAGTCTGACAGAATGGCATCTGACATGGGAGTGCATATGAAGCAAAGGTGTGGAACTGAATTCCTCATGCAGAAAAAAATTTCATCCATTGATATTCATCAGTGTTTGCTGAATGTTTATGGAAACTCAACAATGGATGTGAGGACAGTGAGGCAGTGGGTGGAACATTTCAGCAGTGGTGACAGTGATGTGAAAGACAAGAAATGTTCAGCTGTCTCACCACAAAATGAAGAGCATCTTGATCAGCTCATCCACACAGATTGGTTAATGGTTGTCACTGTGTTGCAAAACTGTTCTGCAGATGAGATTTTGCTCCATGGAATAGCATTATTGTACTCTTAGAATATGTTGTAGTTTCCATTACTTTCAGAGAGACTTATGCCTTAAAGTAAAGTCACTATAGTTGAAACTTTTATTTACATCCTCTAACAAGGAACTCATGCAGGGAGTTTCAGTAGAAATGTATCTCACTTTCACCTGGAAGTTGATTTTCTTTTTTTGTTGTAGTGTCTGGTATGATGCTATATTATAGCTTTAGGAGAAAAACAATATTGATATTAGATTGATGTTTTAGTTGTTTCTGTACACTGCTGTATAGAGCCAAGAACATTTTAGTTTCTTTGTTTCTCGTACTGACCCACCAGTAAGGGAGGCTGAAAAGTTGGGAAGCAAGACAACTGATCTAAAATGGCCAAAGGGATATTATTAATAAATTTCAGGTTTACTGACACTGGGACTAAATGATAATAAGTCATTCCCAACTGAAAAATGTGCAGACACACAAATAAATAAATAAATAAATAAATAAATAAATAAATAAATAAATAGAGACTTAAAATTAGATATCTAAATCATGCATTGTCATCAACCTCACCCGTTACAGTTTTGACTGCCTATGCTATAGAGCACACTGCTGGCTCATCCACTAGGACCCCCAGGTTCTTCTCTGCAGGGCTACTCTCAAGTCTCCTTCCAGTCTGCATGTATGCCTGAGATTCCTCCAGCCCAAGTGCAAAACCTTGCATTTTTCTGTGTTGAACCTCATTAGATTCACCCAGGCCCATCTTTTGAGTCTGTTGGGGTCCATCTGAATGGCATCTCTTCCTTCAATTGTGTCAACCACACCACTCAGCTTGGTGTCATCAGCAAACTATAGATCTAAAGATGAAATGTAAAGCATGTAGATTAAGAATGAGAGTAAAATTGTGATACTGTTACCTAGCCACTATTAAATTTTTATTTTATTAGCTCGCCTTTTTTTTTTTTTTTTGTGATAGTCACATATTTTTCATTTTTGTTTTTAGTTCAGTTCTCATTTTGTACGAGTCATGTTTATGAGTAACTTTACACATCTCCATTAGTATTCATGTTACACACATTTACAACATGAGAAGAATCCCAAGAAATCACTAAGCAGTAAACAGAAGGCAGAAAGATGACAAGTGCTAGGTAAAGTTAGATTTCTTCTTCTTTTTTCTTTTTTCTCTTCAATACTTGCTTAAGAGCTTCAGATGCTTTAGCTGGTAAGTTAAAAGTACTATTAAAAGCAGAAGGAAGAATATGTTCTGTCTCTCTGTATCTCTCTCTCTCTCTTCCTTCCCTAAACATGCCTGGGGAAGTTAATTAAAAATATGGGTTTGAATATTATCAGTAAAACAGCATGTATTGTGTCCTATATGAGAAGTAATCTGTTGTTTCTGTGCAGCAAGTCTATACTCAGGTCAAAAATTTTCATTGTGTAGTTATCACAAGAAGCACAGAACTGGCAGTGAAAAGCATCAGTTTTTGATTTTTTGTTTTGTTTTGTTTAAAGCAATATGTTCTTAGGTAATATTTTTACAAAAGGGAGGAGAGTTCTTATTTAAGAAATAGTGATCATGCAGGTATTAAAAAAAGTATTTAGCTTGTAGATAAAATGTCACTCTGAGCACAGAAGACATGGAAAACACATTTCAGAGCTAAAACAAGCATAAAAGAAATAATAGAAAATGTCATTGTTGTCTTCTGCCTATAGAGAGAAAGTGTGGATTTTTAATTATAGCCTTTACAAGTCAGTCAAATGAGTGTGATTAACATGAAACTATACCTTCCAATATAATATTTGACAATCTTCATTGAAACCTCAAAGCAAATATCAAAGTAGGTCAAGAAATCAAGGAACTGTGTCTTCATTCCTGAAAAAGAAAAGTTAATGTATCAGCACTTATTTGACAGTTAAAAACTTTGAGTAACACAGCAAAATTTTGTTTAACTGAGAGATATAGCTCAACAGTCCTGTTTTTGTATCTTTTGATTCACAGTGTTCTCCAGTAGTAGACACACAGGAGCTAGGTGACTCTTCTAAACAACTCACTTTACTTCTCCTCCTAAATCCTGGTATCAACAACCTTAAATGTATGAAAAAAAATATATATTTCTAATGGTATGATATGTTTAACTGCAGTCTGTTTGAACCTTAGTGGATATTATAATGAAATAGTCAAATAATCTGGCTGAGAAAGAATATCATTCTCTGAACACTAATCAACAGTTCATAATTTTTTACTTACTATTCAGTGTATATATTTCTAAGAAATGAGATTGAGAAAGATTTGAGTACTGCACTTGAGAGCAATTTAAAGTGATAAATTTTAGTATATCCTTCCAGTATAATTTCCACGACTCTACAATATCATAGGATTTTTCAAGACTGAAAGTCCATTTATTATTCACCCATTAATGATGGTAATAATTATCAGGTCATAAATGTCAGGTCTTTAGAATCAATTACTCCCTCCACCTCACACCCTCAATTCCAAAGTCAAAGTTTTCACAAGTCAAACTTTGAAATGTTTGTTTGTATATACTGACAGTACAAATGCTGTTAAAAAAATAATCTCTTCAACTTGCACTTTGAAATTTTACTGATTTTTTTCTTCATTTAAAATCTCAAAATTGCATAAAGGTGTTTGTTTGTTTGTTTATGCTTCTGTATCTCTTCAAGTCCTGCAACAAAGAGGTGTAGTTCAATTAAATATCCATGATGATCACAAAACAAACAACCTTTATTTGTGCAATTACATACACATAGTATTTGTTACAGTTTCTAGGACTCCAAACAGATTGTTGCCCTGTTCAAAACGCGCATGCAAAGACAATTGAGAAGTGTTTATATCATCAAACTTTTCAGTTGACATTATCAAACTATTAGAGAACTGATCCAAAATTTAATTAACATGGAAGCATTTTTTTTTTAATTGTAATCTTACAACAATACACAGAGATTTTTCAGCATGATTCTCATTGTAGAGATGAAATGTGGTTTTGGGTACATCTGAGACTTGATTCAAAGAGGGTATTGATTTAGGATGTATTTTGGTTACTTACTTTGCTGAGAACTGAAGTGGTTTAATGTTCCGGTCTTTATCTATCACACCTAGCCCTAGACACCAGTAGCTGCAAAATGTAAGCCAACTAGCTACCTCGTTGTTTAGCAAGTAGTGTTAAGAGATGCAAAACTTCGGGAGATGCCATATCCACTATGAGAAAAAATGGAGCTTTACATGAGTGACATCACCAGGTCCAAGAAGATCAGATCAAACTTATCAGATATAGTAAAAGAACAGCAATGGGATTGCTGAGTACAATTGTTGATGAATGAATATGAGATGTCCACACAGTACATGTTTCAGGGATCTTACCAGAACTTCCTGAGATGAAACTATGGATGGAATGCCCATCAGCAGATGGAGCACTGTAGCTGTTTCTTGAGAGTGTACATTTATCTAGCAGTGATCTGAAAAAGCTCAGTAAAGTCAGCCAATGATAGCTCAGCACATAGGGGTGATTAGAAGATTGATTTGAAAAAGTATCCTGGTACAAACTAAATAATTTATGTGGAATTGCTCAGGAAGCTCGAAAAAGAAAATTGTTTAGCAACATGGACGAGAAATTACACAGAAGAACAGAATTAAATAACTCTTCTTCCTAAGTTTTTTTGTTGTTGTTTTGTTTTGTTTTACATTTAAACTAGAGAAATGTGATGAGTTTTAGAACATCATTTCTTTCTGATTTTTGTCTAATCAAAGTAGTCAAAAATAAAAGTCTTATCAGTCTTTTCAAAGCTATTTGGCTCCTTGAAGTAACAACTGGTGACTAATAAGTTCAGTTGAAAGTAACTTTGCTTTTCTAGTTCTGTTCTGAAGAAGTGGAAAAATAGAAATGAGAACAAAGCTTACCAATCTTTCCGTAGAAAGGGAGGAACATATGAAAATTATGAGAAGCTACCAATATTGACTAACTTACCTTATAGACATCAGATTAAAAATGCAGTTCAGTTTTGCTGAGTAGGTAGTAGTAAAACTTTTCCATATTTCATTTTTATGTCTAGATTATCAATGGAATTTTTAAAAAGATTAAAAAAATAACAGAGATTGTTTCACTTTACCCTTCCATCATTTTTTTTTCAGTTCGTCGCTGGTTTACAGTCTGGTTCAGCCTGGTTCTGTGACTAGTGGGGTGGAGGGATTTTGCAAAATCCACATCTCTGGAAAAGGGAAACAGGGGACCTCAAAATAACTAAGCAGCGATCTGAGGAGAAACAAACTAATTTACTAAATATAGTATTGGAATGCAAGATAACACACTGAAATACAGTATTATTAGAATTGAAGCTAATAACTCAAATATGAGAGAGAGTGTCTGACAGGTAGATAGGCCTCACCATAATGCTGAAGTGAGATACACAGTGTGGTTAAGCAGCAGGGAGAAAAGACTGACGAAGAAGAGCACACCAGGTGATCTTGCCAGGGGTTATATCTTCTCAGACCACAAAGCCCCCTGGGGTATATAGTTCTCCTTCTCTTCCGGACAAGTGCCCAGAACTGGAGTATTAACAGTTTAACTCCCAGTGCACATGATGCTATGATGTGGAATACCAATAGTCAAAAATCATAAAACGATGACACAGTTACATAATAAGTAATAGCTTTGTGGATACAACCATAACTTTTATTCTTCAAAGAAGAATATTCTGTCACATTAAATCAAAGAGTTCTGACATTCACAATAAAATTATGAAAATTATACAGACTATCAAAATCAAAACAATGACATCTTTATAGTATAAATTCACTGTAAGTAATTTAATTAAGTTAAATACTTATTTGTATTTAATGTGTAGTGAGACATCACTTGAAAAAATCTTCAAGGATAAAAAGAAAAATATTATAAACAAGTAGATTTTACTACATAGCTCAGAAAAATAAAACATTATTTTGCAAATAAAACACAGAAGACAATTTGAGGGAACACTCTTCATGCTGGTATTGGCATAACAAGACCTCTGAGGATGCAGCTCTTTGCAATCACTGTTTTATTAAATGTCAGAAAGTGTAATGTTGAAGGTGCACATTTAAAGCTCATGTAATGTAGCTTTCCTTACACAAGTAACCTTCACAAAAATATCTTCCAAATCTGCTTGTTAAAAGATTTATAGCATCATGCAATTTTTAAACCAGTGAGTGCACTAATGGCTTTCCCTGATGAATCCCACAGGAGTCATGCTGCCTGGAAAATGCCAAAGTATCGAGCAGCTCTTAAACATCACAACTGTGTGCAGGTTGATAGAAAGAGTTCTAGGGCATAGAAGATAAAATATTAAAATGTATGAAAGTCTTAAGTCTAAAAAATTAAAAACTTTCTGCATTTTGCAGTATTTAACAAATATTACATTTTAAGAGTTTGGATTCTTACAGGTGATATATCTCCTACCTGTAATTCAGTCCTATATATTTTAATGGCTATTTATATATACGTGTTTCTTGGTAAAGTAAATCACACTTTTCAAATAATATAATGAAATTTCAATTAAGCAATTTAAAATTAAATTATTTTTGAAACATCTGAAAGAATTCTGGTAATATTTCTTCAGTAGTGTTTGATAACAGTAGAGTGTCTTCTTCTACACTCTAATAATACAGTTCTCAACTATACATATGAGGTTCATTACTAAGAAACTACTAAAAGAAGTTACTGTTCTAATTCACTTTTGATAAAATGAAAGTAATATCATAGAAGAGACACCACATAAAACACAAGACCGATGAGGCTCATTGATTATGCGAAAATTCTTATAATTATTAAAAACAAACAAACAAACCTTTTTTTACATCAAAAGCAAAATATGTCATAGCTAAATGAGGACTAATAAAGAATGGAAAACAAAGTCTATCCATACCATATTTCAATCAGTATCATTTGAAATATTTTCTACATAAAATAAAAATATTCCAAAGTTCTTTGATTTACATTTCAGAAAATAGCTTTCAGATAAAGCTCAGTATTGCAAGCACAGGCCTTAACAATAATGCTTTCATTTTAAAATTCAAATCTATGGATGATTTATTTGATTATTTTTGTTTGTTTGTTTCATTTCAGTTGGTTTGAAACTATTAATTCTTCAAATACACTTCAATTTCCCTTTCCTTAAAATATACACATATATATTTATATGCATACTCCGTGTAACTAATTTGCAAGCTAAAACACCAAGGCCTTAAACTGAGATTTGTGATCTATGAAAGTGTATTGGAGAACTGGTATATGTATTCTGTTGAATGACTCTTGTATCCACTGACCTTATGACCTTAAAATACAGTCCAGTAATTTTTTTGCAGGTGTATAAGCTTTGATTTCTACATATGCCAAACAAACAAACAAACACAATCCATCAATCTATTACCTATCAATATGGTAAATCTTAAATTTAATGAAATTTCCCAGAGATTAAAATATTTTCAAAGGGCAATAATTCATGTTTTACATAGCTCAGTTGCTGTCTGGAATCTTGTGTCTCTCTGCAAAATGTTGGGTAATAGCAAGACAATGAGCATATCTTACTGCCTACCCTGTAATCGAGGTGAGTGACATTATTAGATGCCTATGTTGTTAGACCATTTTTATCTGCTGTAGGTTACATGGGGTAGTGAAGGTATCCTGCATCTTAACCTGCTTATGTTAATTAAAATATGCTAAAGAAGGTTTTTAAGATTGTTTCATAATTTGTTTGAAAAACACTATAAAGATCAAAACAAGACCAAGAAGTATGTAAGGGAGAGCATAAGTTTAAAAGATAGTTTGATAAGACAGATAATTACTTTGAGTTCCATCAGTGTTAGATCAAAGCTCACATTCCTTAAATAGAACAAAAAAAAAAATCTGATTAGAGACAGGTCTTCCTTGGATCTTGTAAGCTTGAACAAACCAGAAGCAGGGATTTAGAATTAAGCTACTGTTAGAGACAAAGTGTTTCATTCCTGTTTTGAATACCTTACTCTGAACAATTTTGATACTTCTTCTTTTAATATTTTTTTTGCTTTGATAGTAACAGTTTGGAAATTTAATTTAAATGAAGTGATGTTTTGGAAACATAAAGAGAAAGGAAGCACGGAGAAAAAAAAAAAAAAAAGACAAAAAAAGGGCAGTTTTCTGGGTGTTGTTCTTGATTTTCAAGTCTTAAAATAACTAAACTATACCTGCATGCTTACATGTGCATTCCTCTGTATCTCTGTGTGAGTGTGTGAGAGCACACAGACGTTGGGAGATTAATGCTAGCTTGTCTGTCTAGAGGTCTTAAATATTTTTATTGTTTTTTTTTGTTGTTGTTGTTTGTTTGTTTGTTTGTTTTCCCCAATGAAAAGTATTTTCTTAAAGGCAAGAAAAGCCTGAAAAATAACATTAAATGTCAAATGCACTAATAGAAATTAGTCCACAATCAGTATTTCATACTACTTAACACCTTTAACTTGCCTGGAATTTCACTGATGGTGCAATATAAAACGTGAATAGGGATGCACCTGAAGACTTGGAGAATCTACAGGTCTTCAGAAAACATGAAAAATTATTTTCAAAATATGTTTCTGTTTCCTCCTTTGAAATAAAGTACTCCTTCCTGAGAAAAGCTCTAAATGAATGCACACTATCTGGAAAAATACAAGTTTGGTATAGTCTTTCATTTTTCCAGATCCTTGACAGAAAAAGTTGCATGAAAGAAGAGATGTGGGTCAAAAGAAAAATCTGTTCAGTAAATTCCCTGACTGACCTTGAATTTAGAGATTGTAAAGTATAAAGATGCCAAGTAAAGAAAGTTGATTCTGTGGACAAAATACTTTGCATCTCAAAGCACAGACAGTGTTTTTCAACCTGGCAACAATTCAGAAGTTTAAAAAAATATACATTCCTTTGCTGATGATCAGAACTGTCAGTTAATTTACTCTAAGCTACAGTAGTATATTGAGAATGTTGTTATGATAATACAAATCCCATTAGTCCACCTCAGAGTTAGTGAAAAGTTTCAGGAGTTTTACACTTTCATGGCTAAGAAAATGTGCACAACTACATAATTCAAGAGAACTTCCTGATAGTACTTTTGGGTAAATTTGAACCCGGAGTACCATTATTCTGATTCTGCTACACACATTCTAAGTATTAGAAGAGTAAAAATCAGTAGTTCTTACCAACTGTTTGTTACAGTTGCTTGCCCAAATACTTTTTAATATATTTTCATGTATCTTCATATTGTCATGTATTTCTTTGTATTTGTATTCTCATGTGTTTCTTTGTTATAGCTAGGGAAAAACAAAACAAAATAAAACAAAAGCAAAACAAGCAAACAAACAAAAATTAGGACATTACATTTGTAGAAATGTTAAATTTCTGACCTGGCCAAAATTAAGAATCAACAAATATCTTTTTTATGAAGTATTTTCCCTTGAGATTTAAGCGCTCTATTCATATTCAGTATTTGAATAATGATTAGTTATTCATGCAAACTTATTTGAGCTCAGCAAGAGATTTGATGTTCACCCTGAAATAATTTTGAAGTGAGTACATTCCAGTGCTCTGGTAATCAGATGCATCTTCTGAACAATGCTTGCTTGAAATATTTTAGCTCTATACCATTAAAAGGCTGTACTACAGTGTTTAACATGCAGTACACAGTTGTGAGTATTGAAATATTATATTGGAAATACTTCAAAAATATCAGTAAAGAAAGCTACAAGTACTTGTAATGTCTCATCTACACTTCATCTTGTCAAACTGATAGTGTTATTCCAGGGGACAATGATTATGAGAGGTACAGGGTAAAAAAATTAATATTAAGGATTAAAATTTAAATGCTTAAAATATATTATGCACAATGCGCGTAGGATAAATCCAGTTTCCAGATCCACCTTTCATTTATTCATATCAATTCATACAGATTTTGGATAAGAAGAGGCTCTCACAGACTTTGTGAAGACTAAGTATACACCTCCAAAGCAGTAAGTTGAATAGGATCTAAGTGTAGGGATGCGATCAGGAATGCTGAGGCCTAAATGGAACTGAACTTGATAAGCAATGCCAAAAGGAGTAAGAAAGGCTTCTAAAGGTACATAAACCAGAAAAGGAAAGTCCAAGAATTTGTGGTGCAGTCGACATGTCTGAGGAATGACACACCATCCAGAGAGAACATAGACAGGCTTTAACAGAGGGCCCAGGAGAACCTGGTGAGATTCAACAAACCTAAATGCAAGATCTTGCACTTGGGTCATGTAACTCCAACTATCAGTACAAGCTGGAAGACATAGGCATCCCTGCTGAAAAGGACTTAGTGGTACCTGTAGATGATAAGCAGAACATGATCCAGCAGTATGCCCTCGCAGCCCAGGAAGCCACCTCTAACCTGAGCTGCATTAAAAGCAGCTTGACCAGCAGGTGATGGAGATGATTCTGCCCCTCTGCTCTGCACTGGTGAGACTTCAGCTGGAGCACCATGTCCAGATGTGGAGACCTTAGTACAGGAGAGACAGACCTGTTAGAGAACATCCAGAAGAGGGCCACAAAGGTGATCCAAGGAACTGGAACACTTTCTCTATGTGGACTGAGAAAGCAGAGGCTGTTCAGCCTGATGAAGAGAAGGTTCTGGGGAGACCTGATAGTGGGCTTTCTATATCTAAATGGGGACTATTAGAAAGAAGGGGATATACTCTTTAACAGAATTTGTTGGAAATGGTTTCAAACTAACAAAGGGGAGATTTAAACTGAATAGAAGGAAAAATTATTGAATGACAAGAGTAGTAAAGCACTGCAACAGGTTGCCCAGAGAAGTGGTGGATGTCCCATTCATGGACACGTTCAAGGTCAGGCTGGACTAAGCTCAGAGCAACCTGCTCTAGCTGTAGATATCCCTGCAGATCCTCCTGAAGGCTCTACTAAAGCACATAGAAAATAAAGACAAGATGATTGGTAGTAAACAACAAGGCGTAACCAAGGGCAAGTCATACTTGACAAACTTGGCAGATTTTTATGATGCAGTTACAGAGCCAGTGCATAAAGGAAGAGTAACTTGCATCATCTATGTGGACTTGTGCAGAGCATTTCATGCTGTCCTGCCAGACATTCTGATCACCAAATTGGAGAAAAGATGGATTTGATGGATAGACTACTCGCTGAATAAGGAATTGGTTAAATGGTTGCACTCAGAGAGTTGCAGTCAACCACTCAGTGTCCAAGAGGAGACTGGTGATGAGTGGCAGAGGTGTTGGGGCTGAAGCTATGTAATATTTTACTGGGTGATATTATCAATGGCATCGACTGCACCTCCAGCAAGTTTGCAGGTGACGTCAAACTGAGTGGTGCGGTTGACATGCTAAAGGAAAGGGATGATATCCAAATAGATCTCAACAGTCTTGAGAGATGGGGCCATGCCAATTTAATGAAGTTCAACAAGGCCAAGTACAAAGTCCTGCACCTGGGTCAGGGCAAACCCAAGCCCACATGCAGGTTGGACAGAGAAGGGCTTGAGAACAGCCTTGAGAAGAAGGATTTGGAAATGTTGATTTGTAAAAGACTCAATATGAACCAGCAATGTGCACTTGCAGCCCAGATGGTCATCTGCATCCTGAGTTGCATCAAGAGAAAATGATTGGCAGGTTGAGGGAGGTGATTCTGCCCCTCTATTCTGCTCTCATGAGATCCCACCTGGAGTACTGTGTCCAATGTTCAGGAGCCCGCAACACAAGAAGAACATGGGGTTGTTGGAGTAGGTCCAGAGGAAGATCACAAAGATTATCAGAGAGCTACAGCACCTCCCCAATGAAGACGGGCTGAGAGAGCTGGGGCTCTTCTGCCTGGATAAGAGAAGGCTTCAAGGAGACCTTTTAGCACCATTGCGGTACCTGAAGGGGGCCTACAGGAGAGCTGAGGAGGGAGGGGCATGTAGTAACAGGTTGAGGGGAAATGGTTTGAAACTGGGAGAGGATAGATTTAGACTAGATGTTAGGAAGAAATTCGTAACTGTGAGGGTGGTGAGATACTGCAACAAGTTGCCCAGTGAAGTTGTGAATATCCCCTCCCTGGAAGCATTCAAGACCAGACTGGATGGGATTTTGAGTAAACTGGTTTAGAGGGAATTGACCCTGCCTCTTTGCCCTGCTGTCCCTGCAGGGGGGTTGGAACTAGATGAATTTAAAGTTTCCTTTCCAATCCAAACCATTCTATGATTCTATGATTCTATGTACTATAGGCAAGATGGCCAGTAACAGAAATAATCAAAGCACTTATTTTGCAAATTTCTTCTTAAGTATAACAAAAATTCAAGCTATCCATGTACTACTGAATTCCACAGTTAATGTGTTCATACTTTCTATTCTACCAAAATTTGTTTTCCGGAACACACCAGCATAAGTATAATCCTCTTGAGAATTTTCCTCTTCCTTTTCATAAAAGATCAGTATAATATCCATCTGGATATCCCTAATTTCAAGGGATCATGTACAAATCCACAAATCCACACAAAACTATGTGAAGTTAATCTGATTTTTCAAATTAGATTTCTGACTACACATACATAATGATAAACATTTAAATAGCAATTGTTATGAAAAATATGCCACATTTGTTTCTTTCTCGGTTCTTTAAAGAATTACTGTGAAATATTTTTATTCCAACATGATTAGGCAGGCATTCTGATTGAAAGAAAATTTGTGTATATATATATATATATATATATGTAAATTTTAATTGTTACAGTAAAAATGATAATTCAAATTTGAAAGAGTCACTTAAAAGCTGGATTGTTTCTGAAATTTCATCTTTTTCTGCATTTGCCTTATACTAGTTTTTCTCAGACTCTTTTCTCACAGCTATGAGTTGATGGCTCACAGACCCTATGAGTTGATAGAGGGCACCCCCATTTTAATAACTTTAAATTATCTCCCATTCCTTTGGTCTAGACTGATGAGGAGCTAAAGTCAGCTGGTTTAGGGAATGGCTTTAGTGCTAGAAATGTTTACAGAAGTCTGTGTGAGCTATTCACAGTTAACTTCTATGAAGGTAAGATACAATTAAACTGAAGAATTGAAGCATATTTCTGAGTCATTGCTGTAAAATACCTTCCTATGTCATGATAGACATAATTACATACTTTTATTTTATTGTTGTAAAAGAGATCATATTGGAGGATCCTCAACATATTTTCAGCAGAAGGTCAGATAATAGAGCTGAGATGGTAGATCACATGAAGTTTCACTTCCACTTCCAGTGGAATGAAGGATTTCAGAGCAATTTAACAGCTTACACTTAAGAAGGCAAAACCAACCAACAAACCAACCAACCAAATACAAAACAAAAATAAAAAGACAAAACAAACAAACAAACAAAAAAATATAAAAAAAAACAACAACAAAAAAACCCTCAACCAAAGAACCTTAAAAGAAGTTCTATCAAGCCCACTTATTTATATTTCAGTGTTTACTGCTTACTTTTGGCATCCAAATTTGATCAGTCATTTGTCTTTTGCATATTATCTTTTTGTTGAGCAGAAAGAATACTAAAGGAATGGGACTGTTGACAGTGTTAATGTAGACACCATTTTCTGAACATCAGTGACCTGTAAAATGAAGTAGAAGAAAACCAATTTAAATGTATTCATAATACATAAAAGATGAGTCAAGTTCAGATGTTCTTGAGGAAATGGACTTTTTGAATTTCCAGCAGTGTGCTATGATGGCATTAAAAGTGCTCAATAAATTAAATTCTCTCTCTTTTCCTCTCTCTCCCTTTTATCTCTTTTTCTTTTATAAACCGTTACAGCTGAACTAGTTGTCAAAAGTAATATCTTTCAATAAGGTATTAATATGCAGAAAGTTTTACAACTGACAAATATCCTCCCACTCATGAAATTTTGAGATTATAAAAAACTTCATATAGACGAAAAAAGAAAGTGGAAGACTAGTTGAGTTCTACTAGACTGTAGTAAATTAATTTTGTCAAAAACCTTAAACTTTTTTGCTTTTCTTTAGCAGAATAGTGACAAATGAATTTTCCTCAGAAGTTGCAAAATGAAAATAAAGAACTTTTTACAAATTTTACAATGCTTTCATAACTATATGTTATTTATGGAATTGTAATTTTAAAAATAAAAAAAAAATAATAATTTCCAGGTAATTAATCTAGCAGCTTTCACTGTGGGACAAATTATGCTTTCTTTAGAGTCTAATACTCATCATGCAGTTAAGTTTTAATAATTTATTTATTTTATTTTTTTTTCACATTCTGAAAGTCCATACCATAGAGAGAATGAACTAATTCTCAGAAAAGATCTTCCTTATCCAGTGATAGGAGTTACTAATGCTGCTATTTTTTAAAGCACCAAGGACAAATTAAGAATATGCACATACAATACATCATAAAAACATCAGGAAACATGCAATTAAACTCAGGAAAACTTAGTAATGAATATATGAATGAACAAAACCTGTGATCTCCCATAGAAGAATAGTATCATTTTTCTTTAGATCTACAATTATTTTACATTTTATCCAGTGAAAAGCAATTTTCATGCCAGGTAATTATTTTTGCAGACCTTCGGAAGATAGAGAATAAATGACACTTTACCTTGAAAAAATGTAATAGTGTTACTAATATGTTTCCAATTGAAGTGCAACTGCTAGGGATCAATTTAATGTGTGAAAACATGATTTGCAGATGAAATAATCAGATACAGGGAAAGTCCTTACTTCAACCATAATGTGTAATGATTTATAACATAGTGAGGATGTGATCATATCTGCATGATGTAGGAAGTTGAGTTTTTTTACAGAAACACCTGATATATGTGCAGATATGATTATTCAGAACTGTACAGGTATGTGTATTTATCTACAATTCACAATAAGAATAATGGGAAGAGCAGCTCAAACGATAGAAGGAAGAAGAAAATAAAGGAAAGAAGAGTAGGAAAGGAACCATTTGAAGTATCTGTTCAACTTGAACATTGTACTTTTTGAAAATCTTAGTAAGTTACGATATAGCAAGATGAACCTAAATGCATTTAGCCACAAGCATCAACGTATACTCTTCATAAAATATTTTAAAATAACATGGAAAGCTTATATTACCCTTATTAATAGTTGCATGGCAACATGTTACTATGATTATGATATTTTTATTTCCATTTCCTCCTCTTTTGTTAGTAGATATTTGAATGAACGATGGCATTAAATACTTTCAGTTAATATCAAAGCCAAAAATTCCTCTACTTGTCAGCTTTCATTAATTCATTCTGCTTCAGAGAAACTGAGAGAATTTGCTAGGTAAATTATCTCCTGCTTTGCTTATCAGAAGGCTGTTTAAGATAAGAATTCTGATAACTAAGATGAATATAATGCCCTTAAATTCAATACTAAAAAGCAGAAGGAAATAAGTGATAGTGATGGGACAAGAGGAAATGGTTTTAAACTAAGATGGGAAGTTTAGGTTAGATATTAGGAGGAAGTTTTTCACGCAGAGGGTGGTGACGCACTGGAACAGGTTGCCCAAGGTTGTTGCGGATGCCCCATCCCTGTAGACATTCAAGGCCAGGCCAGGCAGCTGTTTCTGGGCAGCCTGGTTGAGTGCTTGGTTACACTGCACACAGCAAGGGGGTTGAAACTAGATGATCTTTTAGGCTCTTCAACCCAGGCCATTCTATCATTCTACATTTATATGATAAACATTCTCTTTTTCCAATACACTATTCATACTAAAATATATTTAGTAGCTGAGTGTTCTGATAGAAAGATTTTTTATATTATTATTATTATTTCATGTGAAAGTCCCTTAGATTAGGACAGACAGACAGAAATAGAGAAGTGAGATAACAATGTTTTAAGATTCATCGTAGCAGTGAGATGTGCTCTATAGAGATGTACATTCAAGTATAGCCTCAGATCATACAGATAATTAAATAGGTGGTTTCATTTTAGCTCATAGTACATATTGGACTTTCACTACAGTTTAGTCACACTGCTGGCAAATCAAAATTTGATTTTTGATGAAATTGGAGTAGATTGCTGATAGTAAGAATATTACTTCACATTTTTTTCAGGAATTATATCAGAAGGAAAATACAGAATGATGAAATAATTACTAGAAATTCAAAAAATTTCCGGCTCTGAGGACTACATTGTAATGCCACATCAGAGAGAACAATACCTTCTACTTTCCAGCTATTTTGTGTTAAAAATTAGATAAAAGTCAAGAGTTATTTACTGTACTGATTCTTGGGCAGAAGGATGTGTGAAAAATATTATATGTTGAGAGACAATATCTTTAACTCTTGAGAAATCTTGCTTCAAAATGATGAGTCTTGCCCTAGCTCACCTGCAGATTAGTTGAACCTCAATGATGTTATACAAAGAAAATGAAATAGCACTCTCTTACATGCTCTATAGTCTTAGCGACCTCTTATCCTCCTGTACTTGAAGCGTTCTAATTTTTTTCTCAGCCTTTAAGAAAGTTTATACCTTTCTTCACATATTCTTTATCTTTTACCTTGTTTGATTTGACACTATTCTATTTTATTCATAATTCTACTTTATTTTTTTGTACTTAATTCTACACTTATTCTATCTTTCTTGACATTCAGTGTACTACAACTGACTTTTTATTACTTTTGGCACTTCCTTTCATATTTAGACAAGATACTGCTCTTTAGTTTACTCGTTTGTTTTTATTTTTACTCACAGCCTATGTTTAGGAAGAGTTCATGTATAATCCTCTGTATAATATTAATTTATTTCCTGCCCTGTATATTTCCCATATGTTCTGTTTCTCACTCTGCTTTTTCCTTAGCTCTATTCAGTTTGAATCAATACTCTTCTAACTTCTCTTCCCCAATCTTTTGTTGTTGTCGTTGTTGTTGTCTTCACTAACTTATCCTGATTTTTTTCTGACAGACTTTTAATAAGATATGCCTGGAAATGAATATGAATTATTATAGATAGCTGTGCATATAGAATAAATGGTAGCTGCATAAGAAAATGATTTAAAGTAATCACGAGTTTGTGTGTGCAAGTGCCTAGCCTGTGTTGAAAGATCACTTTACCCATCATCATTATTTCTTGTTTTTATACATATATCTTATGTAGCCACTTTATACCACATTATTAAGAAAATTCAATTCTACATGCCTAACATTTATATATATTTATATATATAAACATGTAAAAAATAAAAAGCAGATTGAATATGATCAACAACGTACACACCTACTCTTTAAAATAATAAGAAATTACCAAATTAGCCTGACGAAAACACATTATTTTTCCCTTAATGTCTTAACGTCTTTGTGGACCCTTTTTAAAATACATTTTCTCTAGAGTGCCTCCATCTTGTTTGTTAAGTCCAGCCATACTCTGCAATGGGGCTGCTGGAGCTGGATGGTACCAGCTGTGTCCTGTACAGGGGCACCCTGCAGCCAATACCTGGTCACATACACCAAGTACAAAAGTCTTCTATCTTGCAGTCTATGAAATAAAACTTACAAACCTAGGCCACATGCAAATCTATAACAGCCTAGATTAATTTATGGCAGGAACTCCTCCCAGAATTTTCATATTCTATATTCATAGCATATGAAACAGGAAATAACAGTTTAAATGGCAGTATAAAAAAAACTACCTGGCCTTAGGAAAAAACAAACAAACAAACAACAACAACAAAATACAATAGTAAAATCTTGCAGAAATCACAACGCTTTTAGTGAAAAGCACTGTAAAGGTGAAATAGATTTCTTGAAAAATTTGAGTTTCTCACTCAAAGGCCTCAAAGAAAAATTTGAAATGTATTTGTCAAGAATGGCATAAGCATAAATAATCTGGCTGATGAACAGACTAGATGACTTCTTGAGGTCCTTATAGATTCATCATTCTATAATTTAATTCCCAGAGATGTATTCATACTGTTCTAACACATTCAAATTTTACTCAGTCCAGTTAAAAACAGTGAGGCAAAATAACTTTTATGCACAATAATAAACTGATACTAAGAGTATTCATTAAGAAACTTTAGGGGGCATGGATTCTGTGACAGTCTCTACAAGTGTACATCACATGCCTTCTGCTGAAGCTATCTCAAATTCAAATGTTTTTATTCATTTTATCTACAAGAAAACAGGCATGAATTCATTTTGCTCATCTAATAAGTATGATATTCAGAGAGTGGGAAAAACTGCAGCTATATTCCATGACTTTTTTCTGATGCCTACACTTTTTCAAATATAAAGTTAGCTAGCATCAATGCTTACGATTTTTTTTCTTCTCTAACGTAACGTAACATGATAAAAGGCATGGGGTGCCCAAGGTCTTAACCTGCAATGGCACCTTGAAACTGCATAAATCTTTCTGTGCCCTCAAAGGACCCGGTGTAGATATGTTTTGAAATTGCATTCCAAATTTTATAATAACCCAGCCTTGAATACCTCTAGGGATGGGGCATCCACAACCTCTCTGGACAGCCTGTTGCAGCACCTTACCACTCTCTCTGTAATGAACTTCCCCCCGACATCCAACCTAAATCTTCCCTCAACTTAAAATCATTTCCCCTTGTCCTGACGTTATCTACCCTTTCAAAGATTTGATTCCCCTCCTGCAGCCTGAAAGGCTGCAATGAGGTCACCTCGCAGCCTTCTTTTCTCCAGGCTGAACAAGCCCAACTCCCAGGTTCATTTATTCCTCCTTTCGAATCTATTTCAGTACAGTAAAAAGAGAACAATGCAAGTCATGGTGCCTTGACCTGAGAAATCATAAAAAATAAATAAAAACAACAACGTCCAGGCTTCTTAGAATATACAAAACAGAGGTGGTCTTGGGGAATTCTGTTTCTATTCTTATGTCCTAGATTTTGTTTTACTTTTTGCTCATTTACTGATTATGTAATTCAAAATGCAAAAATAGTCCAGAACATATACTCTACTATATAAAAATCTCTGCTACAAGTGAACTTTAGAAAGTATAGGTGAAACTTTTGATGTGGTAAATCACTTCATCCCAACCACCTGTATCAGGTTTCTCTGTGGGCATTATGACAGTGCTGCTATATAAGAGTCAGAGGCCAGTTTCCCTCAGACCAAGAGATGTAGACTTCTGTCTTCAGTACTTATTACTGAGACAAGATTATGACTTGCCTTGCCCCACCTAGAAGTAATTATGACTCTATAATATTCTATAAGCTTTGGATAAAGCTACTGGAAACCATCCAGGTGAGAGCAAGGGAGTAAGATAACAACTAAGAATTACTTCATTTCCTGACCTTTTTCATTTTATAGAACGTAAATTTCCTTCTGGGATGCAGCTTTGTTTTCTAGGGTGGGAGTGTAGTATTTTATACAAAAGTAAAAGCAAATTTACAGGCACAAAGGAAATATGCAGACATATTTGACTTTATTTTAAACACTTAAACTGTTCTTAACTAGTTTAAAATTTATTTAACAGCTCTCTAAAAATCTGATAGCATACGTTCATTATCCATGTTTTACTTGTGTATGTTGTAGAACTGGACTTATTACCATAGACATTTTATCTATCCAGTGATATGAATCCTACCTTTTTACATTCTTTTACTCAAGAGAGAAGTTTAGAGATCAACAGAAAGACTACTGTCTAAAACAGTACTGTACATATTTTTAATGTGAGAATTTTGTTAAATAGATAAAAATAGAGAAAAATAAGTATAGTTCATTAGGAAGCAGGATCCAACTTTCAATTCAGTTGCTAAGGGAAGATCTTTGCAGCTTAAGATTATCCTTTTGTGGCATTTTTTATGTATATGGTCACACTGGGATTTGTAAAAGATTTTTAGAAATTTTAAGTTCACTAGTCAAATACAAGATTTAAAGGAACAAAAAAAACTGAAAAACAGAATTAACATTCTGAGTTGTGGATAATTAATTAACAGTTAATTCAAAAATATACAGATTTCACTGCAGTTCTAAAGATCAGAAAGCACTGTCATTTAGAAGTTGGATGTAAATTTGCTGATTTATTGTCACAGATCAAATGAGTTTTATTCACAAAATGTGTAATGGTCAAAATTACTTGATGTAAACACAGTATTGACTTAATATCGATTTGCATTTTTTAACTTCACTTTGAAAAAGTTATGAAGGACATTCCTTTATTTCTACAGTTAATGAAATTGATCCAGTAGGGAACAATATGCTGCTATATCAGTTCTGGTTAAAACAATTTTACAGAAATATTTGGATATGACGTGATTGTCTAAATAGATTGATGGAATAGAGTAGATGCAATTAATGACAGAAAAGTTGTTTTAGGCTGTCTTATGAGGCTTAGAAAGAAAACACAAGATCCACAGGAAAAACTGCATATACCTGAAATAACAAACAGGTATTAAGTGTGATGTCTTCAGATATCTCCAGTGACACCATGTTTAGTTCCTTAGTTTAGCCTGTCTGCAAGGTCTAACGGGTTGCTGATCTTATCCAGCAACAGATGTCTACATTCTGTCAGCTGAAATGCTTCATTAAAAACAAAAGGAGTTCAACCACCTATTCTCCATCTAGCACATACGCTTTAGACTTCTATATCTAAATATCAACATCTACTGCACATCCCAAATCAGTTCATTTTACTCAAACATAATATTCTAAGAAAGGATGGTTATAACAAAAAGAAACATAAAGCTAAAATAACAAAACTTATCAGTCAAGTATTATCAATTTTTTTTTAAGGAATATATGCATGCAAACAACTCTTCTCAAACTATTTGTAATCCCATTTTGAAACTTCATAGTCATCATATGCAATTCTCAAAGGCTGTGGTATGTTATACTTTTCCTTTGGGCAACATACTAAAATATAGGAATTCAAATACTTCTTACTAAAGACATACATTTATCTATTTTGTTCAACATATGTGAGAGTTTTGTTCTACAAGAACTGTGGAAGAGTAAATGTCATCAGAGTATGTACTCTGAGAAAGGTCTTATATTTCCTTTGGAGTTTTTCTATTGTTATAAACTACATTCCTTGTAATGAGACATGGAGCACTGCAGTGTATTCGGGATCTGAAAATGCTGAGTTCAGTCTCTGCTTCAGTGAATGTCTATTCAAGCAGAATGTCTCGTCATTTAAAACAAAGAGCTTGGTATGGTTTTATATATCTTCATACGATAAAAGTACCTGACTCCATGGATTTTGTTTCCTGTTGAATGTTCCTGTCTTTCCAAAGCTATTTAAATGCTGTGGTTTAACTTGGCAAGCAGCTAAGTACCCCAGTTCTATACTACACTCATACACTTCTTCTACAGGCATGTGGAAGAGAATCAGAAAAAAAGAAATATATATATGTAGTAAATATCACAATATATTACTTAAGAACTGATAAATGATGCAATTTTTAACTAGCCACCAAGTGACGCTCAGCCAGCCCATGAGTAGCAGTTGCCTCCTTGGTCAACTCTTCAAAAATTTGAAATTCTTTCACGTGTTGTCAGATGACATGGAATATCCCTTTGGCCAGTTTTGGTCATCTGTCCTGGTTCTGTTTCCTCCTCAGCCTCCCCTCACCAATAGGAAAGTAGAAGAATTTGAAACACCCTTGGTTTTGTGCAGTAGTGGCTCAGAAACAACAAAAACATCAGAGTACCATCAACATTGTTTGTACCTTGAATCTGAACATAGCATCATACTACATACTATGAAGAAAAACATTAACTCTGTCCAAGCTGAAACTAAGGCATTCAATAATTGTGGAACGTTACCTGAGTCCCACCTTTTTTTCTCCTTTGCTTTGAGCCTGTGTCATTCCTGTCTTCTCCCCTCTCCCTGATAAACCCACTGAACCATAATGTGAGCTGAGTACTTTAAAATATTTACCTGAATTAGAGAAAAATTTATTTAAAATTAAAAAATATTTATCTGTTTCAGTACTTCTTCAAATTTTGTATTTATTAAATAAATTTATTCCTGACCTGATGTGTTGCATGGTTGTATCATAAATATTGACAATTATTTTTCAGCACAGTAGTGAAATGATTTGTGAAAATCCAAAGAGTAATAATGAATATTTATTGCTATCCTTGCACTTTGCTGATAGCTGAAAACACTCTTTGGAAAATTGCACCTCAGAAAACAAATCATTGCTGACATTTTCTCCACCATTAAATTTTTATGACTGCTACCATGGATTCTCTTTTCTGTTTGCATTCCTCAAACTATTCTGTTTTGTTTTTTTTTTTTAATTTATTTTTTTATTTTCTTTAGAGAATACAATTCCTAGACATTTGTTCTCCCATGGTAATAAATGGGACACATGGCAAACTTACAATGTGTCAGTTTTTAATAATAAGAACTTCTGTATGAATCACAGAATCACAGAATTGAAGAGATTGGAAGGAACTTCAAGAAGTCAACATGTTCAATCCCTGTGCTAAAGTAGATTCCATACAATAGGTTGCACAGGCAAGTATCCAGAAGAGTCTTGAATATCTCTACAGAAGGACATTCCACAACTTCTCTGGGCAACCGGTCCCAGTGCTCTGCCACCCTTACAGCGAAGTTCTTTCTCATGTTTGTATGGAATTTCTTAAGTTCAATTTTAATCAATTGCTCATTTTCCTATTGCTATGAACCATTGAGAAGAGCCTGGTCTCATCTATTTTGGCTCTCACCTCCCTTTAGATATTTACATTTATCAGATCCTCCCTTGTTCTTCTTTTCCCTAGACTGAAGAGACCCAGATTATTCAGCCTTTCCTCATACATGGGAGATGCTCAAGGACCTTTATAATCTTTGTGCCCTCTTCTGGACTCCTTCTAGGAGATTCCCGTCTTTTTTGAACTGAGGAGCCAAACACTGGACACAGTATTCTAAACGTGGCCTCACCAGGGCAGAATTGAGGGGGAGTATTACCTCCCTTGACCTGCTGGCCATGGTTTTTTTAATGCATCCTAGGATACTCTTGGCCTACTAGAAATTATTATTATTTCTATCGGAAATAATATTAATAGTTCAGCCTGCATTATACAAAGAATGAGATTAACAACTTCTAACAGTCCCATCTGGATGTAAGTCTATGAACAAAGAAGCAAAATCACTTTTAAATCACCTTCAGTTATTACATATACTAATGAGCTAGAACCTATCTGGCAACATATACCCTATGAAAAGAAGGAACATCCATTAATAAAGCCATTCACTTGGCACTGAATTCTACAGTTCTTGCTGAGTCTATGCTCAAATTAATTCCAGTTCTGGACACTAAACTTTGACTACAATCTTAAAAAATACTTTCAACTGATTCACCAAAGTCAGGCATCAAAAGGATTCTGTTCTCAGACTCTAAACTCAGACCAACTGAATCACTGTCTAGAAATGCTTCACTCTCCGCTATTGATAGAGAAAACATATAGCAATATGGAAAAGCAATACAAGATACTGCATTTGAGATGTGCCATCAAAAAATATTTTCTACCATAACATGATTTAACAAATAGATTGACAGTACAAGATGTGTACTTTGTTTCACATTCTAACGGAGAAATAATGTTGTTTCTGCTATGAAGTACAAACTAATGTCTAGAGAGTTACAGTCTATTCAAAAACTTTATATCCATCTTATATCATCTATTTCTTTGAGAACTCTCTTTGATTTATGTAGGAAGGTTTAAAATAGCTTCTTCAATGGAGAGTGACAATTTCTGACTTACTTATAGTCAGCACTATCATGAAGGAGACTGAGTAGCCCAATAAATTAATTAAACATTAATGAGCTTTTCTCAGATTTTTCACACTGGATATATAAGAAATGTCTTTAGACATTCTACCTCTATTGATCTTCAGGTGGTATTATAAACTACCACTTTAAAAATGAAAACTTCACCAGAAAAAAACCTTTTCATTTTCATATCTTACCTACTAAAGCTCTGTTGAAACATTTATTATAACACAAAGATGTTTTCTTAGCGCAGAAGAGATTTTTTTTTTTCTTTTTAACAAGAATGAAAATTTAGAATTTAAAGAAGAGACATGATTGGTACAGTCCTAACAAGATTGGTCAGTGTCATGGTTTTATGATTTTTGGTCATCAGTATTCCACACCATAACATCATGTAATGCACTGGGGGTTTGACTGCTGATGTTCAGGTTCTGGGTGCCTGTCCAGAGGAGAAGAACTACATTTCGCCAGGAGGTTTTGTGGTCAGCGAAGAGATATAACTCCTGGCAAGGTCACCTGATGCTCTCTTCTTCGCCTGCTCTTCTTCACCTGCGCTTCTCCATCTGCTCTTCACCATCTGCTTTTCTTCATTGGCTCAACTGGACTGCACTTCTCACCTCAGCATTGTGGTGAGGCCTACCCACCTTTCAGACTCTCTCTCTCTCTCTCTCATTATATTTTGCTGATACTATATTTAATAAATTATTTTGTTCCACTTCAGATCATTGCCACTGTTTTCAACTACTTTGGGGTCCCCTGTTTCCCTTTTAAGGAGGCGCGGATCCGCGGATCCCTCTGCTCCACTGGTCACATGTAAGAATCCTTCTTTGTTTTTTTGGCTCAAAGCTTGCTTCCTGAGGTATTTCTTTTGATAAGACTGACTTGTCTAGAAGATGAATGATGGGTGTTGTTGTGTGGCAATCAACATCACTGTGTGGACAATTTTAGCTGTTTGCCTTCGGAAGATAGTGCTCAGGACTGTTTACTGGCAGAAGATCTGGCCTGTGACCAAGTAACTCCTGTTTGCTATGGAAGGCTGGGGGATGATGCCATTGTATCCTGTGAAGACAAGATACAAGTTGGTGCCTTCCTGCTCCCTCTTATCTGCTGGCAAGACCAGGAAGAAAGGAACAAAGGAATTTCCTGCTGAGGTCCCAGAGCCAGAAGCTGCCACTCCAAGAAGAGCTGACTCAACCACTTTGGATTTGAGCTGTCACTCCAAAGACAGCTGAGTCAACCACTTTGAAACCTTTGAAAAGGGGCCATCATCACCATGGTTGTGGTCGTCATCACCAACTGAACAACAATTCCTGATGACCCACCACTACTGAAGACCAAAGAATGAACTACGAACCATGCTGGATCCTTGGTGGTGACTATCTCCCTCTTGCTGCCTATAAATACTCCTTGCTTCTTCTTTTCTATCTATTTTATCGCCCTCTTTCCCTTCCCCATTACCCTAATTCATAATAGTGTCTGTCCTCCCCTTCCCCATTTCCCTAATTAAGATTTATAATAAACTGGTTGGACCAGCATTTGAACCGTTGTTTCTTAATCTCACGCCAGGTACATAGATAATAAAAGAACCTCCTCTCCCTCCTATAAATTGAGAGAGACATCATGGAATCGGGCCAAACCAGTCTGTAAACCATTGACGGTCAGAAATGTATGAGCACAATCCTATTCAATGAATACATTAAAAATATTCCAAATACTCTTGATTGTTACATTTGGGTCCTCTTTGACAAGAAAAACTTCAATTTAAACAAAGAAACTCAAATCTGCCAGATAGGATCGATTACAAAACAACACACCCCCCCCGGGGGGGGGGGGCCCCCTTGAAAACAAATTCACCAGAGCCTCCTAATGTATTTTGTACAAAAATAAATAATTTATCAATCCAGAGTAACATTTTGTTAAAATCCAGAGTTTTCTTCATTTTTTTTTTTATACTAGTCCTCTGTGTCTGCTTTGTTTTGTTTTGTTTTGTTTTTTTTTTAACATTAACAATTATGTAAATTAAGTAACAGACGATAAGGGTAAGACAAAATTCAGAAAGAAATGTGTTATACTTGCAAGTTCCAAGATCTTCTGACAGATTTGTTAAAATCACTGAACTACTTTGAATTTGTCCCATCAGTGTCTCTTCTGTTGTTGATGTTTATTTGTTTTGTTTTCTTCTCAGTAAGATTCAGCTACCCTCTACCCAGTTACAATCTACTCTGCTGATTCAACATTCCTCTGATTTTGGAGATGAAATTATTACGTTTTATCTCAAGTTAAAACATTCTGATAAGTTAAACATAAGTCACAGCGGTGAATTAATTTGACAACATACTTCAATATGATTACTTACATACCTAGGAAAAAAAGTGACAAAACTGAAAACTTTGGGGAATCAAATTCCAAAACTAATGAAACTCAAAAAAAACCACAACAATTTGAACTTTTAAGTACTGAATATAGTTAATTAAAATAAAAGAGAACATAAAATCACAGTCATTTTAGAATAATGAAGCATACAAATAAAATTTAGTAGACTTCTTTGCTCTTATAAATGAATCAATATGAATGAAAAATCTAATGAATTTATTTGCCTGTATAAAATAGAGTTGTGCTCATTGTACTAGCAAAAAATAATATCTACTAGTCTAAATATAAAATCTCAAAAACAACTTAGGACTGTCAAGTGCACATTCATGGCAACACTATCAAAGTGAAGTAGTTGACAATAGTGAAAGCATTTTGTCAGTAATAACTGTAATTTGTTTTCTGATCAGTTTATCATGCAAAATGACTTGTTTTGATTAGGTCTAATTAAAATTGCAACAGAGTAAGAAGCTTGCTTAACTTTTATTATTTATATAGCATATTCTGCTACTCATTTTCACTGAAGGAAAGAGTACAAATGCAGTTGAATAGTCAAGGTTTTGTGGTATTCTGGTAAGCTGAAGATCTGAGACAATACTGAAAAACAATAAATTTGAATGGTCTTCTCCATTATACACCAAAATGACTCAAGACAGGTTTTATGGAAGTTATATTTATGTTAAAGATTAAAGATTAAATGAACATGTAAAGAAAAAGTCTTAGAATTTCTTGCTTCATGACCAAATTATTCCTTTGTCTAGAAAAAATCCGAACAAATTCAGCAACAGGAAGAGGCAAGACAGAACAATGCAAAAGAGGTGATTTCAAACTTTCCTATTGTGTGCTGACAGATTTGACAATCTGATGTAATAAATTTAAGAAAAAAAAAAGGAAAAAGAAATCAAAGCTGAAATCTGGAAATGAGTCACACACATCTAATTTAAACTTCATTATAGTATTTAGTATGAAATTTAATCTCAGTTTGCAATAAGCTAAATCCATATGATTAATTGTGCCATACATATATTAGAGTACCTATTTGTGTAGAATAGTTCTGGAGATTAACCGTATAATTTATGACGTCAGACATATTGAGTTTGGATAGACAAGACTGGCTGAAAGAATACTGATCTTATCTAAGATTTTTAGCATTCAAGAGACAATCTGGATACAAGTGTTACAAGAATTCATATCATTAGCGGTTTGTTCTTTTGTGGCCTAGTGTTTCTGAGCTATTAACAATACAATGAACATTGTATTGTTAATACATAATGGCAAAATGTTATTTATTTATTTATTTATTTATTTATTTATTACATTTAAACTGAATTTGTTCACTAGTTTAGCTCAGTATATGAGTTAAATTTGCATTGGGGGAATTAAGTAAAAAAAATGAAATAAAATTAGCTGGAGACACAAAAAAAGTGAGCATAAAGCTGCCTGTTTTAGTAAGAGAGCTGCTGCATAGCCTGTCTCATCTTTATCCTTTAGTAACGTATTTGTTAGTTAACTGGACCCCGGTAAAAGAGATGATGCCTAATCTCAAAACATGATGTGCTTATTTATTCTACATACTACTGAAGAATCAGCTATACTGTGTACAGAACAGAAAAGGACAAAAATACTGTACTCGAGGGGAAAACAACAAAAAATCAACCCTGAAGTGAAACATCCTGGCAATTTTCATAGGAAAGAACTCATTGAATTAATAGATTCCATTCCTCAAAAAGTTATATCCATCTCTTTAGCGAATATACCACTTAACATAGCTTCCTGTCAGAGGTAACTCAACAGAGAAATATAGCAAATCAGAAAAATGAAAGATAAAAATATTATTTTACCTTTATAAAGGAAAATGATGCATAGTTTTGTTTTCTTTCAGCTGTTTCCTTTATAAATATTTGCTGCACTGCCTATTTAACATGATGTGAATAAATGGCTTTTAAATGCATTTTCTCTTGACATGGCTGGAAGTTGGACTGCTTTCAAGATAACTGTGAAATAAGAAATAGTTATTCAGGCATATGAGAGTATAAACAACAGGCTTGAAGAACCAGTCTTACTTCCCATAGTATTCTGCAGGATTTTGGTAATCATGAAAATACCATATAAAGCTTTGTGAATCTAATAAAGATATGATCTGTGTACATCATAGATGTCAGGAAAAGCAGGAGGATATACTCTTCCAGTTAGCAAACACTGTCAATGAGAAAGTCTGCTTGATATAAAGAAGACAGAGTTGAGATTGTTCAAATCCCAAGGAAATGTCTTAATTTAAGATTTAGATTCCACAAAGATGTAAATTGAGAATTTGGTCAGAAGGAGTAGAACCATGTACAGTAAGCCATTGGCACTTTAGTAGCTCACTTCTTGTATGAGCATGACAAACTGCAGCACCGTGGAGGCCCAAGAGTAGTAAATAATAAAATTTTCCATTTCTAGAGAAAAATAACCTTATTCCTGAAGGAATTGGTCAAATCAGAAATATTTCCATGAATAACATACTGTTCTAGCTCTCCATAGTATTTGTTATATCTCTAAGAAAAAAAAAAAAATTAGAATTACACAACGTTTTTTGATATCCTGGACAGCTGAGAAATTTTATTCTTTCTGTCCCCCTGGACCTGTTGCATTTGAGACCACTTATGACAATTACCTTTCTTGAAGAATTAGAACATAGACTGAAATTTATAAACTCTGCTACTTCAAGGTATATTCACCTGAAAAATTTCAGTTAATATGGGAATGCATGTACAAACTGATAAGGGGAAGCTGCAAAAGAATTGCAAAAATAACAATAGGTCAGTTTCAATTATCCTAATTTGAATTGATTTGTATATTTCATTCACAGAGATGTTTTGATTTTTTTTTGTCTTTGTTTTCAGTGCAGCACAATTGTAATTCTGACACATAAAAAATATTTTCTAAACTAAATGCTCTATTAACTTTCTTCCAGAAACAGATAATTGTTCATTCCAAATGTCACCTGTGGGAAGAATATTTAATATCCATTTTATTAACTTTACACAAAAGCAACTATACACATCCCTACTGACTCTATGATGGTAATAGAGAGAACACTCATGTGGATGTTCCCCATTAATGCAGCCTCAAGTTTTTGGCAAGGGAGTAATTGATGCAGGGATGAACAATTGGCTTCTCACCATCTCCTGAGATTAGAACATCTGAGTTCTCCAAATGTAAAAATATATCCTCATCTGTACATGAAAAGAGAATAAAATTTTACTATTTCTCACCCCACTCATGTTTTTCCTCTTACATTCCGTATTACTCTTAGATGGCAATATGTATGTGTCTGACAGAAATTGTTTAACTCAAATTAATTCAAGATGAGTATTGTACCAAACCTTCCTTCTTCTTAGATACCTGACTTTAAAAACCACTTGAATGCCACAAAAAGATCCACTGCTACTTCAGTGATCTTCTAGATAGCTATTAAGAAAGAGAATGTAAAAAGAAAGAAAAAAATATTTTAAATAAACAAAGGCTGGTGTAGAGATGAAGATTGGAAGATGGTTGTTTCTTTTAACCTTGAGACAGACTGGTTCAAATCTGATATTTTAATTAAAACCTTCCTGGAAATACTATTAATTAATATTGAAAGTGTTGCTGATATGGATAATAATAACAAAAATGGAAATAGCCAAACAGAATTATAAATTATTCCTAGATAGTTATAAAACATTTTATTTACAAAGCTTCTCAAAACATTAGATCTTGTTTAGAAATTGCAAGCCCCATGTACTTTCTGTAGTCTTTTTTGTAAAAAAAATATTTTGTTCTGACCATTATTTTCCTATTAAGTTTGCTCTGGAATAATCATAAATCATGTTTATTGTATTCTTATGAAAGAAATTAGGAAGAAAGTGCATCTTAAAAATTTCAAAAAAATTGGTCAATTATTTTCAACATCTCTTCTCCTAGGTATGTACTTGCTACTTGGCTGTTTTCCCAAAGTATTTAGAATAGATGTTCCTGTTTGTAGACTGTGCAATATGTGCTTATTCAGGAAGTTTGCATTTTCACCCGGTGTTTATGCTATGAGAGTGGAGGCAGTCTACTGTTCTTGGGCCTATGGATAAGTTTTAGAAGAATTTACAGTGATGAATACTCAGTATTTATTATCTATGTTCAGAACAAAGCATCTTTGTCTTGTCCTAGAATTATTTTGCAAAGGTTATTTGAAACTCAAGTTCTGTATTTTGCTCCTGAGAGCCAAAAAAAAAAAAACCCCAGTGGTATCTCATTATTATATATGTATTTAAGAATGTTTCATCTGTCATGAACTTTGTAAAATTCTAGTTCTTTAGTTCATCATTTGGTGATCTACAATGCTCTAATTTGTGATATCCTTCTCAGTAAACATTAAGATACTTGTGCTGCACATTTATTAAATAATAGCGTTAGTAATCGTCTACAAATAAATCAGTCATATTTAATGGATGAGATTTCCAGTCCAGAAATACATAGTTTTTACTTATTAAATAAAAAGCAAATCAATATTTTTCCCTGTATTTAGTCATATCTCATTCACAATTTCAGAGGTAAAGTTCTGATGTCTGTGTTGATAAAACTAATTTTTTAAAAATTACTAACATGTCTTGTTTTATATTTTAGTTGTGGAATGCTGTTCTTCAATTCTTCAAAATAGCTTAATTCTATGGTTTCCATTTGCAATTCAGAAGATTTACCTCTGAACTCCTTGCCTCAGTATTATATTGGCTTGGAATATTTCAAGACTTTGTTTTCGGTTCATGTGTCAGTAGTAGAAATGCCTTTGTACCCATGGTATCTACTCAATAAAACTGTACTTGTTTGTTTGTTTGATCATCTTCTCTGATTACTTCAATATTTTACATAGGTTTTCCTTAGCTCATCTAGTACTATTTCCCATAAGAAATGCTAATTAACCTTCCCCTAATAATCACTTCAAAAAATTCCCATTGTGAATGCTCATGGACAGTGAAGTCTGTTTTATCATTCAACTCAGTATAATTTTTTAATTTCATCCTTAATTTTGTCCACCACCAAGGGAGATTTCAAATTAAAATTATTAAACTAGCTGTCAATTAACAGGAATGTTTGAATAATTCTTATTGTACCCAAACTGAGAGGTACATGTTCTGGTTAGATGATTGTTCTTCATGCAAGACCAGTAAACTATGTTGAAATAGCTCCTTTGTATGTTAACACACTTCAAATTATTGTTCATGCTGGGACCATGCCCCAGTAAGCATAGTTGTATTCAGCTTCTAATTTATCTTCAGACACATGGATTTCATTCTATTTGTACTGAACAACAATATACATACCAGAAACTTGTAAGTTTAGCTGGTCGTGTTTTTTTTTTTTTTTTTTTTTTTTGTCTCAGTTGATAAATATAGCTTGTTCCAGAACTGTTATCACTTCTTTCTTCTTGAAAGCATTTTTTTTTACAGATGTATGATAAGTTGTTACTAATAATATAGTGCCTGGAAGGAAATAACAAAGGATTTGTACAAATAGGTTCTGCAACGTACTTTAAAAATCAAAGCAGATAGAAGGCCAGTCAGAGGCTGGAAATGGAGAAATATTTATCCATTTCTATCAAGCATTCGAGACAAGGACAGGTTTCAAAACAATCCTCTGTTTTCAGTGGTGCTCCTGAAATGCTAATAATGTTTTTTAACTGTAGTGTTATATTCAACTGCAAGCTTCTGTGTAAAAACAAGGCATTTAGCTGTCTAACACTACAGCAATTGCAAAACATCCATTGTATAATACAAATTATATATACATATATATTAAAATATATCTAAAAATATAGAAATATATATAAGTATATATATATTTGTTCTTCAGCTAAAATATATATATATATGAAACTATATATTAAAACCCAAGTATGTATATATATATATATATATATATATATTTGTTAGCTGAATATGAAGTTTAAAACACACATCTCAGAGACGATGTATAAAAGAAAGTGTAAGCAATTTCTAAACTTGGGCTTCTATTTTATGGCATTCTTGGGCGTTCTGTACATGATACACTGCCATTCCAATTTGATCTTTGCCATGATCTGGTCTAGCTGGTTTCCATACCACAGACCAAAGGGAATAAGACACTACTTCCATTCTCTTGACGTGACCAGGTTCTGGCTAATTCACTGGAATCACAGGATATGGTTTCATTGAAGGCTTGATTTCTCCACACCATGCTTCTATGCACAGCCATGGTAGCACTAAGGCTTGTTTTCCTCGTTTATTTCCTTCTAACTTTGATAGCTTCCCAAAGACAACCTTAGGGAATGGCCTTGTCACTCACATCAAGATGGTTGTTTTAATTTACATATAAAGATCTATGGGTCTTTTCCCTAGAGACCCCAAGATCCATGTTCTTTCTGGCAGCTGTCCAGATCTCCCTGGTTCCTTCCACAGCCAGCTCCTACTATGGTATCAGCTCATTTCCCCTTGTTCCTAGCTTATTTCACATACTTGTCAGATAGTCCAGCTTGCCCCTCAGCAATACTATAACTGTTAATCCATCCACACTTGTTCCAGTTGCTGAAACTATTAACTAATGGCATAGTGGTGTTGGTTTTTTTTTTTTTTTTTTTTTTTTTTTAAAGGGATGTGTGGATGGAGGCAGATGCCGTCTACTAAAAGTATTAACTCTACACAGAACTTTTTATTTTAGTCCATCCGTAGAACAGTGGCTTCAAGTAGCTGAATACATATCTATCCCATTGAGAGACAGTATATTTTTCCAAAGACTAATTTCTCAGATGCTCAAATATGACACTGAAAAAACTAGTCTTTTCACTCTGATTCCTCACATCCTTCACTTTTCCTCATGAAGGAATTAATGGAACAGAAGACAGTATTAAATAAAAGTTCTACTCCTCCACCTAAGAAGGAAGTCAGTGATGATGTCACATTGTTGTATTCCCCAGAAACCTACAGTTTTGGATGACATCAATACCCTTCACAAGAAATAGAAGGCACATGCCTGATGTGCTCTAGCATTTTTTTCCTAAGAGATAAGGAACAACAGAAAACTAGAATTAAAGAAATAGCCTGATACATTCATTCATTTTGCTGATGACAATTTGGAAAAAAAGTCTTTCTTTACCCTGTCCCCAGCCACTTCTTCCAAGGAGCTGAGTTTCAGTCTGCCTCAGGAGGAAATGGAAAGGAATTAACTGTTATGATGGTTTATTAGCATACTCTCAAGATACTCAGCATCTCAAGATACTCAGTAAGAGAAGAACAATTTATATGGTAAGGATTTTTACCTCCTCAATCTTAAATCAACTTTGGAGACTCTTGATGTATTTTATGCCAGATTGTTTTCTTTATATTGGTACCTCAGTTAATGTTTGAACACTGTACAATGTGTCAGGCTTATGTGACACAGAGGATATTGCTTGATGTACCAGAACAGGGAAGAACTATGAAACACTTACTCTGTATGGTATTCCCTGGGCTTCAACTACAACCAGTTAGCAATAGAAGCATGATCCCTAGGGAACTGTTACAAGCTGAAAATTGCTTAGGTCACAGCAAGAACAGACAAGTTCAAAAATTCTGCAGCAACAGGTCAACAAAGACTGGAGTCCTTTACTAGTAATGTCAAAAATCAGATACACTTGGCTGTACCTTCACGTTTAACTTGAATTGTTTAACTGTTCCATAATAGTTTGAAAGATGTTCCTGAAGTTGCTCTGCATTACTGTGTGATTTTTTGCTCCTTCCAAGCTATGTGCTTCTCTGACATCAGAGTGCCCCCTCTTGCCACTAGGGATCAGTGCAGTGTCAGTCATTTTGATACAGGAATGCAATGCGTCCTTACATTAATGAAATTGCTAGAATATTGAACTTGCATACATGAGAAGACTTTTACTGAGAAATCCTTGGGCAAACAGAGCAGAATGAACTTTCAGTAAGCCTGACTCATTTACTCTGTACTACTCATCTCCAAACCAATTTTCTCAGTCTATGTGTGCCAAGAGCAAACACTAGGTAAGCAATATGGACAATTAGGTGTCAGATCTGAATACGTGCTTAAAATAGAGCAAGGAGAATAGTTTAGACCTATCCTGGTGGATTCTCACACTAAATTTCTCTTTTATTGCCTGACTACCTTAGCCACTGAGCTACCAGTTCTTTTAGGATTCAAAAGGTTTTTAGAGTGCAGATTTTTTTTTGATAGAGATTTGAAGTATTTTATGTTTATGTTTGCTTGCAGGTATTCTAAAGAATGGGATTTTTTTTTTTTTTTTTTAATTGTGACCACCTTAAAAACCATAAATATTTCAAAGGTTTATTTTGCTTTTCCCTGTGCATATATATCAGACTTGTCTTCAGCATCAGAATGAACTGCAGGCACTATACCCAATACACAGCAAGTTAATTATATGAACTAAAAAGACAAATACATTTGCTGATCAAAAATACATTTAGAATGAAAAATAGTTGGGAGTAATAGTATAAATAAATTAAGGATTGTAAATAATCTAGAAATGCTGCATTAGTTTGCCAACCAAGATTTCTAAAAGCCAGGAATTTTAGAGTAAAAGCAACAGAGAAAGCATTACCATTCAGGAAGAGGAACACACATAGAGAATTAATATTGTGTAACAGAAAATGCTTTTCAGCAGTAACATCTGGTGACCAAATGAAGATGACTGGGAATGAGAATTACCTACCTCTGCCAAAAATAATTATTCCTAATTTTCACTTTTCTTCTATCCAACACACACAGAAAATCACATTTCCCAGATGAAATCAGTCAACCATCTAAACAAGCCTAGTCTCCTTCTTGATACAAATGCCCCAAAATGAGCAGGCAATCTCGAACCTTCTGCTTTACAATTACTGACCTCTGCATCATTTTCCCTTTCCACCCCTTTTAACAATACCCCAGGTTTCACATATAGATCTACTCTAGCAGTTGCTTTTGAAAACTGCTAAAAGACTTCTTTGTCTTTTTCCTCTGGGATATGCAGAGTTAGAACACTGTTATGTAGCATTCAGCAAACTGGGAGGTGTATCTGCTTTAAGCTTCAAAAAGTACTGAAAAAGCTACTTGTTAGCTACTTGTTAGAAGCTTCTTCAGAATTTCCTTTTTTGAGTAGAAAAGTCAGAGATTAGAGACTAGTAACCTTTCCTCTTTGTTCCTCTCCTGACTAAATTTTGATACTGTAGGAATTTTAATCTCTTTTGTTTTTAGGTTGTTTTCTGTTCCAGCACTTGTTAATAATTAATCTATGTCAATAACGCAATCTTTGGTTACAACTCTGGTTGTAAATAACCTTACTTGCTAGTTTTACATTCTTTATTGACAGAAGAATTGGAAAAGCCTTTGTCAAGATCTGCTTATACAACAAAGAGGTTAATTGTAATGCAGATAGAACACATTATGTATAACTTTCTCTTACCTTTTTCTAGAGACAGTAAAATCTCCTGTCATACAGCAAAAGTACTTCCTCTATACTTCTGCACAGAAGTGGCAGAATTATGCCCATGCTCATTGTTGTTTTCTGAAAGAAAATGCATCATCTCTTAATGACTCTGCCCTTTCCCTTGCGCTACAAAAATGCAGAAACTTTTGGCTAAGAACTAGCACCTGTGGTGTGGCCCAGGGCATCATCCATACTTGGTGTGAGTTATCTCCTACATATCTTATAGTAAGCATATTCCACGTAGTGAGCATGATAGTGATGGGCTGACAGCTGGACTAGATCTCAGTGATCTCTTCCAAATTTTTCTATGAATCTGTATCTTTTGATAAGAGCAGAGTGAGGAATTGCCTGAGGGGCAACATCAGACTCAATGAGTAGAATGAGTTGTGGATACTGAGACGAAGGAGAGTGGTGGCTAACTAGATCACATGCCGTAAGATTAACCATATCCCCAGATGAGTCTTGTTATTCAGAAAGATTTTGTAATCTCGAACTGTCAGCTAGATGCTTCTAAATGAAGAGGAAAACCCGGCCTGGAAATTACATTATCAGAAAGAAAGAGCACCCAGTGACTGAAATTATCCTTCAGAAATAAACTATTAGTTGTTATATTGTTTGTTTTCTTCAACTGCATGCAGGCAGTATACACTTGTGGAATTCTCCCTTTGTCATGGTTTTGTGATTTTTGGTTTTCGGTATTCCACATCATAACATCATGTGGGGCACTGGGACTTTAACTGTCAATGCTCAAGTCCTGGGTACCTGCCCTGAAGAGAAGAAGAATTACATTCCCCAGGGGACCTTGCGGTCAGGGAGAGGAGGTTTAATTCCTGGCAAGGTCACCTGATGCACTCTTTCTCGCCTGCCCTTCATCGTGGGTGCTGCTCCCGTCTTCCTGCTGCTCAACTGGACTGCACATCTCACCTCAGTGTTGTGGTGAGGCCTATCCACCTATCGGACATTCTCTCTCTCATTATATTTGATTTATTAGCTTCAATTCTGATTATATTGTATTATGGTGTGTTATCTTGCATTCCAATACTATATTTAGTAAATTAGTTTGTTTCTCCTCAGATCATTGCCGCTGTTTTAATTATTTTGGGATCCCCTGTTTCCTTTTTTTCTGGAGGCGTGGATCTGCAGATCCCTTCACCCCACTCGTCAAGGAACCGGGCCAAACCAGCCCATAAACCGTTGACACCCTTAAATAAAAATAAAATAATATTAATAATTTTAAAAAAATTATTAATAATAATAATAAATCTATGGTTTCCAAATGTAATATTGTGGGTGTTATGAAAGTATTTTCCTCTGACTGCTCACCATCATCATGGTTTCTGTTTCTCTTGCTGTGTGCACCTGAACTTTTAATTTTGTGAAATACTTAAGTCACATTATCATGACTAATAGACTGGGACTGGGTAAACAAGCATTGGTTTTAATTTTCAAAATTTGATTGGATAGTGTGTTCAGGTTGATAGACATTTGCTCAATTTAAGTACCCTGTAAATTAAATTTTGCATTCTACACTAAAAACAGATGCCCTTAAAGCAGATGCCCTCTTCTCATAGGAATGTATACTTTTTGTAAGAACGTGTGCTTTCCATGAGAAATTTTATGTTCATGATCTTGTGTACATGAACCCAATAATCCAAATTTTATTCAGATTTCTTGCTGAGATGTACATTAGATTGCATATACACAGTTTTTTTTTAATCTTCTATGACATCTCTGTAAATGCCACAGATAGAAGTCAACATAATGCATAGTATTTCTAAGTTGCAAATAATATAGATCTTTAAAAGTGGTAATTTATTAACCACCACAGAACTCTACAAAACAAATAAATGAACTATTATACTGAAATTGCATACTGTAAATGAAATGAAATGAAATGCGAATGAATGAATGAATAAAAATGAATTAATAAAAAATGCCAACCACATAGAATTAGAACTCACTTCTGTAATCTTCTTCTTTCATGTTCTCTAATTTATTTGTTTTATTTTGCTTTCACACTACCTTATGCTGTTCTTTTAAAGACGTATTTAAGGATACTTAGTATTCTTCAGTTGTATTGAATTTGTTCACATGAAAATTTTCATCTCTTTGTATTGCAAGTTCATTGTCTCCTGGGTGTGACCAAAACATGCAAATGCACATTTTGAAATGAGTCTATTAGTCTTACATTTTCTCATGTATGATTTTTCTCAAGGGTTACATTTCTCTACAATTAAAATGCATGCTTCGTTGCTTTCCTTAGTTTTCATTAATTATAAATTACGCTGAGTGTAAATTGTTGTGAAGATATGCTCACATGGAAAAGCAGTAAAGCCTAAACATAAAAAAAGTGTAAAAATTCTTCAGCCCCTTACCACTAGCTCATCTGAAGATAACTATGTATTTTTTCCTCTGTTGTTAAATAACAGTATTGTCACTTGCATCTTGGTAAATTTTCCAGTCTGTGTCCATGCATTTCTGAGAATTTATTCAAAGAACAAGTCTGATGGAAGATGCTACTTTATATAAAATATTTGTGTCCCATCATAGTTTAATAATTGTTCAATTAAAGTTGTTATTGCTTTAATTGAGAATTTTGCCTAGCTTTAAATACCTTTTTGCTAGAAACTGTTTATCTATTAGTTCATCATGTTCATAACTTGCATATTTTTTAATGTCTTTTGTATTAGGCACATCTTGCATTTAAGAATGTCAGATTTTAGAACAGCAATGACATATTTTTTTGAGTAGGCATGATGCTTCATCGTACTAAATGGACAGAGTCATGTCACTGCCACTGAAATAATATATTTTGTCAGTGGATACATTATACGTGCCACCTATATTTTTGGAATTTGTGTTTTAAACATCCTTATTCACAGCGTGGGTTTTTTTTTTTTCTTTTTCTTTTTCTTTTTTTTTTTTTTTTCTTTTATCTATATATAATTCTATTTATTTATTTATTTATTTATTTATTTGCTGTGACTGACATGAATGCAAAGTATTACCAGGTAAGAAGTGCTACAACATTGTACCCTAAAAATAACAATGAATTAAGGTAAGGAGTTTGGTTTGGTTTGTTTGTTTGTTTGTTTGTTTATTTTTACTGTTTGATGGTACAGTTAATCAACTTTCAATTTTTTGGGGAATAAACATTATGTTCATTACACCCAATACTCTAACATTCTACCATATGTCATATAATGCTTATATTAATAAATTGTTGTAATAATTGTATAATTTCATGCTTCCACAAAGTTAAATTGTATTTGTACAGCAGGAGAGTGTTCGGGAAGAGCTCACTGACAGAATTACAATGGGACTTAAAAGCCTAATCGTGCATTGAAAACCACATGGGTCATTTATGTTTAAATGCATGTTGCTTTGCAGTTCAAGCCTACACAAGTTTTCAGAAAGTTCAAGATCAGCCTACTACTACAGTTTCACTGATGAATACCAAGTAAATTATTAGCTGTGATAATTACATAGATGTCACTTCTAGAGTGGAAAAAAAAAAAATAAATTTTTTATTTTTGAGTTTGTCAGCTAGTATTGAGACAAATGGGGATGATACATTATGCGCATTGTTGGCAGCTGTAATTGGAATGCTTTGCTTTATATGTAAAACCCAAGAGACATTTAGAAAACGATTTTACTTTTGCATTGTTCTTATCATGAATGACAAAAAAATTGCCCATTCCAATCAAGATAATACTTTTTGGTTTTTTTTTTATTATTATTTTTTCAATCTAATCACTAAATATTTCAATTGAAATAATTTTGATAATGCTAATTCTATTTGGAAGATTTACAGATTTGTTGCTTGAAAGTTAAAAGTAAATATTTTACATTGAATTAACAGTAGAAATTGCAGTTAAATAGAAATAATTTGGAGACTTGAACTAAGATAATCATGTTGATTTCTTCTGATTGTATCCAAGAAAGCACTTCATTCCAGATTAAGATCTGTTTAATATCACATTCATATATCTTCTTATTAATATCAGCAAGTGGGATGGTATCTGCATATGCAAGTGAACTCTGAGCAATTTAACATTATCCTCAGATTTAAAAATGAATACTATGTTTTAGTATTTTCTGTATCTATGACTGCACAGAACTTCTACTATGACAGAACAGCATCATTCTCATTTTTCATGAGTAAAATCAATAACATGCTAGGCTAAACTGATTTTTTTCAATATTCATTTGTTTTAATGGCTAAAGCACACAAGCAATGTAGAAAAATGTGAGACTATAAAAACAAGTTGGGGATTAAGAGACCTAACATAACAACAGCCATTTTGCTGAATACTGTGTTGTTAAGTTTTAAATATATCCCAATGGTAATACATTGTTTTAAAAGACTTTTTAAAGGCACTTGTAAAAATTCCAGTGATAGAAATTAACTATTAAACAGTGTTTGTACACATTTGAAATGAAAACTGTAGTTTGAAATTGTCACTTTTCAAATCTGCCTAGATATCAATGATAATATATGCAATGATAATATAAATATATGCAGGAACTAAATTTTATTATGCATATTTGAATGGTGCACTTACTGTAAGTCATTAATCATGTTGACCTTTCCAGTTAAATGCAATAATGCACTTTTGTAGTAAATGTGTGATGGAATGATATTTGGCATCTGTGTCGGTGATATGTTTTAGCTTCCAATTCCAAGCTGTTATTGAATTGTGCATTGATAGAAAAGAGCATTTTTTACTTTCTAACACAATTTATAAAATATTAAGTGACTTTGGGCAAAGCTGTTGTGTTTGGAAATAGTATTATCTTTGACCACCTGGTAGCCTTATTTTTCTATTGGTGTACTTTAAACTGCAGGAGGTCTAGTTCAATACCGATACCATGTTTGCAATCCACATGCCAATAATAACCAAAACTAAATCCATGACCCTTTTGATCTTTGTTGCAGCTGAGCTCTCTTGAGAAAACTGATTGTGCTAGAAATATTCCGAACAGTGTAACGTAAAACTCAACACATTTCCTGTCTTGAATGAATTTTTTTATATGTATGTATTTTTTTTTTTTTTTATATTGGAGAAATGTACTAAGCAAAGTTCCTACAAAGTATTCGAGTGCCCAAGATTTTATGAAAGTTACATATCTTTAATGCTGTCACTGACATCCTTAAAATATGACTACAGCTTCTGTTTGGGTATTTGGCTTCCACTAAATTAAGATTTTGACAGATTTTTTTTTTTTTTGGGGGGGGGCCCGCCGATAGGGAGGGAGGAGCTGTGGGAGGAAGGGCATATGGGGTGAGAAAAACGGCCTGGATTCAGTGGGAGAAAGCTTCATAGCTTTCTCTAAATCCACTAGGAAGGCTGCTAAATTTATATTATTTACAAGGTAAGATTTCACTTTGTCTATCATTTGCAGTTGTTTGAGTAAATGCTCTTCTACCTTTTTAATATTCTATTCAACATCTTTTGGCAAGGACAAAGTTGCAGTTGCATTGCAGGAAACCCTCTGGGGAAAACAAAGCAAACAAATCTGATGTAATCATTTAAGTGTTCTTCAGTGCAATAAACAAACTTACCAAGATCTGTTTCTCATTCACATTAGCACCACCTGTTATCTTTCAAAATACAAATACATAATTTATTACCTAAATCTGTTTTCACTGCCAAGATGGGCTGGAATGGAATACAGTGTTAGTATTCTCATTTCCTGAATGGTAGTGAGCAATAGAGCTGTGTAAACATTAATGATGTACAGATAGATATAAAAGACTCTGCTCTGGTGACAATTGTTTCAAGAAAAAAAAAAAAAAAAAATCAAAATCACATAGAGAACATAGGAATGTAGAAATTCAAACAATTAATGTGATCCTGCAAATACTATCCTCCTATTTTTTTCTTTTTCTCTTTCTAATATAACAGAAGTAAACTAAGTAGTTAAAATTTTCTTATAGCCAAAAATGAATATTTCTAATCTGACTTTTCTTTCTGTGAGTTGCAGAAATTGTGTCTGTGTTATTAAGAAGAAAATTTCATATAGCTATAATTTGAAGTTGATTTATGATTATTAAGAAATATAGATATGAATATATTTGAAACATATAGGAAATAATTTAAACATGCCAAACAGCTGAGAATTTCTGATTCAAAATAAACAGGTGAATAAATAAGTTTATTAATAAAGCCAAATCTTGTTGCAGAAGACTGACTCAGTGCTGCTTAAATCAATATAAATAAGTTAGAAATGCAAGCAATTAGGCCCAAGTTTGCTGATGGTTTCATTTCCAATTATATAAAATCTAATTACTACATTTAATTTTTGTATTTATTTACTTTTTCCTAGCAAGGTCTTTGTAATATTTTTAATACAAAAAGTAAATTTTATTTGTGAGCCTATGATAACCATTATGAAATGAATGAAAAACGTAGAAAATTGTAATCATATTTGATGTTATCTTTAATAACAAAAATGCTTTATTACCTAAAATTTATTAATTTTGCAGAATAAAAGTATTCTAGTACATTTGTATCTAATAATTAGACATGATCAACAGTATTTTTATATTTTGTAGTGTAATTTGTAGTTTAGATTCAAATTTTACATATTCAAGCCATTTAAAAGCAGTTATCTTAAAAAGATTAGAATTTATCATTAACTACTAATGTTACAGTTTACTCTGTAACAATTAATATATTGTATCATTCCAAACAGCATCTTCAAAACAGTCATTAAAAATCAGAGCATTTTCCTGTGTGCTTTAAAGAACATCTATGTTTCTTAACAAAAGCTATGAATAACAGAGTGATAATTGCTTTTTAATGCATCTGCTTTATAAATGAAATATTAGATTTGGAAAGGAAGTAAATTTTATTCATTTTGCCAAAAAGTAGAATATATTTAACATTTGTTATGTTTGGCTTGTTTTGTTTTGTTTTGTTTTTTAATGAGTTGCCATTTGCAGAATGACATGAATTTTGATACTCATTACATTTAAATTAAATTATGATTATTCAACTTTTGTCTATTTTGAGAAAAAAGTGAGAGTTCTCTGCAATCAATTCTAGTACCCTTTTGATAATTTTTTACTGTCGAAGACAAGGACTTTCATGATCTGGATGGTCTGGATTGTTGGGCTGAGGCCAATGGGCTAAAGTTCAGCAAGAACAGGTGCCAGATCCGGAACTTTGACCACAAGAATGACATGCAATGCTACAATCAACGGAGTGACTGGAAGACTTTGTGGAAGAAACAGACTTAGGAGTGTTGATTGGCTAAACATGAGCCAGCAGTGTGCCTAGGTCACCAAGAAAGACAGTGACATCTTTGCTTGTATCAGAAATAGTGTTGCCAGGAGGAGAAAGGAGGTGATCATCCCTCTGTACTCAGCACTGGTGAGGCAGCATCTTAAGTACTGTGTTCAGTTTCGGGCCTCTTCCTACAAGACATTGAGGCCTGAAGCATGTCCAGAGAAGGTCAACAAAGCTGGTGATGGATTTGGAATGTAAGTCTTATGAGGAATGGCTGAGGAAACTGGTCTGAAGAGGAGGCTCAGGGTTGTGCTTATTGTTCTCTGTACCTTGAAAGAAGACTGTGGTGAGGTGGGACTCGGCTTCTTCTCCCATGTGTGATGGGGTGTAAGGGAATGGCCTCAAGTTGTGCCAGGGAAGATTCAGTTTCTTCTTTGAAAGAATGATTAAGTGCTGGAAAGGGCTGCTCGGAGAGGTGGTTGAGTCCTCATCCCTGGAAGTGTCAAAGAAGTGTTTTGATGTTGTTCTAAGAGATGTGGTTTAGAGAGAAAATGTTGGCGGTAGGTAGGTGGGCAGTTGGACTGGAGGTTTTTTCCAACCTTGTCGATTCTATAATTCCATCATTCTGTGATATAATATGGACATTAACTGAGATTATTGATATTATTGGAAAGATGGACAAACTTCATCTCAAGACTGCAAATGTTAAACTGATTTAAAAAAAGTTACATGAGTGTCTCTACAGCTGCTATTCAGGAGAATGACAGTTTGGGATAGAAATATGTTTATTTTCATGCTGAGAGTTTCTGAAAGGAAGATAGTCAAGAGAATGCAATATGTTCTCATCTTTTGTGTCAGGAAATTTTGCAGTCAAAATTTTTGTTCTGTTCCACTGGAAATTTATAGGACTTAACCAGTGAAAAATATGTTTTCAGAAACAACTATGCAAAAATAGCAGGAGCAATACTTTGTCTTATTAGTTACACATCTGAATTTACTAGGATATTTTTTCAGTAAGTTAATTGGTAAAACTAAGAGACATGTTCCCTAATACATACATAGTACAGAAGCTATTAAAGAGTAATTATACAGTAATTATATCTCCAGCTGTGACATAATCCTACTCTCTCCTAGTTATCATACTTACGGGTATGATTGACTAACCAAAGTAGTGTTATATACATTTCTATTGCAGCTTTCTAATTTAGAGCTTCCATGTTGGCATCAGCCCATAAGAAGGAGAAATAGAAGCAACAGAAACATCTTTCAGCAACCCAAATTCCCTCTCACATCTGGTCTAGCAGTACTTTGAAACTCTGTCAGAATTAAAATGATTAGATAGCATTATAAATCTCTCTGTCCCTTTTAGATACCTGTGTATCTTCTTCCACTTTAACACATCTTAGTCAGTTATAAACTACTTCTGTCATTCTTTATTTAATCACCATGAGAAAAAATAATACTACCTAGCAAACAAACTCCAGAGACTTCTTTTAGGATTGCATCAGAAGGAAACTATTAATCTTCACCTGCAGTCACCATTCACTAAAATTCTTCAAAATACTTGCACATTTTGTTGTTTATTAATTTATAGAAGTATTCCTGATGCTGTTATATTTTCCTGGAAATTCCTGGAAACAGAAATTTCATATTTTTTTTGTAATAATTAAGGGCGTCATAATGAGGAAAGAATTAATATTTCTATAATGAATTATCTCATGCTGGTCCATCACTGAATACAGGTATTAAATTCATTGTATATTACTAAAAATAAGAACAAATGCAAAAACAAACAAACAAAAAAGCTGCTAGATAGTCTATTCCTATAAATCTACAGGGAATCAAGAGAGAAAGAAGAATCTTTTTATCTAAAAATATTCCCATTTGCTCTTAGTGTCTATTTCTTCAATTTAATATATTTTATATATATAATTAACTTTCCTTCCTTCTATTGTCTTCCATTCTTTCAATGATCCAAACATATTCTTAAAGGTTTAAATTAAGAAAATTAACTATATAATATTTAAATAAGAAGATACAGATATTTATTTAGGAATACTTAAGGAAAATTAATCTGAGTCATAAGGGTTGCTACCAAAAAAAGGAGGTGAGTTAACATGTGCTTTAAGCTCTCATCTATGTATTCAGCTGTTATTGTCCTGTGACGAAGTATTTCTTCTCCTCCAAGATTTAGCTCAATTAAAGCATAGAAGTTACAGGGTTACTTGTAACTTGTCTGCGTTACTTGTGAAGTAACTCAGAACGCTCAATGAATCAAAACACCAGTGTTAAGTATTTGCTTTGATAGTCGTTCGTTCAAATTTGTCTTTTATTCCATTTATTCCATTTTTAATTTTGATGCTGTTTTGTTGCCATTGTCTTTTTTTTTTTTTAAGCGAATTTCAGTGGAGGGGTATCACAGTAACACATTTCAAAGGCAGGATGCAGTATTGCAGTATGGAAGTGCAAAAGTATAGGCAGCCTTAATTCTATGTATAATTTCTTCAAAAAAAAAATCATCCTCCTTTCAGACCTACCTGATAGATCTTGGATAGATCTAAGGTTTGGAGCCCTTTCCTTAGTTCCATTAACAGATCTCCTTATTTAGATAGAAAAATTAGATATGGGAAATCAAATCTGCTCTGAGAGTTCAGTTTTATTTGACCTTTCTATGTACATGAGAGGAAAGAGCAATTACCTTTAAAACATTCTGTTTGGACTTTATCGTTTCATTTCCTACCATAATCTCTCTTTGAAGTAGTTATTAGTCCAATCACAGTCTTGTCTTGAATGAGCACTTCTTGATGGTGCTTATTTTAGAATATTTTTTTTCTTTATTTTTAATGTGGTGCTAATGAGTTCGGGCAAATACCTTTGTTTTCACTTAATAGAAGATTCCTTTGCTTAACAAAATTTAATATTCTACTGTCTTTGCTATGAGATTTTATGGAAAGTGTTTCAGCCTAATGCCCAAATCATGACTCCTTAAAGTTGGTAAAGAAAGGTGAACTTGGCAATTGACAATAAACAGAGCATATTTGATGGATTTACTGGTTCAAATTTGTGCAATTTCACAGCAGCATTTTTTTTTCAGGTGAAATTATTCTATGCAGATGATCAATTTTTCTACTTTAGTTTTAGTACAGAATCAAAAATGAAACTGCAAAAAAGTTGGACCAAATGTGAAAGTCATTTCCAGATTTTTACAACAGGATGAATGGTGGTTTTTGTGAACTAGAACACGGCCTTTCGAAAACACGGCATGTTGAAATAGCATGCTGGATCAGACAGAACAGTCTTACAATGACCCCTGCCGGCTGCTCTCGTGCTCCCTATGCATACGTGGGCAAACACATTCTGATGCTGCAGAGAATTTTTATCCTTTGTATAGAGCATGCAATATGTGCCAATGACACTGAGTTTGCGAAGTGTTCAGTATTTATTTTTTTGAGCTTAAATCACGAGTCTGGGTCTAGCTATTAGATCCCATATTATGCTTTTGGTGACTTAAAGTAAAAATATATGCAAAAAAAGATGATCACATTTGCAAAATAACAGAAAATGCCTTGTGACAGAAATTCTCATTATTTTAGGCTGTGTTGTATCTATATGCCTACAATTTGAATACAGGAGCAGATAATTACTACCCTTCCTTATGTTTCTTTTCATTCCATCTAATGACAGCAAAACTCATTACTTCAATTCTAAGAAAAATAGGAAAATTCAAAAAGTTATGAGCTTATCCTCATGCCCCAGAAGCTGTGAACATTTCCCCTCATTCTAGTATTTCCTGCTACTCCAAATATAATAGTCAATGACAAAGCAAGTGGTAATAGTGGGTTTTGGTGAATTGATCATAGAGAACTCATATAAGACCACAAGAAGTCTTAAATCGCTCTCTTCATTTAGAGGAAAAGTCAAGCAAAGCCTAGTATTGACCTTGAAAAAAAAGAAGAAAAAAAAGGTGAAAAAAGGCACCTTTACTAACTTTTTCTGACTCTAGAAACTTCACTCCACTTGAAGGGTTACATATCTTTCAAGAGTAAAAGTTCTATGGAAGAAAAGACGTTTAAAAGGATTACTGGACCTTATGCATTTCCATTAAAAGGGAAAGGTGTCTGGGTTAGAAAAAAGATTATAGAAATGATATAAACAAACTGAGAAATGTTGAAATACTTCTTATGAAGCCAGTGCTGTCATGTTTCTTAAAGAAATTTTGCTTTACAATTACTGTTAATTTCCAGTTTTTCAATATTTCTCTATTCCTTATCCTTTTAAGGATGTATTCTTTTCCTTTATTTCCCTTTTTTTTTTTTTTTTTTTTTTTTTTTTCTAAGTAAAGGAGACCAAATGGAAGTAGATAGTGGTTCATTTTAAAGTTAATGTCATGAAATGAACTTCCTGCATGTGCATTTAACTGAAATGAATAACATGAGTAACTTTTATTTGAACATATCTGCCAGTACAATGTTATAATCTGTTGGTAAATAGAGTACTGCTGGCCATGGAGATAACACCTGAATAAAGATACATTACTGGAATTCAGAATTACTAACTGAATCCTACTTGAATCTTTTTGAAAACTAGGAAATTAGAAAATATTTACACATACACATCTTTTAGTGTATGTTGAAGGAGTGGGAGCAGAGGTGCTGCTCTCCTCAGTTCTCCTAGTTAGATACTGGGACCCCGGAAGAAGGAGGAGAGCAAACCCGAAAGACCAGCTGTCAAAGGAGAGCCAGTTGATTAGGCCTTCCTAATTCATCTATAATGGGAGTCTGCTCACAGGGTCTCATCCTGATGGATTAGTATGGGGGGAATTTCAAGCAATTGAATGGCTGCTGGAAACCATATGGTGAGCAGCAAGTAATGCAGGAGATTCCTAGAGTCTACTGGGGATACATTTCTGGTCCAGGTATTAGACAGACCAAACAGAGGCGAAGCTTTACTGAACCTGGTGCTCCCTAGCAGAGGAGATATGATTAAAGTGATTAAGACTGGAAGCATTCTGGTCTATAGAGACTATGTTGAGTTTAAGAACTTGAAGAATACAGGTCTAGCAAAGAGCAGAGTCAAGACCTTGAATTTCAGGAGACTGAACTTCCGGTTTTTTAAGCAAATGGTGGATCGTATTCCCTGGGAATTTATCCCTGGAGACAAAAGAATGGAACATAATATTATTTTTTTTTTTTCTGAGAGCACAATAGCTTTCCATCCCCCAGAATGAGAAATTATGCAGAGGAGGCAAGAAACTAGCATGGCTCAACAAGGACTAGCTGATCAAACGAAGAGAAAAGAAGGAAATATACAGGCAGTGGAAGAAGGGATTTGTGGTCTAGAAGGAATACAGGGACACTATCTGGTCATGCATAGTGTTAAATAGGTCAGGATAGCCAAGGAGCAAGTGGAACTAAACTTGACAAAAATGATGTGAAAAATAACAAGAAGGGATTATATGGGTGCATTGGGTAGAAGTGACAGGCCAAAGAGTGTATACACTCCCTGATAAATGAGAAGGGAATACTGGCTACAACAGACCTGGAGAAGGCTGAGGTACTCCATAAGTTCTTTGCCTCAGCTTTCCCTGGCAGTCAGGATTCCTACACCTCTTGTGTCCCTTAACTGTTAAATTTGGTGGAATAAAATCCTTCCCACTGTAAGAGCTGAGCAAGCCTGAGACCAGCTCATAAGGCTGAATTTGTACAAACCTTTGGGGTCAGACAACATGCATTCTACAGTCCTGAAAGAACTGGTTGATAGAATTGCCAAGCCACTCTCCATCATATGTGAAAAGTCATGGAATTCAGGTGAAGTCCCTGGTGACTAGAAAAATGGAAACATCACTTCCATTTTCAACAAAGAAAGAAAGGAAGAAAGCAAGACCTGGGGAGTTTCAGGCTGATGAGCCTCACCTCTGTGCTTGGGAAGATCATGAAGCAGATCCTCCTGGATGCTGTGTTAAAGCACACACAAGCTAGCACTGCTTCCCCAAGGCTGGCTGTAAGCACACACAAGCTAGCACTGCTTCCCCAAGGCTGGCTGTAGCTGACCAAACTGGTGGCATTCTATAATGGAGTGATGGCATCAGTGGACAAAGGAAGATCAACTGATGTCATCTACCTGGATTTGTGCAAGGCCATGATCCCATACCACATCCTTCTCTCTAAGTGGAAGAGATGAAGATTTTAAGGCTAGAGTATTCAGTGGAAAAGGAGATGGTTGGATGAGTACAGCCAGAGAGTTCTATTCAGTGGTTCTCTAGACATCAGTGGGCCTCTAGAGATCAAGACCAATCCCCTGCTAAAGCAGGCTCTCTACAGTATGCTGCATAGATAGGCATTCAGATGAGTCTTGAACATCTCCAAAGACCAACTCCACAACCATTCTGGGCAACCTGTTCCATTTCTGTCACTCACTGAAAAGAAGGGGTTTGTTTTTGCGTACATGCGGAGCTTTCTATGTTCCAGATCTTGGCCACTGCTCCTTGTGCAATCACTACACATCATTGAAAACTCTGGCCTCATCCAATTATCTCCCACACTTTAGATATTTATAAGTGTTAATCAGATCCCCTTTCAGTCTTCTCTAGGCTGAACAGACTCAGATGTCTCAGCCTTTCTCCACAAGGGAAATGATTTAGGCCCTCTACTAGACTCTTTCTAAGAGATTCCAGTCTTTTTTGAACTGGGGACCCAAAAAAATGGACACAGTATTCTAAATTTGGCCTCACCAGAGCAGAGCAGAAGGGGAGCCTCACCCCCCTTGACCTACTGGCCATATTCCTTTTAATGCTTCCCAGGATACCACCTGCCTTCTTGGCCGCAAGGGCATATTGCTGGCCCACCTATTATCCACCAGGACCCCTTTTCCTTCTCTGCAGAGCTCCTCTCCATCTCTCACCCCTGAGGAACACTGCTAGTTGCTGGCCTCCCACTAGACTCTGTATCAACTATCACAACTCTGTGAGAATTACCAGCTAGCCAGTTCTCAATCAACCTCACCACTAAATCATGAGAACAGCTTTTCTGCATTGTGATAATAGCCACATAACTTGAGTGGATACAAGCTGAAGGGGAAGATCCATGTGTGCATGTAAGCTCAGTAACAGAATATAGAGTACACAGAATCTCACTGCCAGATAACAATAGGAAAGAAGTATAGATGTCTTGTTGTTGAAGACAGGACAGTGAAACAGACGTCTCAGCTCAACACAACTGGCATCCATTCAATGATCACCATGGACCCCCAGCACATTTTTAGGACATGCGCTCATGAGGATGGGACAATTTATTAATCAATTCTCAGGACTCTCACCTATTTTCTTGGAATGTAATGAATACATTATGTCTTTAAATATGTAACCACTGTTTTTCTTGGTGTGCGAGTTCGAAGGAGATATCCCCCTTGCACCAAGCTCTGTAATAAACATACCTGATTTACAACCTTATGTGGGTTATAGTTTGATTCTGCATGTCAACATCCACTCATTCTTTGTGAATTAATAATTTCCTTTATCTATCAAAGAAAGAAGACAAAGCTAATTCCAAGATTTTTCAGAAAAAAAATATTAATCACTGAAATCTCCAAAAAATACGATAATTTTATTATTGATTTTTTATTCTTTTAGAGAAAATAATTATCCTAGATTTCTAATTCTAGATAACTATACACATACCATACATAAAATAATAGAATCATAGAATGTCCTGAGTTATAGAGAACCCACAAGAATCATCAAGTCTGATTCCTACAAGGCTCCTGTAACTTCTCTCCATTCAGTATAGGCTCACAGCTTAAGCAATGCATTGTTGTTGGCTTATAGTTTCAGAAAGACCTCATGATTCTATTGGTTTTGTGAAGTTTTGTGAACATTATTCCCATTATCTTTGCGTGTTTTGCCGTATTATTGAGGGGCAATCCTAAAACTTTTGCTTAGAATGAATACACACATTTAGATTTTGTTCAAAGGTGTGATAAGGAGCCTATGCAAAATGTGGATTTTTATTCTGTCTGGTGTATTATTACTCTACTGAGATTTTTTGTCATGGAAGGCATTCATGGTCAAAAAAAAAAAAAAAAAAAAAATAGACAATATTAGACTGCCAACAACAAATTCAATGGATCCAAGACAAGTTTATTAGCATCATGCAGAGTATAACAGTTTCAGAGTGGGATCCCATTAGGGCTTCCCAGACACTTCAGTGAATAGATCAAATAATCTCTCGGTGCCTACGGAATAACTGATGTTCTTCCATAAGCATGTACAGACAAAAGAATGGCAATGCAAGAATGTCTCTGAAATATGTCTTACTTTTTGACATAATCCCTTAGTGAGCTGCAAAGAAGAAAGAATATCAGTTATTGGCTCTTGGCTAAGATTTACAAGTAGCTGCCTTGTTCTATTCAGCTGCTGCTGACTGTTTGCCAATACATGTGAAAGTATTTGTCAGCAAGAATTAAGCACAATGGCTTTCACATTCAACTTGTGATAGGGTAAAGAGAAAAGATTTTGAGATTTAAATGATGTTGCATACAAGCTACCTCAGACTTAAAGCCACAAAGCTGGTACTGGCATCCAATTTCTGTATCAAGATTTCAGGTTCTTTTTCTGACTGTAATTTGTCTTTTCTCAAGGTCAAATTAAGGAAGCTCAATAATAATGTTCTTGTTGTCTCTTGAGTGTCTCAAGATTAATAACAATATTAGCCAACTATAATGCTTTGTTTAACACTTACACATTATGTACAAAATTCTTACTTAGAAAAATACTTGGAAAAAAGGAAATGAATTTTGGCTGAAAGAAGGCTGAAAGCACACTACAACACAACTTATGAATTAATTCCAAGTCAACCAATAGGGAGGAAACTTAGATCTTTGCAACTCTAGATATTACAGGAAAATTAGGGAAGAAGTGTTAGCTAGAGAAGAAGAGTATGGAATTATCAGGATGTATTCTTACTTTATGCACATATTTGCTATATTTTTTAATACAATATACTTTATTCACTTTCTGTAAAATTGCTAAACCATTAGTGAAAATATCTTATTGACAGACTTTCTTTGGGAAATATAGAGAGGCTATCTAGCATCCAGATATGAGTCCAGATGTAGATGGACTGCTTCAGTCAGAATTTACTCCCTAATTTCCCATTATTCTAGGCCTTGTTATGTTAAATCCTCAGCTTCTTTCTCTATTATGAGAAAAACCCTCTGTACAATTTTTAGTTCCCCACACTACAGAAGTAGGTGACTTAATTTTTAGGAGTAGGTGAAAGCTCTTGTGTGAGCTGATTTGGCTCATAGCTAGCATGATACCCTTGCACAATGGTAGTACATATGTAATCTAAATCAGGCACACATCTGAATCACCTAGTCACTAATATGCACAAACATAATCTCTGTGTAATCAAGGAAAATAAACATGCTTCTGAAGGTCATGATAGAGTTATCCTTTCCATCTAACTGGATTCTTAATTAAGTAAACATTCTCCCTATGCTTATTTGATATCCAAGTCAATCGTTACTGAGATTATTTCATTACAATTATAATGCAGTAAATAACAAATATATGTTTTGCATAGGCTAATTGTTCAGTTTAATCTACTGTCTATGTGATTTAATCAATAGTCTTAAATTTGAGCATGTAAATATTTAACTCAAATGCATAGTTACAATTCCTGTATTTTTACTGGCCATATATATAAAATCATTATGCAAGTGTGAATAGCAATATAGACCATAGATAAATGGTTATGTGATGCAAGAATTCGGAAACAGGACATTAAACTTCTTACATAGAAGATTTGTATGTTTACATTTGATTCTCCTTTAAACAAAAAGGGCTAGAGAGTGAAGAAAAAAATAGATGTGGTCTTTTCAATATTCAGTCTTTCAGTGCCAATAGCTTTGCACTATTCTACCAAAGCACAGTTACAGAAAAGGACAAAAAATATAGACATCAAAATTACTTATTTAATGGTGCTTTTAAAGTACAATTCATCACAGTTACGAGCTAGCATGGTGAACATCTCAATGTGAAAGCTTTGGGACCAATTTTGAGGTTTCTGAACAATTTTGTCTAGGACAGAAAATTAGTTCAGTGTGTTCATAATAAACACAGTGCTAAATTGACAAGAATCTAAAAATATATTATTTAATTATCATTATATTTAATCAACTATAATAAACATTTATAATTAATTAATTTACATCTAATTTTTACTGTATCGAAAGAGTCACTGTGAATAATTGGATTAAATTCTTAGAAATGAATTTCCTCACAAACTTCTGTAGTTTCCTGGAAGGTATGTTGTATATGTGTTGAGCTTTCTCCTTTCTCAAAACAGACAACATACCATTCCAGGTACATTAACATTACCGTTAAACTGAGAATTAAAAACCAAAATACAACAGTTCTGTTTTGACAGTGTAGTCACTGTCTGTGGAATGCATTATATATCATATATGTTCAAATCCACCACATCTTTGGTCTTGGTTTTCTGATCATGTTGTACGCCAGCTGGTGATTTGAAAAACATTTGGTTCTTATGAAATATTTGCTACTATCTGGTGCCTCTTTATGCAGTCCAGTCAGATGGTTGCAGTTCTGACCTGTTTTTCACGATCCCATTCTGGCTGGACCTGATCCTCCAGCTGACAAACACACACCATGTGTATAGGACCAGGTCAAAATAAAATAAAAAGTTCTAAACTACTGAAAAATGAAGAAAGAGTAATTTTCTGTAGCTTAATTTTTTTATTTTTTTATTTTTTTACATAAGGCTGAATCAGCAGATTCTTCCTAAATTCAGCAAAGATCACACGACTAAAATGAATGGATCATTTCTGCATGTAGTCTTATTCATCTGCACTTGTGAGTACAGCTAAATGAAAATACTGTTGTGGAGAACATGCACTGTGAGCATTCTCCAATTTTTCTCTAACTCTCCCTTAGCAATAAGTGAATTTCCATCTTCCATTCTTATACTAGATTTTTTTTTTCTTCTTATGTTGCTCTTTTTGGCTGCTATACTGATCTTGCCTGTACAGATTTCCTATGCTATACTTGAACATGTTGTTCCCCCATGCTTTGACATTCTACTGACAAACTCCTGCCCTGAGATCTTCCCCAAGAATTACCACCAATCATTGTCATCAGTGACTGGCTTTTCTGCAAAAAATTATATTCCTATCTCTTGCTTCAATATACTCATTTAATTTTTTGTTTACACAATTCAATTTATAATCTACCATCAACTATCTGGGGGCTTTAATGTATAATGCACTTAGTTACATTCAAAATCTTGTTTATTGAAAAAGGAAAAAAATACCTTATATATAAAGCTAAGAATGTAAGGAATGATAACAGTTAAATCCAAGATTCATTATTCACACACACACACAAACCCCACCCAAAGAGAAAAATCTTAGCTCGCAGGTTGGAGGAGGTGATTCACTGTGATTCCCCTCATCTACTGCACTCTCATGAGAACCCCATTTTCAGTATTGTTTTCAGCTCTGGGGTCACGAGCATCAGAAAGGTATGAACTTGATAGAGTTCATAGGGCTACACGAATGATTGGAGGGCTGGAGCACCTCTCCTATGAAGAAAGGATGAGGGAGCTGTGGTTGGTCAGCCTGAAGAAGAGTCCAGTCAGATCTTATGCTGACCTTCCAGTATTTAAAGAGAGTCTACAAGAAAAATGAGGAGGGACATTTTTTTAGTGAGTATAGTGACAGGGAAAGAGACAATGGTTTTAATGTAAAATAGCTCACATTCAGTTTAGGTTTAATAATAAATTGTTCACTATAAGAGTACTGAGGCACTGTAACAGGTTGCCTAGAGAAGTTCTGGATTTCCCATTTCTAGGAACATTCAAGGTCAGGTTTGATTTGACTTTGTGAAACCTGGTCTAGTGGTCTAGTGGAAGGCATCTGTGCGTCAAGCGGAGCTGTCCTCTTATGTGAGACAGATAAGGAAAAAAAGACTTCCAAACTACTTCATACCTCAGATTGAGTTTAAGTTTCACATCTCATATCTTAATAACTTCAGACGTGGAGTAGCAGTATCAAGAAAAAAATATAAAAAATCTCTTCTTTTTTTTTTTAACTGAACAGATACTTTTGTTGCTGCTGTTCTTTACTTTTTCCAGTATTCAGTAATTGCAAGAGCGATTTCAGTTTTGTAATAGTGGTCTAAGTAAAATTCACACACTCAATACTCACTTTAGTATCCAAGCATTTTCTTGGCTCTGAGATGTGGTGAGTTTGCTCTTAAATTGTTTATTTACAAAGTGCAGAAAACAGATCATCCTTATTTTATTAAAATGTCATGAGAAAAAAAAAAAAAAACATACTTATATATAGGAAAAAAAAGATGTCTAGGTAGTGTCACGAAATATCAAGTAAGAATTCCTATTCCTAGATGAACACTGAAAAATTTAATGAACTTCTTCTATAACACTGTCAAGTATTCCTCACAGTATTAAGTTATTTGTAATGACTAGAGATTTACGGCCTAGATTACATAACAGCATGTGCAAGTTATCACAGGACCATATAATTGTAAGGATTTGGAGTGACTTCTCAAGTCCAATCCCTATCATGCATTTATCCAGAGCAATTTTATAAATACTCTGAATAAATCACAAATGTGTTTAAACACTGGGAGCCCAGTGTTTTTAGGAAAATAAATGAAGGAATGAATGAATGAATCACCAAGATGAATAATCAAATCATAAAATCACAGAATCACAGAGGTTGGAAAAGATCTCCAAGATCACCAAGAGTCGAAGGCTTTGCTGAGGTCTAGGTAGTCTACATCAACAGCTTTTCCGTCATCCACCAAGTGGGTCACTCGATCACAGAAAGAGATCAGATTGATCAAATAGGACATGTTTTTTGTGATCCCAAACTGGTAGGGCCTGATCCCCCAGCTGTCCAACACATGATGTGATTTTGTTCAAGATGACCTGACGTCTAGTTGACAGCCCTGTAGTTCCCCAGATCCTCATTACTAACCATCTTGTAGATGGGAGTTATGTTGGCAAACCTCCAATTCTCAGGCACTTCTCTGGCTGACCAGAAATGCTGATAGATGGGTGATGGAAAGTAGCTTGGCAGACACCTCCACCAGCTCCTTCAGCACCCTCAGGTGGGTCCCATCAAGCCCCATGGACTTATGGCAGTCCAGATGGAGTAGTAGGTATCTAGCTATTTTCTCCTGAACTGTAGGGGATTTATCCTGCTCAATATCCCAGATCTCCAGGTCAGGGTATAGAATACCCCGAAGGTAATTGGTTTGATTTTTAAAGACGTATGTAACAAAAGCATTGAGAACTTCAGCCTGAAGTTACAAATAAGTCTGCGGAATTATTTAGAAAAAAATGGGACAATTCTAATGAAAAAAACATTTTTTTTCAATACAAGAAATTACTCAATTTTACCACTAGAACATAAAGATAATTGCGGCAAGGTCTTTAATTGCAAAAATTCTTTCTATCTTTAAGTCTAATACACTTTTGAATGTAATTGTTCTGAGCAATTGAAGCACTGGAGCTAAAATCAATATGGATATTATAGAATGTTGGAAAGTGAATTGCCAAATAAACTATGCTTGAAGAATACTTATGTGTTTATCTACACATTTCTATTACATCAGTGAGGGCCCTGAAAGAAAAAGGGATCAGTCTATGACAGTTCATAGTTTTTCCATATTTTTTAAACGTGTAAGATCTCTTAGAATTTTAGCCTTCTCCTTCAAGTTAACAGACACTTCCAGTCACTGTTGTGTCTCTGTGAGAATATTTTTATTGACAAATGACATCTGATCTTTGCAGAAGATAAAAATCACATTCAAAATAGGGAAGTTCTTGAGAGTTGTTATGAGACTGATCTGCATAATAACTGCTGGGAATACTATAAATCTCAATTTATGTACAATATTTTTATTTGCTTCTTAGGAAGAAAATCAGGAATTTATAACACTGAAATTAAATAACTTTAAAAATATAATTTATTTTATATACTTTTTTTTTCCCCTGGATATTTGCAAGTTCAAAGTTTCCTTACATTGCTTCTTTCTTTTTTTTTTTTTCAGATTACATGAAGAAAATAGATCAAATTCTTCCACCAGCTTTCAACACATTCTTTAATTTGTAGCTCTGCTGCATAAGGAACCAGTATTCAGTTATCATCAATAGAAAGATTCAGTTGGAGAAAAGCAGGTACAAAATTATTAGATCTAAAGCTGATCCCTTCATGCTGCAGGAATGCTTGCAAATGCTTGCTTACTTTAATTTCATTTAGAGTTCTCACAAGGGAAAACTTTATTCTGCTATCTCTTATCATAGTAATGAAGAAAAGTTCTCAGGCAGTCATACTAGGTTTTGTCTTGTGAAATGGCCTCAGAGCATTTGTGACCTGATAATCAGCAAAATCACCAAGTATTAAATAGGTACATGTACTGTTCAGACTTATGTTTAAAAAGTAGAAGTATGTCACGGAGTTGACTAGATCAATCTACGTCCGTGACAGGGGGGCAACAGCCCTCTGCCCTCACCCCCCCCACCCCAGTCCCACAAAAAATGGGAAGGAGGGAAGGGAGGAAAAGAACAGCGGCAACAATCTATGGAGGAAAACTTATTTTACTATGATACCGGAATACAAGATAACACAATATAATACAATTTAATTGAAATTGAGATTAATAAATCAGACAAGATGAGAGAGAGAGTTCCCGGGACCGATTCAAACCTGAAAAGCTTGGAATGGCTAGGAAAGCACCTCCAGCACCCACTGCAAGGCAGCAAGAGAGCGCCTCCCCCCACCCGGAAGGGCCAGATCCCGTGACTGCTGTAATGTACAGGGATAGGTACCTGGGATTGGGGCATTAACACTTTAATACACCGTACACTACATGATGTTCTGATGTGGAATACTGAAACCCCAATTCATAAAAAGCAAAACAAAACAAACAACAACAACAAAAAAAAACATAAAACCATGACAAAGTAATCCTGACAAACATAACAGTAATTTATCTGTTGTGGCATAGAAATGTCAATATTCAGATGTATAATGTTATCTGAGACATCAAAGTTTCAGATGTAATGCTGAATCTGTTTGACTCTATTTTTGTCCTTTGTGATGGAAACTGTAGTTCAAGTGAGAATTTCTGCAACTTGAAATGCCAGTAGATGCAGTAATTAGATTTGTTATCTACAAGTCAATGTATATATGTATATATATGCATATTTATATGTATATGTCCGAAGAACATATTCTTCACTTTATTTCAGTAGACTGAAATTAGAATCACTTTAGAGTAATTCTAAAATTAAATTGTCTTACAAGGAAAAGAGAGAAATCTTCAGTTGGAATTTTTCCAATGAGAGCTGATGAAAAATCCTTATAATTAATTCTTCATACTTCTGTTAATATTTTTAGGCAACCAATAAATGCATGTGAGTAAAATAGCAAGGGCTAGCTATTTGACATCCTAAAAGACAAAACTCGAAAAAATGAATGTGTATATCTTCAAGGAAAATAACTCAACTGACATACTTATTTTGCAGAATAGCCCTATCTAAACTAGAAATCTTTACAAAGCTGCTATCAAACCTTGAGATTAGATTTTCACTAATCTCTGAGATCGGTAGAATTTGAAGAACTGAAGAAAATCAAACAGTCTCAATAGAAAATAATTTGTGTGTAATTCCGTAGCAGTTTTTAACTGGAAATATTGAACAAGTGTTGAACAAAATCATATAGAAATAGAAAAGTCATAAGCATTGTTCTTGAATAAGTTTAATCAGTAACACTGCTTAATGATTACTTCAAAATTATTTATTTATTTATTTATTATTATTTTCTGTTGCTTTTGTTTTTATACTTGTTTTTGTTGTTCTGAGTCACTTTAAAAGCCATTGAATTTCTATTTAAATTTAAATTCAGATTCCTTTCTGGCTTCTGCATTGGCTATCATAGATTCAATACTACACTCCAATAGATCAAGGACAATTAAATTGATTGAAAATCTAGAGTGTGTTTTATTTTGAATTTATGGAATATTTCACAAACAAGGAATATGGTCAACATGCTACAAAATAATCATAAAATATATATAATAGAAATAATTGTTTGTAGTAAATTGTACTATGGTAGTTTACACTTTTTTTCATTGTAATCCATCACTTATCTCTTCTACTCTAAATATAAAAGGTAGCCTAAATCTCTTTTCATTAGCCAGACTTTTAGGTATTTTTCTCTCAATTACAAAAGCACCACTTTAATTGTACAGTGTAGAGCTTTAAATTTTATTTTATAACTTGACTTGGAATGTAGTCATGTTGCATAAATGAGGAAAGAGGAAATTCTTTCTTCTCTCCAAAGCTTTTTTTTTTTTTTTTTAATTAAACAAATTATGAAATATTTATGTTTGAGTAGTGGAATAATCATGGCTCTTTTTATATACACACTATTTCCATTTTGAGAAGTCCCTTCATTGGAGCCAGAAGTAACATCTGTACAGGGAATTGCATCAGCAGCTGGAGCAGTAGTTTTCCTGAATTGTCAACTTTTGGCTGTTTTCACTTCTTGCAAATTGTGTATCTGATCTTCAAGGTTTGAGGTATGTTTTCCAATTCATTTTCTCTCATATTCCCTATGGCTGCCACATGGCTCTTGATAGATTGCATGCATCCAACATATCTTTCCCTTGAGCAGAAAAAAAGCTGACTCTTATTTGCTGAGATACTGGTTGATGTGAACAGGAAGGATGATATATTCTCTTTGAGTTGCTTGATATGCTGGAGCAATTCCTCGACAACAGAAACACAGACTCATAGGGAGGAAGTGAGGTTCTCTTCCAGTTGATGAAGCTGACTAGCAATTCAACCCACTGTTGGTTCCTCCATGTCTCTCCAGATTTGTATTGTGACAGTGCTGGTACATAATACTGATGCACTTCAAAAGATTTCTGTCTCAAGAACTGTGTGCCATTCTTTCATGCTCAACAGCCTCCAGAGCTTGAGGACTTTAGCGGCTTTTCCAACCACTGATGGCCCTGTCCCTAGTAAGAAATCACAGAAGCCAAGTTTACTTGCCTTCTAAACCCTAACTATTGGCATATGAGCAACCATATGGTAATATGCTCACTTGAATGAAAGTTGAAATCATTTTGCACAACCTGCATCTCACTCAGGAATTAGTACTAGGTGATTTATGATTTCTGTCTTTTCCTCTTCCTGTTCTTGTGATTGCTCTGCTGCAGAATAGACTGCCTCTTCTTCATTTTCCATCATTTTCCCTTCATAGAAATGTAGATTTCCATTGCTTCCAATAACTTTTTATGTAATAGCATAAAATGCTTTGTTCAAGTCAAGCAGGTGTTGTCCACTGGTCTTCTGTTATCCACTAACACCATAACCTCATCATAGAAGGCTACCAAATATATCAAGTATGATTTGACCTTGGTGAACATAGGTTGGTGGTCTTCGGGTACCTCTTTGTTTTCCATATGCTTTAGAATAAATTCCAATAGGATCTGCTCCTTGATCTGGTAAGCACAGAGGCAAAACTGATTGAAATCCTGTTTTGTCTTTTTTAAAATAGAATTATATTTCTCCTCTTTTAGTGAGGGAACTTCACTGGATTACCACGGTTGTTCAAATATGATGGATAATGGTTTAGCAGCTAAACCTATCAATTACCTCAGGAGCCTCCAGTGTATCTCATCCACACCCATGGACTTACACATGCTCAGGTTCCTTAGATGGTCTTGCACATTATTGCCTATAGTGAGTGATTTATTCTCACGTTTTAAACCAATGCTTCCTTTCATCATGCTCAAATTTATTGTTTCATCTATATTTTATTTTCTGCGTAACTCATGTTACGCAGTGTGATACATTTTATTTATTTCTTTAAAAACATCAATAGATCTTTATTTTCCCCATCACATTCAGAATCATTCACATGGGGGGAAAGGCTTAGGGAGAATTTTTTCTTTAGTGTGGCTGCAGGCACATTTCAATGAACATTTTACGTTTTATCTGGCCTTTTAAGTCATGGATATTATTAAACCTCAATATAAAATTTCCTATTCCTTCTGAGAATCTGAAATTCCCTCTTAAGTTAGTGTTGCCATTTTCTTAGAATTTACTTTTCTGGAAGAATGCTGACAGCCTTCATGCTAGCAAATTATTATTGTAATTGTAAACGCATCTATTATGATTACTCTTACTATTACTGTGTTTAACTTATTATTTTGTCTTTCTGAGATAAGAAATGAAGAGAAACAAAGTGAACATTCAAAATAAAGCATTTGGGATGCTTTGGATGTTGTGGATGTAATAAACTTCATGGATTTTTTGGTTGATTGATATGGTTTAGTTGTTTTCATCTTTTGATCAATCTTAGACTGCACTATGTTTATTACTGTACTTTATTCAGCTCTTATATGTATCAAAAAATAACATTTCTTCTTGTAACAAACAGGAGGAGCTGGATGTCACCATGTGGCAGGCAAACTATGATGTAGTTGCCATAACAGAAACATGGTGGGATCACTTTCATGACTGGAGTGCAGCAATAGATGTCTGTAAGCTCTTTAGAAGAGATAGCCAAGTAAGGAGAGGTGGTGACATGGTTCGCTATATTAGTGAGTGTTTTGATGTTACTGAGCTTGGGGCTGGGAGTGAAAAGATTGAATCTCTGTGGGTAAGGATCTGTCAAACGGTTTAAGGGCTGGTTCAGCCCGGTTCCGTGACGAGCGGGGTGAAGGGATCCTCAGATCCGCGCCTCCGGAAAAAAGGAAACAGACACCCCAAAATAATTAAAACAGCGGCACCGATCTGAGGAGAAACAAACTAATTTACTAAGTATATTATCGGAATGCAAGATAACACACTATAATACAATATAATCAGAATTGAAGCTAATAAATCAAATATAATGAGAGAGAGAGAATGTCCGAAAGGTGGATAGGCCTCACCACAACACTGAGGTGAGATGCGCAGTCCAGTTGAGCTGCAGGGAGACGGGAGCAGTGTCCACGACGAAGGGCAGGCAAGAAAGAGAGATCAGGCGACCTTGCCAGGAATTAAACCTCCTCTCCCTGACCGCAAGGTCCCCTCGGGAATGTAGCTCTTCTTCTCTTCAGGGCAGGTACCCAGGACTTGAGCACTGACAGTTAAAGTCCCAGTGCCCCACATGATGTTATGATGTGGAATACCGAAAGCCAAAAATCACAAAACCATGACAGGATCAAGGGGAGGGGAGGGCCAACAAGGCAAATATCCTGATAAGGATCTGCTATAGACTGTCTAACCAGGATAAAGAGACAGATGAGGCATGCTATAAATAGCTGTCAGAAGTCATGCAATTGTCAGCTCTTGTTCTCATGAGGGATATCAGTTTCACTGATAGATGCTGGAAATATAATACAGCATGGAAGAAGCAGTCTAGAAGGTTTCTAGTGTGTATGGAAGACAAATTTCTGATGCAGATGGTAAGAGAGCCTACCTGGGAAGATGTCTTGTTAGACCTGATGTTCACAAACAGAGAACTGGTGGGGGATTTGGAGTTTGGGTGCTGTCTTGGACACAGTGATAGAAAATGGTAGAATTATCAATTCTTGGCAAAGTCAGGAAGGGGGAAAAAGTGCTACCTTGGATTTCAGGGGGCAGACTTTCAACTGTTTAGGACACTGATAGGGAGAGTCGCTTGGGATTCAGTCCTGAGGAGTAAAGGGGTCTAAGAAGGCTGGTCAGTTCTCAATAAGGAGGTCTTACAGGCTGTCCTCCTATGCCACAAGATGTGAGAAAGAAGACTGGAAGGGATGAACAGGGAAATAGTGGGAAATATTGGTGATAGGTAGGCAGTTGGACAGGATGATCTTAGAGGTCTTTTCCAACCTGATAATTCTATGATTCTATGATTCTGAGTGATGAGTGATGGTATCGCATACAGTTGTCAGCAAAATGTAATTTCTTTGATAGCTGTCTTATCAAACTTTGCAAAAATTTTGAGGGCCCTGATTCTGTACCCTAAATCAGGCATCAACAATTGTGCTTACTTTTCACCTCTCTTCTTAGTAGATTCAGAATGAGACTAGGATGGCTTTTGTTCAAATCGTATATTAGAGTTTAGTGAAACAGGCCTTTCATTTAAGGCCTAGAAAGGGTTGGACGTAGAATTAAAACTGAAACTAAACAAGCAAAGATTTCAAATACAAGGTTTTTGATGAAAAGAATGTGTAAGCTAAAGATATCTCTTGAAGGACTAGATTTTAGCAACAGAAGAGCTTTCTCACAGATGAGTGTAAAGTAACCATATTTCAAAATAGGAAATGTTAATCTGCTTATTAATTGAATGCATTTATCAATAAACACTTTTGCCAAATATTTTTTCAGAATTTTGAAGGAAAGATAATTCTGGAAATTATAAGAGTTTTAACAGTTGATGGTAGATGTACTGAATTTCTGAATACTGAAAAAATGTTACTTTCAGATTTATTTATTTGTTTGTTTGTTTGCTACAAAAACTGTTTTGCTTTTTAATTGCTTTTCTGTTTACATTGTCTAATATTCTTGTTTCCTATTTTTGATGCATTTTATTCACTCTCCTGTTATAGATCCGTGAATTTACAGTTAGACTGATTTATATTTGTAAAACTAGACACTGTTTTAGAAGGAGAAAATTCATAAGGATTTGCAATAAACTTTATCTTGGAGGCATATCTCATTTAATTGATGTAATATGACCTTGCCATTAGTCTTGCTAGAGGCGAACTATTTTGGTCTGCTTTACTTTTCATTATTACTTTTGTCTAGAAACTCAGAACTTGCTGTTTCATATAAATATCTTAGATGGCATATACACTAGAAAGTCATTCAACTCCTTTCTACTCTTCTGCTTTCAAAGTTAATACACACAAGTTTATACTATAGAGCCATGTTATGAAGTCTGTTGTATCAATAAAAATTTGGAATACCAGACTTGTGATCACTATTTCAGATATTACAAGAAATTTATGGTCCCTGCTTTGTTATCCAGAATACAGGTGTCATCATCTTAGATATAAGTGAATCTTATTCTGTAGCAGTTACTTTGCACTGTGCTTTATTATATACTATATACTTATACTTGGCTTTATTATTACTGTGTTCAATTTTGGTTCAGAGTGAAGGAGACAACCAAGTCATACATCACATAAAAAATTAAAAACTATTCTTGCAGCTACAATCTGTTGAATGATGAAGAATCTTTGCTGTATGTAACTATCTTTGAAGAACTGTCATTGTTCAACATCAGACAACACGACAAATTTTAGCTTGAATCAGTCATTTAGAATGACATCTTCAGAGCTCTGCTAGATTCTTATTTATCTTTATTATTTTCTGGTAACTTGGGGAGACACAGCACTGATAACAAATACAATTATAGTGTGTGGGTTCAGTCAGCAACACTTATGTGCCTCCTTGTTTTTCCCAGAAGATAAATGTAAGGGACTCAGAAATCCCATGGTGTTTTGGTGATTATCTATGCAACACTTGGGTGAAAGGTCATTTTTGTGAATCTGGTGTATTGTGTGGGCTGTTACCTCTCTAACAATCAGTTATCCCCTCACAGATTCTGGGGATGGGGGAAATGGTATTAAAAACTTTTTTTCAACTGGCTGAGAAAGTAGCTAATGTCTATAACCTGACTAACTGTTGGGTCTGTGGAGACTTGAACATGGGACTTGAAACCTGGCCCTGGGTGTCAACCCCTATTGCCCCTAAATGGCTGGCAAGCAACTACAGTGGAACTAACCACAGTACCCACTGGGAAGATAAGAATACATCTCCATGGAAGTCCAATATCTCGCTATGGGAATGTATTGTCTGAATCGTACACAGCCAGGTGGTATCTATGTTGGAACTAGCAATTGCACTTGGATTTATTATGAAGGGTCTCATGGAATGGAATCACAAACAAGGGGTGATCAATGGGGATGGTACGATCAGTCAGGAATGGAACAAGGATTTTCTCATTTTTGGTCCTCCAACAACAACACCTTGTTTACTGAAACTGGAGGTACCTTGAGGCCTGAAGCTTGGAGATATAACTCATGGAGGGATGAAAGTGTTACCCATAATGGATTAAATTGCAGTGTGGTTGAACATCCTATCAGACCTCTCAACACCACGTACTTTCAAGCTAAGGAACATGTAAGTAGACTAACCAACAAGTGGAATGTCCTTTTGAAAATGGCTCAGTAGCTCTGGAGGGACATTGTTGGATTTATGGTCATTATGCATATAAACAACTACCTGCAAACTGGACTGGGGTATGTTATGTTGGAGTAATCCACCTGATGTTCCTTTTGCTCCCAGGAAAGGATGGCAGTGAATTAGGTGTCAAAGTATATGATGATCTCAACTGACACAGGAGGCCTATTGACACTTTCATAACACATGGTAGTGTCCAAACTTGGGGCAAAGATGACTAGCCTTCTCAATGTATAATCAGATTTTTCAGAACTCCCAAGAAAGGAGGGGTATAGATATATGTTAGCTTTAATGGATACCTTTTCAGGATGGCCTGAGGCATACCCTTGCAGAACTGAAAAGGCTAGGGAAGTAACAAAAGTTATGTTACAAGAAATAATTCTGAGGTTCGGGGTGCCAGGAGCAATTTCCTCATATCAAGGCCCACATTTTATTGCTAAGGCGGTCAGCAAACAACAACATTATTGGGAATTGATTGCCAATTACACAAAATTCAATTTACAACTTTGGGGAGATCGTAATATTACAGTACTTAGGGGTACAGGTAAATAGGGGTACAGAGGTACAATAAATGTAAGGGAATTTAATGTATCTCCTCAAGATCGAGTACAGTTTTGTAATCTTGAAGGTCTGAGGGAGGGTGGAATAAGTGACTCTTGCTATAGTATAGTGTTTTATAAAGAGTCAAACCACGATAGTGAGAGGGAAAGCACGTGCTTTCTCCGCGGTGAGTTGGGACGGCTATTTTGGGTCAGAGGGAGAGAGGCAAATGTGCCAGATCCTGTCCACAGCTCCACCCCACTTCCTCTTCCTGCCAGGTCCTCCAGGGATGCCGCTCCCTCCCCTTCCATCAGTATACTCAGAGTCCACAAAAGGCATTAAACGGAACCAGAACATAAACTCGTTAACTCCCACTAGTCCACATGATATTCTGATGTGGAATACTGACAACAAAAAAATCACGAAAACACAATATAAATATTTTAACTACTTTGGAGATAATAGAAAATGCAATTACAGATGCAATAAGAGCATTAAAAATAGAAGTTTTAACGTTAAGTAAAGTACTGCTGCAGAATAGGATGGCATTAGATCTATTAACAGCAAAAGAAGGGGGAGTACGTGTAGTTATTAATCAGAGTTGTTGTGCTTACATAGATGAAACTCAAAGGATAGAAACTGATTTGCAAACTACAAGGAATCCACTAAGGTGCTCTACCAAGTCTTGTTAGATGATACTTCCTCTGGCTTTACTGAATTGTGGGAAAAATTTTCTAGTTGGCTACCTAATTTTGCATGCTTGAAACAACTATTTTAGGCTTGTGTTATATTACTTATCCTACTTGTTTCAATGCACGTAACTTTGAGATGTATGTTGTGGTTTTCCAAGGGTTCAGGAGATAGCTATGAAGATTGGAAGAAACATAGGCTATGGCAGAAGATGGAGAATGGAAGGTATTTTAGGAAATCTCTTTCTCAAAATGGGATCATTTAGCAAAAGGTTTTACTAGGTTTAAGAATAGGGTGGAATTGAGATTTGGAATTAGGTAAATCGGGCTACTCACATAAGGGCTAAGAATACTAAACTTAGAGAAACAACAAGGGAAGATCAGTGGGACATGTCGTCCTCTCTGCTGTCAGAACCAAAGAAACCATGCAAACATGAAGGGAGGAACAGCCTAAAGAAACTGGTTTTGACCAGTTTGAGTGGGGGAGTTACTGTAAGGTAAAAAGGTCAGGCTGAAGAAGATGTCTGACTTCATCCCCAAGACCTGCAGAGGGAGAGCCTCACTACTAACCGCGTATGCATTGGGGGAGGAGGCAGCATGTAAATAAGTTCCTGGGAAAACAATGAATATGTATAAGATCTGCTTATAAATTTGTAATTCTTTTGCTTGTTGGTGTGCAAGTTAGGAGGAATGATCCCCACTGCACCTAGTGTCTGCGCAGCACTGATTAAAATGTAACTGCTTTTATAGCTACTTTGTGGTTATAGAGTTTGATTCCGCAACTCACAGGCAGCAATACTCCAGCATTGCGTGGTTGTAGACTACCTGCTAGCTGAAGAAGTGGGTGTCTGTGGCAAATTAAATGACTCTACCTGTTGTCTAAAGATTGATGATAATGGTAAAGTTGTTAAACAAATTGCTCAAGGTATACGGAAAACAGCACGTGTTCCTGTCCAAACTTGGAAAAGCCCAAACCTTGACCTTTCTTCCTGGCTCCCAAATGGCCCATGGGTAAAACATATTTTATCTATTGTGTGTTGTTGCAACTCTCATGTTTGTCCCTTGTTTGATACCATGCTTTATTCAGTTTATTCAATCTGTTGTATCCTCTATGTACTTTGTAACCTCCTCTGCTGATGGGGAAGTCAAGCACATCCGGGCAATGTTTGTAAGCAAGCCTGAAAAACCTTTTGTAATGATTGTATAAAACATTTGATTCCTAGCCCCCTCCCTCCCTTACCCTTATGCTTGCTACCTTTTTCTCACCATCAGGGATCACCAGCGTCCCATTTTAAGCAACCTTTGAGTCACAGGGTGGTTTAAGAGATTATTCTTTTGCACCATTGTCTCAAAGCTTGATGAGGACACAGACGGACAAGTCCAGGCAAGTCCTGGTCAAAGTTGGTGAAATCTTTTGTCTGAAGATTTGCAGGCCACCTTCCGCTTAATGGCCGGGAAGCAGTCTTTTGTGTAAGTTTATCTCAAGGGAGATAGCCATTTCAGAGGGTACTCCTTGCCCAAGCGCCCAGGAATGCCACGTTGGCAGAAGAAAAAGGATAAAAAATGGACCAACAACCATGAGGATAGTTCTCTGACATCAGAAGCCTCACGAGATTCTGCCTAAATGCTGACGGACTCTTCTGGGCCTGCTACCTGCAACCTGACTCTTCCTCCTGGACTTGCTCTGCGCTGTACCTGCTTGCTTCCTGAGACTGGCCACTCTGCTGCTGCTCTCCCCTGAGCTTTTGCCTTGGACCATTGGAACAGCATGCAACGGGATGCTGCTGGATCCTGGTGGTGACTATCCTCACTTTAAGTAATTCTTGCTTCTTTCCCATTGCCTGCTTTCCCTTCCCCATCATCCTAATTCATAATAGTCGTTGAGCTTCCCTTACCCATCTCCCTGATTGATTAAAATTTGTAATAAACTGGCTGGACCAACATTTGAACTGTTGTTTCTTAACCTCACGTCAGGTATATATATTTCAAAGTACCTCCTCACTCTCCAATAAATTTTAGAGAGACACATGGCAAATTCAATTAGCATAATTTTGCTGAATATTAAAGCATATACCTCCAAATACTTTCAGTCATTACTAAAGTATATATTTTGACAAATTACCAGCTGCTGTTTGACAGAGTCTTCAATTAAGCTTTTTATAATCAGGCAGCTTAGCACAAGTCAATGGGAAGTGACCCATAATCTTGAAATTCATATATTTCAGTAAAAATTCAGTCATTTCAGAGGGGGAAAAAAAAATCTGATTAAGATTTTGAATATTTGCATACTGGAGTGGCCAGCAGGAGGAGGGAGTGGATTGTCACCCTTTGCTCTGCCCCTGTGAGGTCCCATCTGGAGTATTGTGTCCTTGCGTAGGGCCTCAAGTGCAGGAAGAATGAGGGAGCTGGACTTGCTTAGCTTGAAGAAGAAAAGGCCCTGGGGAGATGTTGTTTGCAGCCTTTTAGTACTTTATGGGAACTTATAAGCAGAAGGGGGACTAACTTCTGCATGGTCTAATAGTGATAGGACTAAAGAGAATGACTTTAAACTAAAACAGGAGAAAAATAGGTTAGATGTTGGGAAGAAATTACTTGCTCAGAAGGTGGAGAGGCACTGGAACAAGCTTCCCTTTGCCCAGACAAGTTGTAGATGGTCCATTTCTGAAGGCATTCAAGACCATGTTGGATGGAGTCCTGGGCAGCCTGGTCTATTACGTGACAACTGGATGATGCTGAGAACAGCTGACCTGTCAGTCTTACCTCTGTTCCGGGGAAAGTTGTGGAACATATACTCTTGGAAGCTATGCTTAGGCATATGGAAAGCCAGGAAGTTATACAGGAGAACCAGCATGGCTTCACCATAGGTAAATGCTGCTTGAACAATCTAGTGGCCTTTTATGATGTGCATCAGTACAAGAAAAGAGCCAATGTTGTCATCTATCCAGATTTCAGTAAAGCCTTTGACATCGTACCCCACAACACTCTTCTCTCCAAATCAGAAAGATGTGGCTTTGATGGGTAGACTGTTCAGCGGACAAAGAACTGACTGCAACTTTGAGTCCAGAGTGTGATGGTCAATGGCTCAGGCTCAGTGTCTGGGTGGAGATCAATCATGAGCGGTATCCTGTGGGGTTGGAGCCTGTCGCTGGAACCAAAAATCAGTGACATTGATAGGGGGATTGAATGCATTCTCAGCAGATTTGCTGATGACATCAAGCTGTGGGGGTCTGTTGACACACCAGAGAGATGGGATGTCATCCAGAGGAACTCAGACAGGCTTGTGCAGTGGGTTCAGGGGAATGTCATGAGGTTCAACAAATCCAAGTGCAAGGTCTTGAACCTGAGTCAAGGCAACATCCACTACGAATACAAGCTGGGTGATGAAAGGATGGAGCACAGCCCTGCCATAAAACACCTGGAGGTACTGCTGGATGGCAAGCTGGACATGAGACAGCAGTGTGCCCACACAGCCCAGAAAACCAACTTTCCTGGGCTGCATCAAAAGAAGTGGGATCACAGGGTCAAAGGAGGTGATCCTGTCTCTCTGTGCTGGTGAGGCCTCATCTGGAGTACTGGGTCCAGATGTAGAGTCCTCAGTACAGGAGACATAGACCTGTTGAAGTGCATCCAGAGAAGGGCCTGATCCAAGGGATGGAACACCCCTGTTATGAGGATAGGCTGAAAGAGCTAGAGCTGTTCATCCTGGAAAAGAAAAGTCTGTGAAGTGATGTTATAGTGGCTTTTCAGTATCAAAAGGGGGTCTACAGGAAGGGACAGGGCCAGACTTTTTTCATCTTCTTTTCAGGACAAGAGGAAATAGGCACAAACTGAAGCATAGAAAGTTCTGCACAAATGTGTAACATAACTTCTTCATGGTAAGGGTGATGGAGCACTGGAACAGGCTGCCCAGAGAGGTTGTGGAATTTCCTTCTCTGGAGAAATTCAAGACCTGGCTGGACACCGAGCTGTGCAACCTGGTCTAAGGAGTCTGCTTTGACAGAGGGATTGGACTAGTAATCTAGTCCAATCTCTAGAGGTCCCTTCCAGCTCCTACAATTCTGTGATTCTGTGAAAGAAAGGACAGTCTTTAGCAGGGTCTGTGGTGATAAAACAATGCAAAGTGTTTTCATGCTTAAGAGGGTAGATTTAGGTTAGGAAAAAGTCTTTTACAGTGAGAGTGGTGAGGCACTGTAACAGATTACTCAGAGATGTGGTAGGTGCCCTGTCCATGGAGACTTTCGAGGCAAAGCTGAATCAGATCCTTGGCAACCTGATCTAGCTGTGGATGTCCCTGTTCCTTGCAGGGGAATTGGACTAAATGACCTTTAAAGGTCCCCTCCAACTCTAAGAATTCTGCAATTCTGTGATCCTATTTGGTACATGTCAGAGTAGATCCCAGTCTTCGTGGAATACCTCACATCTTAAGGCACAAGTAGTTTCAACAGTTCTTGTTTCAACTCAGCCAGTGAAACAAGATTTTGTTTTCATTAGTGAATCATCACATTTGAACACTGTTGTCTGTAGACAAACTCTGACCTAATGTACACAAACGTCTCCATCAAAAGTTAACCACTGGCAATTTTCACAACATTATGTCAATGGAACTAGAGAATTCTGTGCAATAACTACTGCCAGCAAGGAAAGCGACTTACTTTTTATGTGCTAAAAGGTTTTCATTCTGCAAACTGTGGTTATTCTGATTTATTTAATTTTTACGTATAAGCATCAGCATAAGAAATGTGCATTTCGTACTCATAAACAGCCAAATAACACTACAGCATCTCAAATTTTTAACTGAAATTTTATGTGTACATTTTTATTAAGATTGGTATTTCTAATTGTGATATTTGCAAAATTTGAGTTTCATTTACTGAGCAACAGTGCCGAAATACAAACTATTTTCATCAGTATGTGTTAAATTTTATGACAGTTCTTTTTCCTTAGCACTGATTCTCAAGCCTCTTTACTTCACGTTCTCTTCAGGAAGAGGAAGAATTTTTAATTTTTTGAGCTATTGCTTACAGACACAGGCTTAATTGTAAAAATCAATTTTTTGTAGCATTCACAGCCTTTATAGAAAGATAGTGTAACCTTTCCTTTGATTTTTTAATAGTTCTTATGCAGATTTGAGGCATATTACAGAGCAGTAGAACATGGTAAGAAGTAAGACTGAAATAATGAAGCATTCAATAAGAATTTCTAGTTGATGAACAGACTCATTTTTATTCATGGTAGATGCAGTATGGTGGTAATTCTAATTCTACAAGGTCCAGTCTACAGCAACAAACACCACAGGGAAAGTTATGAGTAACATAACTGTTTACAGAGCATGAACATATTTGTTTTTTGATATCCTAAAATACTAAAAGAATTATCTTATTAAAACCTGCATTGAACCTATTAACTACATTCTAGTTAATACATAAGAAAAAAATCACTATGTGATGAAAAAGTAAGTGAAATCTAAGGAGGTAATAATTGAAAATAACTTTTCTATGAAGACAACAACAACGACAACAAAAACTAACTCTTACTGTCTGATACAATTTAACAGTTTGTCTTCTGAGGATTGTAAAGATTGGATACTGAATGTTAAGTTTAGCATTCAGTTACTTATAAATCATTTCAATCACTTGTAGTACCTCTTAGATCTTAACTCACAGAAAAACTATTATTTGCCCTAAACAAACAAACAAACAAACAAACAAACACATTGCCATGTAAATTCAGATTAGATAAGACAGAAACTTGGGAATAGTCCAAGAATCAGTTAATTTTCTAAATATAATTTAAATGATTCTTGAGCCTATTTACCACAGCCCAGACAGAAAGAAAGGAAATTTAAGTGAAGACTTTAGACAGTAGATGACAGCCTAGTCAGTACAAAATTTCTGTACTTTATAAGATTCAGATAAACCTGGTTGATATAGCTTTCTGACACTTGAATAACCTTTTATTGGTTATTCCCATCATTGCTGAGTTAAAGCTAGATTCTACTGACTTAAGACAGTATTCATAACCTACTAATTAACCAGAATGATTATCTGTTAAATTTATAAACAGAAGTATTTTACAATAATTCTGAGTTGAAAAAGATGGGATGAGTGTAATCTTTTCCTGAGGCTTTATGTATCCATCGAAGTTTACACTGGAGGAAATGTAGAAGGCAAAAAAATTACAGAACCATGGAAAATAGTTCCTGTCAGCATAAAAATATTCAATTCATTATAATAAAAAATACTTTGTCTAAACCAACTAGTAGGACAAATTCCACAAATATTGTGGAAATAGTATTTTTTATGTACATGGAACACTATTTATCTCTTGTAGTCATTTTGGTGTACCTCACCTAACCATTTCTCTGCCACTGCAGAACTGTCAGGCATTGTGATATATAGGTCTTTTTGAACCTTAAATAAAGGTCTCTTGGCTGTCAAAATGCTTTTGACTAACTCAAAGTTTATTTTATGAAATCTAATTGTTTGAGATATACATAAACTAATAATGTACACTTTTTGTCAAGAAAACCAATGGTAGCCCGGGCTGAATTAAAAAAAGCATGTCCAGCAGGATGAGGGAGGTCCTAGTGCCTGTCTGTTCTGCCCTTGTGATGTGCTACCTAGAGGACTGTGTCCAGACTGTGGGCTTGTGACACAAGAAAGATTTGGATCTTTTAGAATGGGTCCAGAGAAGAGTTACAAGGATGATTAGAGGGCTGAAGCGCCTCTCCTATGAAAAAAGGCTGAGGGAGATTGGATTGTTTGGTCTGGAGTAGAAAAGGCTCAGGGGAGATCTAATTGCTCCTTTCAAGTACCTAAAAGGGAGATTATTAAAAAGATGGAGACAGACATTTTACACTGTCTGATAGCTTCTCTCCAAAAAGAGAGGAGATTTAGGTTAAATGTTAAGAAGAAATTCTTTACTCAGAAGCTGGTGAGGCACTGGAATGAGTTGTCCATAGATGTTGTGGATGACTCATCCTTGGAGGTGTTCAAGGCCAAGCTGGATGGAGACATGGGCGGGCTGATCTAGTGATTGGCAATTCTGCCCATTCCAGGGGATTTGAAACTAGATGCTATCTGAGGTCCCTTCCAACACATGCCATTCTATTATTGTATGATTCCCCAAGAACTAAATTTTTCTATGGTGCATTCCCAACCAATGTTTTTTGTTTTTTGTTTTGTTTTTTTTTATATATATATAGGGCAGGGTACAACCTTTATTCAACAAGTGTTATCAGTAATAATGTAGGAAATTTACAAAGTTTCTATAATCTACACAAGAAGTACAAAAAGCAAGAATATGGCAGTGATATTAATATTTGTTATTCTGCCTAAATTCTACACATCTTTATGTAGAAAACTACAATTGTGACTGAGGATTTAGGGAACTGCAATGTGGGCATTTGCAAAACTGGGAAAATATATGATTTAGTTCTGGCAGTCAAGTGGAAAATTCCTTCTCTTTGGAACAGAAGGTGCATGTAACTTTAATGAGGAGTGCTTTATAAGGGGTATTACTGTATACAAATTTGGTTTCTAGGTGATAAACACCCTAGTGAGATTAGCCAGAAGCCAGCAAATGAGAATTAATATTGGACACTGCTGTTGGTAACAGATTTCTGTTTCTTTTCATGGATTTAATGAATTTATAAGCTGCACATTTACGTGACAAACATGCAAACACTCTCCTTCCTAACAAAACTCAAAATAACTACTTAGAATAAAATGTTTTGTAAAGTTCTTGTCTTTCTTCAAAACTCTTGTTTGTGCTAACTGATACATTTGTCAGTAATTCCTACTATCCTCAACTTTTTAACACAGAAATCCATAAAAGTTTAAATCATCTTTTTAATGTAATAATCTAATGTAGAAGACCAAAAGAAATGCTAGAGGGACATTTTATTAAGGAGTGCAAAGCAGTAAGATATCAGTACGGTAATTAAAATCAATGAGTGTCCATCACCATGCCTGAAGGTGTGAAGAAGGTTAAAACTAATTAGAAATATCACTAAAGGTCTATTTTCAATGAATGGGGAGATTCCTTTGTGGATATCACTTCACAACCTGAGATCAAGAGAGAACAGATACAAAGGAATAAAAACCAGTTATATAGTCTAATTTTTACACCCTGGGAGACATAAAAACATGAATCTATTCAAAATAGTGCTATGTAGCTGGCTTTCAAATATCGCCTGTTTTCCAGGTGTTTTGCTTCTGAACCCATTTAAAATGGATGTTAATATGAATGAAAGTGTTTCTGGCATAGAAGGCTTGGATCAAGTTCTGCTTGGATCAAGTACATGTTACAACAGGTGATGCAGTTACAAAAGCTAATTCATATATTAGTTTGATAGAGTGAAAAGAACTGTGTTTTGGAACTATGGAACTATTTGTGATGCCCTTATCTTCAAAACAGACAGGTTTGTCTTAGAGATTAAAGGGCTTCTGTCCTTCCGTGTTTATGTTCTCTGTCATACAACAAAGAAGATGTAATACTGCAAACTCTGTTTGGGAGAGAGAGAGAGAGGGAGAGAGAGAGACAGGGAGAAGAAAGGAAAGAAAGGAAGGGAGAAAGGAAGGAAGGAAGGAAGGAAGGAAGGAAGGAAGGAAGGAAGGAAG
>NW_024885532.1:15764929-15818587 GCF_019232065.1 Centrocercus urophasianus
AAGGAAGGAAGGAAGGAAGGAAGGAAGGAAGGAAGGAAGGAAGGAAGGAAGGAAGGAAGGAAGGAAGGAAGGAAGGAAGGAAGGAAGGAAGGAAGGAGGAAAGAATTCAGTCATAAAACCTTGGATAATAGTAAGAAGTTAAACCTGGTGAATTAAAGATTTTAACATTAATTTTAATCCCACTGATTACAGAAGAACTTACTCTTTTCAGTAACCATTTGTGGATCTATCTTGAAATATTTGGCTAGTCATTGTACATTTCTCTTACTACTTTTCAAAAGAGATGATGACATACCTGAGCTCCACACTGATAAAATGAACACAAATCTGGTATTATATTTGATATCCAAAGTACAACTCAGATAGTAAATTTCAATTCTGTTTTCTGTGTAAAGGCTAAATATTATTCTTAATATCTTCTAACTATCCCAACAGTGTATCAAATGCATTTCTGCTCCAAGCAATGAAAATACAGAGCTGCTCCTAGAAAATCACATTTATCAACTCCAGTCATAGCAGTAAGCTATTTTTTGTTCTGTTTGACCTTACAGTCAATATAGCTCAAAGTGATTGAAGTACGGATTTGATTCCACCTTGCGCATCATCTGAGCTGTTTACTATATTCAAGGCAATTACAGCTGTGCAAACTAGTGATGATATTAGTGAGCGTAAGTGCAAACAAGGGACTATTTTGGCCTACAAAATCCTTATTATTGGTGATAACTGATGAGATGAAAAGAAGCCAATTTGATTCTCAAAGCACAAGCTGAGTATACACGGCTGACGATATCTAAATATTTACTTAAATGAGAGAACGTGATATACAGAAACCTTCACAGGCAACAAACATGTACCTCCAGAGACTTTATTCCCTTTTCTTCCTTTCACAGAATCACTTTCTAAAGCAACAATGAGCTTTATGACAAAGACAATGTTATTATACTAATTCAATATTAAGAAAGCGCCATCATTATATTTATTATAGAACAGAGTAAGAAAGGGAAAGGGAAATACAATTTTGTTGAAATATGATTGGTCATGAAATTATTTCTTGTGAAAAAGAAAATTTAAGGATAATAAATTATTTTCATGCAGTATATTAATTCTCTCATTTAAAAATAGTATTATATATAGTAATAAAGATAATTTAAATATCAAGGAATGAGACAACAAACAAACAGGAAGGAGGAATTCTTGATTACTTGATTACAGGATTTCTTGATTACTGTGATCATCTAAATCTATAAATAATTTCTCTTTGTTTAGACAACATTGCCTTTATGATATATCTGATTTTAGTGAATTAAAATTAGTCTTTTTAAAAAAATTCTTATTTAAATGAGAATACTTACCATGGTTTATTTTGTACAGATATTGAAAAAAATTATTACATTCTTTTTATTTCTACTAGACATGTTTTCCCATTTCTGAGTTCAGTAGATGTTATGGTTTAACCTTCAGGCACCTAAGCACCAAGCAATAATTAATAATTTGTTTATTCACCTACTCTCCTGCAGTAGGATGAAGAAAAAAAATGAGAGAACAAAAAAATCACCAGCATCTTGTTGGTACCCAGCCAGAACCCAAGAAATAGTCCTCTGTCCAGCTCCATCTAGTTTTATTGCTGAGAATGTTAATATCCAGTATGGAATATCCCTTTGATCAGTTAAGGTCAGCAGTCCTTGCTTCTTGAGAAAACCTAGCTTTCTTATTAGCAAGTAATATGAAAAGCCAAAAAGTTGTCAACACAGCTAAGCCATAACTAAAACATCAGTGTATTTTCAACAGTATCTTCCTCCTAAACTCAAAACACAACAGCATACCACCTTATATGAAGAAAATTATCTTAACCAAATCTGGGACTAATATATGTCAAGACAAATAATTTATCATGTTATCATAAGGTCCATCTGCTTTTAATCTTTTTTTTCAAAATGCTCAGAAGTAAATTTTACATTGAACAAATTAGATAAACATATTTGAGAATTCATTCCCTTTGTTTTTCCTTATATATTTAACTGATAAATAGCATCTCTATACAGAATATACTTCGTCTCAAATCTTGTCTTTGCTCTCTTCATGACATTTGATCAAATGTTTTTTTAAGTTGAGTTTTCAAATCTTCGTGTTGGCTGAAATACACTAGAAGATAGTAACTGTATTTGAACGAATTCCATTAAAATGTAGGAAACAGCCCACATTCATTTGGAATACAACATTTATCTTATCTTGGGTCATTTAATTGAGATTACCATAAATTAAAACAATACTATAAAGGGTAAATGTTACACCTAACCAATTATCATCTGTGGCCTCGAAGGAAAACACAGCACTTAATCCATCAAAGCAGTTTAACAAATGCATTTCTGAAAAGAATTATTTTCATGTTCATAGCATTCTTTCTGTTACAATGTATATCCTATATCACATTTTTTTTTTTCTTTTTTCTTTTTTCTTTTCAGTCTGATAAGGGATGTTAGCAAGTGTGTTATAATTAAGCTAATAGAGTAAGCTCCACAGTGTCAGATCGAGGAAAAATGATGAAGTAGTCCCTCCTTACAGTATGTTAATATTCCTGGAAAAATTCATAAACTAATGTTGTGTATGCCATGCTCGTATTAAAAGTATAAATTATGCATATTGGAATATGCGATCATCTAACTTCTACTTACTAATTCCATTAGTGTTTCTGTTTGAAGGAAGAACTGAGAAAACATATTTCTTATCAGCATATGTCTACCAGTTTGTTCTTGGGTACTCACAAGTTGAAACACATATTTAAAAAATCTGGAGAAAAGAATCAGAGAACGACTTAAATTTGGCGTTCCTACCTTGATTCTAGAATCCATTCACAAATGTCTGAAACAATTATTTTTTAAAGTGATCTAAGTGATTGTATATTCATTGAGTACATTCTGGATGATTCAGGCTTTGTAAATATAAAACTTTAAAAACCTATAACCTTTAGATATAAGGTTATATTGCATTTGATTTTACTTTGTACACTAAGATCTCAGAGTAATCATTCATTTAGAATTATAAAATATCCTGAGATGGAAGGGACCCACAAGGATCATTGTGTATAAAGCTTGGCTCCTCTGGACCACCAAAAAAGTTAAACCAAATGTCTGAGTGTTGTCCAAAGACTTACTGATCTCTAGCAAGCATAGTGTCATGACCAGTTCTCTGGGGAACTCATTGCAGTGCCCAAAAACCTTATTGGCAAAGGACATTTTCCTAATCCCTAACGTGACCCTCTCCTGATGCAACTTCATGTCATTCCCTCAGGTCATATTACTGTCACTAGAGAGAAAAGACTAGTGGTCTATCCTCAGAAATTTCTCCTCTAGTCTGAGTAAACCAAGCAAATTTAGCCACACAGAAACACTGTCAGTCCATGGAACAGGAGCATTAACTCTTTTACGCTCAGTGCACTACATGATGTTACGATGTGGAGTAGAAATAACAAGTCGTAAAATCATGACAAAACCATTTTCTGATGGGAAGATTATGACTTAGTTGCCATCACTGAAACATGGTGGGATTGTTCTCACGATTGGAGTCCTGCAACAGGCTATAAGCTCTTTGGAAGAGATAGACAAGAAAATGGAGTGGTAGCCTGACACATTAGACTAATTACAAAGCAATAATACTACAATTGCATTTTTAACATATTTGTAACTTATTGCATTGGTTACCATAAAAATCTTCATTTCACACTGTCAAATATATTTTTATAAACCAAGGCAATCTGTTTTTTTCTGCAGAGGGAATGAACTCCTGTAGATGAATTTCAGAAGGAACACTTCTGTACAAAAACAGAAAATGATTTCTGGAAAGATTAAGAAATAAAATGTTAAACCAAACATAATGAACAAATCTGAGCTGTTAACTCTCCTACACTGAAGACTTAGTAGAAGTTGAGTAAGATTCTGTGTGTATAACAAGAAAGAAGGGAGAGACATTTCTCTTTTATTTCAAAGAGGAAGAAATAACATTAATACAAGAAGAAATAATTTGACATTTCTTTGTTTCTGTTGCATAGATTCACCATGGAAATGTTACATAAGTATGATAATTACTTTTAAAGTAATGCCTCCTATTTTGTCATGATCTCCCATGACAGAGGCAGATATCTGATATGCCAGTAGAGGTTGAACTTTCTGTCAATTTGCCATTACATTTTATTGCCATGTGACAAATGATAGCAGAGAGGTAGTCTGACAAAATGTCATCTGTCATGAAAGTGTGTATAAAGCAAAGGTGGTTCAATGAGTTCTTCGGAAAAAAAAAAAAAAAAAAAAAAGAAGAAGAAGCACCCACTGACATTAATTGATGCTTGCTGAACATTTTGAACATTTATGGTGACCAAACAGTGGATGTGAGCACAGTGAGGTGATGGGTGATGCACTTTAGCAGTGACGGCAGCAATGGTGTCACTTTCACTGTTGCAGAATTTTACAAGCACGGCATATGGGCAGTTCATTACTGGTGAAAATGCATAGTGGATGGTGGTGTCTTTGTTGAAAACAGTGTTTTGTAGCTGAAGACTTTAGCTGTCAAACACCTCTTACTCATTTGTTTCATCAGAAAGATAAAGATAAGATTTTTTTTTTTGTCATAATGCATAGTGTGAATTATATATCACGACTAATCCTTAATAGTCTTTCTAATTTTAACAAAAGTTTTAACAATATGTGGCACTTCTGAAAGAAAACTACTACCTCTAATTTCAAGCCATTAAAAGCTTTTGTTCTACTTTTACACTCTACATTTTCTACTTTAATTTTTCTAATTCAGGTTATGTTATTTCCTTAATTCTGAGCTATTTAACCTAAGTAAGAAAGGAAACGATGGAATTAAGTGATATTTAGGGGAATTTATTAATCTTGCATTTATAGTCCAGTCACAATAGGATTCTTTAAACACAGCTTAAACAAAGTGAACTTCATGTGGTTAAGATGAAAGACATATCAAATCTTCCAAATTTGGATGATTAATCAGCCAAATTACATAAATTTTACTAGTTACGAAGTTTATGAAAAAATAGATTCAAGATACTCCCAAAATGTCGAGTAGCCAGCAGGTAATTTGTCCTGTACAGTGAAATAATCCTTTAGGAAAATTTCAGTTTTGCTAAATATGAAGAGTGATTTTTTGTTAATTTATTTGCTTCAGATTTCAAAGTACGGGGAAGATGCACTTTCTTTAATCAAAACACGTATGTGAAAATTATTCTTACGCACTATCTTTCATTGGCGGTTAATGTAGTCAGTTTTCAGATCAGGCAGGAGAGAAGGAGAATTAGAGAAGGTACGTAAACTGACAACTTTAGAATTGTTTAGCAATTAAATATTCACTACTTTCAGATGATCTCTCTACAGGCAAACACAGGCTCTAACAACTGCAGTATTTCAAATCAGCTTTGGTTTTTCTGACGGCCTCCACAGAAATTCTATTAATGAACAATGCTTATTAATATGACAACACTATGACTCACAGATACCTCTAGAGTATCTTTGACTGAATTTTATTTCCTCCTTCATATTTCTCCTACTACCTTCCTTTTGCTAGGCTGCAGTCACTCACATTAGGTTTCATATTTCATATGCAACAGTGTGAGTTCCTACTGAGGGTACAGGATTACAGAATTAATATCTCAAAAAAAAAAAAATCCATGTTGATGTTTATTTAATTTGCCTAATTTTCATTATCATATCAATTTACCTAATTAGATAAAAGTCTTGTAAATTTATCACATATCTGTTGTCATGACTGGATAAATAATCTTAGTTCCTCAAGTTTATACACATTTTTAGATTGTAGGTTAATCTTTCCTGTAGTAGATAAACTCCTTGTAATTCTACTAAACAGAATATGTCAGGATTTTTTAGCTGAAATATGAATTTTCTTTCCTTGCCTTGTGTGTCATAAGGTAATGTGAAAGGAAAGGAGCACAGGGGGGATATAGGGGAAAAAAAAAAAAAAAAAAAAAGATTTTCAACTTGTGAATGTAAAAAAGGCTGCATTTTTGTTCTAAAATTATCTAACAGTTACAATTATGGTTCCAAGTTTCACGTGATCTGAGAAATAGAAGATTTATTAGGCACCTAGATACCTAGTTAGAGAACAGAACCAGTGTTTCACTAGTTCTGTTTTTGAGAATTAATTCTTAAACTATAATTCAATAATTATTTTAAAATCTTATTTCTAGTAAAGATAAAATAAGGCACATTTCCATCATAAAAATACAGAAAACCATGATAAACCATGACAAAATACTGAAGGTCATCTGTGTTCTGTGAGATGTTTTATTGCACAGGGAAGATCAAAATATCTTGCTTACATTTCCAACAGGGAAGATCAAAATATCTTGCTTGCATTTCCATCAGTATTTATCTAGAGTTTAGAAACTACCTTAAATTTACCTCTGCTGCATAGGACCCGTGACTTGGTGAATAAATGGTCTGTAAATAGCTAAACATACTGAACAATTTCTCTGAACTGAACTAGGAATCCTCACTGATGTCTAAAGTAAGAATATGGACAGGAAAGTCTTTTTTTACCCATTCTTTCATTTGAATTTAACAGCTACTTTTAATTATCAACATATGTATTAAAAAAAAAAAAAAAAAAAAAAAAAAAAAGGTTTGAATACAGAAAAAAAGAATTTTCTTAGAAAAAACAAACAAAAAAAAATTTGACTTTATGAGTCTGTTACCATGTTATGAGTCATAGTCCATTAACACCTATCTAACTAACATTCTGCCTGTGTGGAGTCTGAGACTATCTTTAAAATAGGGTTATGGCATATCCTCAATTGTATGTCAAACACATTTTTGTTTTGTTTTGTTTCTTTGTTATTTTGTAGGAAATACTATAGAAACAAACCAAATAACTACTATCTGCTATAAGACAGTAGTCAATGCTACTCCATTCTTTCTAACAATTACAGAGTGTTCAATAAAGGGAAACCTCATTATTCAGTGCCAGCTGAAGTGGAAAAATTTGAATCTTATACCAGAGAGAAATACAAATGATGAATCAAATTAACAGTTCTGTGTGCTCAATAACTGTATCTAATCTTTTATGACAGCTGGTACCTGACAGTGAGTTATTTAACCTAGTATGTGCTTCACTAGCTGTTCAATAAGCCTTTTCATGGAACTGAGATTTGCTGAGTAATACAGTTCTCCTATCTTACCTACTTATTCTACAGTATAATTGAAACTGTTTCAATTTCTAAATATGCAACACAGGTCTTAAGAAGAAACAATTTTGTTACAGCTGAAATGCTTGCAGAAAATAACAAATATAGTAAAAATAAGTTCAAGCAGTCAAACACACAGTCACAGCACATCACAACAATAAATATATATATATATATTTCCAATTCTTTAAGTTACCGTGTTAGAAATCACAAAAGTACTACAGATACAAGCAGAAAGACAGTGAGTCTTGAAGGGTTAGAGAAGAAAAGCCTAAATAAACTGTGCCCTAAATATGTGATGTGATTTCCAAAAATTTGAGCTCCTGCTGAAGTTAGTACAAGCTATAAAAACTGTTAAACATTTTCAAAAATAAGCCTGTTGTTTTTATTAACCAAAGTATACTGTCTATTGAATATATGCCCTGTGGTATGGATGGATCAGAAAACATGAAGATTTTCCATATCTGCGTAGCAGACGTACTAGCAGCAACAGAATCAGAATCTACAGAAGTATCAAAAGATGGGAGTGTTCATGGGTGGATTTTTAAGTGCATCACAAAGGGACAGAACAGTCTGATTGCCAAAGTAGTTAGGAAACCACAATCTCTTGAAGCAGTTGTCCATTCTTATAGTACATTTTTCTCTTTATTTTAAAACAGTTAGAACAGAAAAAAAAAAAAAAAAAAAAAGATTTGTATGCTAGGTAAAAAAAATTAAAAATGTTGATGAGGAATATCATTAGTAATAATAACAAACATGAACAAACAATTATCACTATTGTCTCTGTTGGAACACATTAGTAAATTTTGCTACAAAGGACAGAATGATCATGATTTAATCATCCAAGAGAACAATGAGAAGGAGACTATAATCATGTTTAACTGACTGCAAACCTCTATATCAGTCTCTGCTCCCAGCTTCCAATTGGTATGCTTTTGGGTATGGATTCAGTGCATACAGGTTACCCTGAAAGTAATGCCTCTGTTTCTATGGAAACAACAGATACAAAGAGCACAATATTAGTATTTGATAGAGCAAATTATCAGCTACAAAACATTATTTTTCAACATAATCACCAACATTAGTTGTATATTTATGACAGTGAGGAACAAGGGCTTTTTTGTGAGGTACTTGGCTCTGGGCAGATGCATTAGTAGCTGAAGCAAAGAGTCATCTTAATGGGAGAGAGGAGCCCTTGTCAGGGAGTAGTTATCAGGTGTCCTTATCCTTGTGGTAGCAGTGCTCTAATGTGGCAGAGGCAGGGCCAGGAGAAACAGGGCTACCCCCTACTAATATACAAGGAGGCCCCTAGGGAGGGCAGCATCCAACTTGGCCTTGAATGCCTCCAGGAATGGAGTATTCACAACTTTTCTGGGCAACTTGTTCCAGAAGTAAAAAATTTCTTCCTACCATCTAAACTAAATCCCTTAAAATCTCTTAAAATCTATTAAAATCTGAGGTTAAAATCCTCTATTGTGTAGTCACTGTAAGTGTAAAAAGTTGTTTGTCTTCCTACTTATAAGCTCCATTCAGGTACTGGAAAACACAGAAGTCCCTCTGGAGACTTCTCAAGATAAACAAGTCCAGCTCCCACAAACATTCCTTACAGGAGAGGTGCTCCAATCCTATGATCATCTTCACAACTCTCCTCTGGACCAGCTCCAAAAGCTCCATGTCTTTATACTTGGGGGCCCCAGGCCTGGACGCACCAGATAGGGCCTTACAAGGGCAGAGTACCGGGGAAGAATTCTCTCCCTTACACTGTTGGCCACCCTTCTTTTGATGTAGCCTAGGATACATTTGGCCTTCCAGGCTGCAAAAGCATACTGCTGGCTCATGTCAAGGACCCTGAAATCCCTCTCTGTAGGGCTGCGCACAGTGAGTAAATAATAATAATAAAAAAAAACCTGTAACAAGCAAACAGACAAAGTAGTGTCATTGAAGATAATGCATACATACATACATCCAGTAGTGACACAGAAAATTTCTAGGCACTGGAATGTGGTCCTTTGAGATATTTCTCTCTTAGAAGATTCTTTTCATCTGTGCTAAGCAGTGGCATCTTAATCAATCCTCAGCAATGACTGGAGATTCAGGAATTTCCAAAGTTCAGACTTCATAAGCTTTTTTGTCTGTGGATACACCAATTTAGAGCGTGATAAGTCCTCCTATCATAAAATGCAGACATATATATATATATATATATATGTGTAGAATGAGAGGATAGCACAGAAGTGCAAGGACTGGAAAATTACAGCACTATATCAGTAAAACTGAGAACTTTATTCAGTTTTCAATTCTAACAGTAGTAAGAAAAGTTAGCCTTACTGAAACTAATGTTAAAGAGAACTGAGATTTTTGTTGTTTTTCTGTATTCCAAAGATGAATGAATTTCATACATACTGGACATGCTAGGTTATGTTACCAAATCACATTCTGACAAACTATTTTTGTATGATAATACTTCCTTTCTATGTTCTGTTATTTTAGTTCCATTCAAATTGAGCTTTTGACACAGTAGATGTAATTATGAGTCTTGGTGTAACAAATATGTGTCTGCTTCTGATTGGAGGAACATTACTGATAAAACGGGGTGAAAAGCTGCATAATGGTCACTGAGGCTGTAAAAATTTCATGCTGTTCAAGATTTCTTTTTCATCCGAGCTTGAATTTTGCCTTAGTATGGAAGTCTGTGTCATTGAATAAAGCACTTTTGTGATTAATTTTATTACTCCCAAAAAGTATTAGTATATTTTAAGTTTAAACTATGTAGTAGGCAACAGGGAACATGAGCTACACACACTTTACACTTCTAACTCCACACTGACATAGTTATTGAGTGCATCAATTCTAAATCTAATCCTAACACATCTCTGATTTTGTATTATGCTGAGTTACTCAAGAAATTCTCATTCAATTCTCTAACCACTTTTCAGAGAAATTTATAACATACATTATGTCTCTCTACTTAACCTTAGCTTTTATGCTCTCTGTGCAATTAAGAAAGGTTATATTTTAGTCAAATGTTCTCTAATGATTCATTTGCAGATGTACTGGGTTTGTATCAAGCTTCCAGCAATTATACTGATCTTTGAAATAGGTTATTTTCACACATCACATAGATTAAAACACAGTAATAAGTACCTACTTTGTATTTAAATCAAGTAGTTAAGATATCAAGTAGTTTGCATATTTGGGCTTTTACATATAAATATGGACTCTCACTGAGTGCTTGGAAATTGTAAGATACTTTCTTACTTTGTGTTTCTCTGAAAAAAATTGAACAATAGATGAATGAGTATCTTTATATGAGAGTATTTTATCTGTGTTTGATTTGACATCTCTTGGATACACTGATCAAAGAAAAATTTCTTATCACATAATGATTAGTATAACTGTTACCACGAATCTGTTGCACTGCTTATTTTAAAGGTCAAAGTCAAAGATCAGAAGTAACAACACCAAAAAATTACAGAATTATAATCACTGTACAAAGAGAAGTAATTGAATATATATATATATGAATAGTAATTGACATAAATCCAGTCTAAAAACAGTTTCTTTTGGACTTAGTATAATACAACAGATAAGAATTTCAGTATAAGGTGGAAAATAAAAGGTGATTTTTGATTTGGAAAGGAAGGAAGGAAGGAAGGAAGGAAGGAAGGAAGGAAGGAAGGAAGGGTGAGCAATAGCACAGCATGTATGATATTCTGCTCAGCTCTCTTGGATCATCACCAACCTTCCTTAAGGGAAGGGAAACTGAGACCTGGCAAAAGCAAAATTGTGGATAAATAAGTGAATGTCCCATTTTGAGCTCCTCAGTTCAAAACTGATGGAGATTTCCAAGAAGGAGTTCAACAAATAGCTACAGGACCTGGAGCAGCTCCCTTATGTGGAAAGACTTAGTAACTTGAGTCAGTTCAGCCTGGGAGAAGGATGTCTGAGGAGACATCTGATTAATGTTTATAAATGTTCAAAGGGATGTGTAGATGTAAAACACAACCCTGAAGAGTCTTTGTAGTTTGAAATTTAGTAAACAGATTTTGAGGTGATTTTCCATTTTCTTTTGTTCTATTTCATAATATTGATTGAAATATGATTCTCTGCTTTATTCTACAAGACACACTAGATTTCTTTGTTTTCAGTTTAAGGGAAAAGCGGAAAGTATATATTCTAATATTTACTGAACTTGACTCAGTCCATTAGGAAATGGTGTGGGTTCAAATTCCGAACATATAAGAGAAGATAAATTTGTACTAAGATTTTTACTTTTTATTCAGAAGGTACGCACAATTTAACAAGGAACTAAGGAAAAGGAAGAGGTTGAATTTGCAAATGGAAACTCACAACAGTAGAGTAACATTGGACATAGAGAGTTAAATGCCTCAAAACTTTTCTCAATGAAGATGATGTGAGTAAAATGTATACATTTTCAGTTTCTAATACAGGATTAAATTCTAAGGGAGGATTGTTCCTCCTGGAACTACAAGCAAGCTGACAATCTCCACAAACTTAGTTCAGCACCAAACATTACCTTAAGTCAAAGTAAAATAATAATAATAATAATAATAAAAATCCTTTTCAATTTCATGATGATTAGCTGAGATGTTTAGAGCTATGATGCCATGATGGAGGAAACATCCTTGAAAAATATACTTGAAAAATAATGAAATCTAAAATAACTAAATGCAATCAATATCACTCATCAGTTTTACAGAGTCCCCTAGGAACGTACAATGACAATGCAGAGGCAAGGACCAAGGCATCTTTTTTCCACAGTAAATACTTGACTCTCCTGTTTTTATAGAAGCCTTAACTGATTTGTATGTCTTTCAGCTTTTGAGATCATATATCTTGCTTCAACAGTATTCAGCTCTCACTCTTACCTATTGAAATAATCATTCAACACAAGTCCTCTGTTTCCTGGATGGTAGTTAAAGTAAATAACATATTTTAGTGAGTAGTATCACCTACTCATCCACGAAATTTTATGCTGAAAATGTCTTAAGCTATTATACGTTACAACCAATTTTGCTACTTCCTTTGATTTATATATACACTGTTAGATTATGATCTCAACAGAATATGCATACCCTGATATCTCATTTCTGATATCTCAATAAATTTAAAGAGAAAATAGACATCAACTTGTTCATCCTTACTGCAATGAACACATCTCTAGGCTTATCTGTAATAAACCTATAGCAAGCCCAGACCTCTAAGCATTTTGGCCATGTGGGATAGTTTTGTTTCTGTTTCTCTTTTTTTTTTTTTCTTTTTTTTTCTTTTTTTTTCCCGTGAAGTATTTTGTTGGGTCTGTGAACATAAACTGGAACTAAATAGTAGTTTGCATGTTCGTGGTTTGTTTTTTTTTTTAATCCCCTCCTTACCTAGTCTTTGATCTCTGGGAGATAAGTAGTGCAACATAAAATTTATTCCTGTGAAAAGTCTCAAAATTGGACTGCTGACCTCTATGACTTCCTTTACAATGTTTGATGAAAAATATACTGTTTATTGTCTACTTTATCCAACATAGGTTCAAGCTCTAATGTCCCATAATGTACGAAGAAGAGACCATATCTTCACTTCCTATAAAATCCGTTCAGAGTATAACAATTAGAAACAAATCATTACTTGCTTGACTTGAGGTAATACGACATAGAAGTATAAGTGTTTCAGTCATGCTCTGGGAAGAAGTGTTGAGTTTTGGTGACTGTATGCAAAATGTTTCTATCAAATAATCATTGAAAAAGAGTAATAGGTATCATTTGATGTCAAAGAAGAGAGACTGGAATTCGCATTAAAGAGAACAACTATGAAGTTCTAATCATGCTATTTTTTTTTCTTTTTCAGTGGGTTGGGAATTGTTTTCAGTAAATTTATAATCTGTCAGGTAGGGCACAGAGCATGCCTTTCCTTTGAGGAGACAGGAATGGTACACGGAGGAAAGGAAGGTACATAACTCCATTCTCCAAGACATAGAAGGTAACTGATTAAGGGTAAATGGTCTATAATAGTTTCCTCCTGTTGTCATACCTCAAAAGAAATCAGTAATACCACTTCATTGTTCAAGTAATCTTATTTTGCTGTTGTTTCTAGAGAATGCTATAATTTAGGAGCTCAATGAGAATGAAGTCTCTGGGAGTTCTTTTTTTTTTTTTTTTTATGTCTGCCAAACATTCTTAAATATGAGGAAAGAATTGAAGTTGGCAGGTAAACTATGAATAATTATCTCTAGAACTTTAAAACAGAGTTGTAAGTAAACAGCAACCCTTTACAGTTTCTCTACTGAGACATTTCTCAAGCTAGACATGATTAACATGGATTTGCAAAAGCTGCAGTTCTGGACAAAATTTTCTATTTTCTACCTAGATCATTCTTCTAGTGTGTTTAAATACTTCATCTGGATCTGACCCTGAGTAGTTTGCCCAAAGATAACTGCAAGTTTGTGGCAGAATTTGGATAACAGTTTAGAAATTGCTGATAAACCTGCCTCATGATCAATCCATCAAATGAGCTGAATAGAAAAATTCATCTCCAGCTGTTAGAGAACACATGCTGTAGTAAGAATTAAAAGGAACCAGCTGTCTATAGCCTCTGAGAAATTTGAATAGACCTACATTTTTCCACACAATCATGCTGTAATTACATGTCACCCCAGGTGTTCTCAATATGATTACTCCCTATAAAACTATAAGTGAGGCGTGAGACAGCCCATACAGCTGCAGAAAAAAAAAAATTATAATGAAGCAGCAGGGTTTCTCTTTTTCTATATGTGCTTGTTTGGTTCTGTTTATATAGCCAATCTGTTCCCTGGGAATGCTGAGAGAGCCCTTATGGTCCTAGGCATCCAGGGACCAGAGATGCTGATCTATAGTTAAAGGAACGTGAAATCCAGATACATTTTTTGACAAAGTTATCTATCATATAGTCACTGTGAAAGCCATTCTGAAAGGCACAACCCCTTTTAGAAAAGAATATGCCAACAGAAAGAAACAAGAAAAGATATTATTATTTCCAGTAATTTAAGATATATATATATATGTTTATCTACTCAAGGAAACATACAGTTTGAAAATATAACCTATTGTATGCCTGTTCTTAGGAAGTTTTGAACTGTTATATACTGTTTCCCAAATATGTTTCCTAAGTCCAAAATATCTAGATACTTGACAGTTTATCTTTATCAACAGTATTTTATTTCACTCGTCAACAAATATTTAAAACAGTTATTGGACACGTGTACATAAAGAAATTATACCCAAAGGTTAGAGACATAGATTCTTATTCCTTCATCAAGGTGAGAATTCTAACCAGAAATTAAGGATGTCATCTGGAAATTTTGGATAGCTATAGAAGAAATTCTTTTGTATATTTCCAATGAATCAGGCATTAAGCATGGTCAGAGAAGGCTTGATTTTCAAATCATGCTAAATCAAGTGCAGCCAAAACATACAAACAAACAAACAAACAAACAAACAAAAAACAACAACAAAACATTTCCAGAGTAGAAACAGTGAGCCAGAGGTCTTTACACTTAAACTTGATACCTACTTTGTTTTGCTAAATTTAAACAGATTCAGTAAAGAATACCAGTGTTTAGCTGGCAATTATGGTATGTCTTCTTACGAAATCAACTCACGATGACTGATGTCTCAGTGTCCTAAAACCAATCTGAAGTTTTGTGTTAGAAAAGGTTCTCCTCATACAAAGGAGTTGACTATGAAATGTATACGGTCTTTTGGTAGCAGAACAGGCACGATTCCTTTCTAAACCTTTTTAAGGACAAAGATACAGAGAATCTCAAAAAATACAGCTAGTTTATATCTTTTAAAGCTTTATCTTTAATTACAAAAATATAGTTTCAGCAATAAAAATGGGCAAACAATGTTATATAAGTAACATGAAGAAGGATATCTACTTTTTTTTTTTAGGATATTTTTATGTACAGTCAGCTTCCAGAAAAACCATTCCAAACATCAGTAAGAGATCTTTTTATACTTTTATCTTAAGAGCATGGAAAAACTTTTACTTAATAACTTAAAAACTGTTTTTAAAATTCGAGAAACCTGGGTGACATTATTTGAAGTATCAATGATATGTATCACTGTATAAATAATTGCAAAGTAGGTGCCTTAACTCTGAAATCAATGCAAGTAAAAAAAATGACTATACTTTTAAATATAGGTTATTACATTTTTGAAACCCTTTCTTTCACAAATCACTTCTATTTTTTACATTAGCTATGAAGTTGTACCCCAGTATGATATATTTTAAATTTAGCACACTGACTAACAAGGTAGCTGAACCACTTCATCAGAGAGTTTCCACAGGAGGAAATACTGCATTCTTAATTAGTTTAGGAGCATATATTAGATCTTTCTGCTTATAAAAAGAATTACCCAAAATATTTGATTATTTGGACTATAAATAGTGTGAATTATGTATGGTTTTGTACTGAATATTCTCCTCTAAAGTCTTTTATAATTTGCAAGGATTTCCATAACCATGGAAATAAAGAATATCATGTTGGAATTGACTTATTAGATACCATTCAACCTTTAATCAAATTAATGTCTATGTCTACATTCCACGAACAATTGGCAGTAGAAAATCAATCAGGGCAGTATAATAAGTGCTATGTGAGTACATCAGATTCAGTAAGATACCTGGTTGAGAAAGTGATAAACACGCACACATACACAAATCTGAGGAGCAGAAGTGTATCCAAGAGTATCCAAGACAAGAACTCCTCACCTGCTGATTTATTAGCCATTATATATACACACAGGACCAGCATGACTCGATAGGAACTTTTTAACTCATAGGCATGGGAAAACATGACTATTGAAGGATATTTTCCAGCAGGGTTGGGGGCTGTGTGATGCCCCCAAAAACAGGAACTGTGAAAAACCAATTATGGGATACTTTGGGAAAACATCAGAGTCTGGGAAAGGGTGCATCGGATAAGAATAGGATGGAAAAATAGGGAGGTGGAAGACAAGAATCTAGTCACATATAAGTACTCACCAGTCAGTAGGCTTGTATGACTAATCTCTGCACTGAATTATCATGATCTGTCCTATCTTCTCATTAAATTCTTTCTGAAGTATCTTTCTATGTAACTTACCTTGCCTGTGAGTGCTGCAAAGTTTGGTTTCAGCAAGTAAAGAAAATGGGATAAGTGAAATAAAGTGTCAGCAACTAGAGTGACAAGAGTGTGTATTTTTCCCTAGTAAATTTTACCTAACTTGTGTAGGTGTAATCCAATAGAAAATTTCAAGATGACTCAGCAGGCAAGAAGGAGGAAGACCATTTTCTCATCAGATTCAAAGTCTGAGCCAGAGTTAGTAAGGGTGCCCACAGGAACTATTAGAATGTTGAGAAGCTTACATACAATTTTAAACAAAATGCTGTACATATATATCCAATCATGTTATTACTTCAGGCTTGTGTATGTAAATTATCTTCCTTCATATACTTGAAAGAGCTTCCAGTTCAGGACAGGTGTCAGTTGATTCTGGACCTTCCTTATGCCTCCCTGTGATTATGTTACACCTCCCTTGTCTCCAATTTTGATTTTTTCTCGTAACAGAATTTATTTATTTATTTATTTATCATAAGATCAGTTTGTTTCTCATAGTGCATCTAGAAAATGCTCAGGTCAGTGTTTAGACTTCTGGGCAGAAACGAAACAATCAGTTCCTAACTTTTAGACAGAATAGTTAACTTTGTCTTTACAGAACAGGCAATATGAAGCATAGGAAGAAAGTTAACACTTTCCTCAAAATTTTAAGTGAGAGTGGACATCCAGAGGTCATCTATTCCAAACTCCATCTTCAAGAGGGGCCACCTAGAGCTGGTAGTAAAGGACTGTGTCCAGGTCTGGATATTAAGCAGTTCAGGTGACCATCATATCTGAGGAATCTGTAAATGAGTCTTCATGTAACTTAAGAGTTAGAGTATGTACTTTAACTAGTGAATCTCAATCCTGATTAGAAAAACAGGAGAATTAGGACCTTGTCAACTGTCTTTGTTTTATGTGAGTGTGCTGTTTGCAGTTGGTGATGCTAGTTTTTTAGCATCCTCCGTATGAGTATGTTTTTTCTTCTCTGAAATACATATTTAGGCTCCCTAATGGACAAAACTTCCAAATGCGAAAAGAGCAATCAAGTCTATTGACTTGGGACACACATTAAGATATGCCATGTTGTCACAGGATGGATTTATAATGCCTACCAAAGATAACTTCTTGGATATTAAGCTACTTTTTAAGACTTGGATAAATTTCTGCACTTGCAGCCTTCCTGATTTCAACATGTTATTTTCTTTCTAAGTGTCACTAAACTTCACAGTAACTGGAAGACATCTTGGACAATAATGTGGAATTCTATCCTCTTTTACATGACTATATTAGAATAAAATTAATCGTATTTGACGAATATAAATCATACCTTGTGTGTGTTTTTTTTGTTTGTTTGTTTATTGTATTTTTTTCCAATTACCAACTATAAAGAGAGTCCAGAATAATTATTTTGGACACAAAAGTTTCTACTTTAGGTGCCTTTTTTTTTGTTTGTTTTGTTTTGTTTAGATAAATCTCACTGTTATCAAATATATTCTGCCCTTGTAGCTCACTCAAGGTTGTGATGAATTGGTTAATGCTGTGAGATGAATTCAGCCCTTGCAGAATAAAATATTGTTTAAATTTAAATAATAACAACTAAATAAGAATTCTGAATACAACAAAACTATATTGCTTATCTCTCCTACCTGAAGACTTATGCAAGACAAACTTAACTGAAGGTCTCAGGTGTGGAAGCTTGACTTCATCTAAACTTTGAATCTAACTTTACAAAAAGTGCCCCTTTATGAAGGTAGCAAAACTCTTCCTTTTTCACCTGTGATTTGAATTTGATCAAATTACTTTTACAGCTCTTCAGGTATGCAGAGATAGACTTCAAAGCATTTCATTTTCTGCATTGTCTCAGGTATTTGCTGGAACAGCTATTACCAACTCATTTGCTCTCTTCCATGTATTCTGGCAGCTCCTGCTTCTGTTAACCCCTTAGAATCATCAATTAAACAACACCAAATAACTAACAGATTGAAAATACTTTATGTATGAACTGTTATTTAGACTTTCTCTGCTGAAATAAATAGGAGGATTTTCATGAAACATAATCTAATGTGATTTGGTTTTGAATTGTAACTACATTTTTGTTTCTATCTGACATTCAATCCAGGAAGAGGAAAGAGTAGCTAAAAAAAAACTGCTGTGTATATATTAAAATGAATTCTTTATTACGGTTTCAGTAATCATTTTGTCCTATGTTGTGATAATCGTATCATATATGTTCAACAGGGTCAGATCAGGTTAATACTTGAATGCATAATTCAAGTGATGTGAAGTGGTGCTTCTAAAACTTGAAGAAGAGGGCTTTCATGAGGAGACTTATTTCTTTTTCTAGAGTTGCAATGTTTCACATTTTTTGTAACTTCATTGCTAAGGTAGCATTTTAGAAGCGTGACAAGTATTCTGAAAAAAAAAAAAAAAAAGAAAATCTTAAAATTACATTTCAGAAAATAAATATTTCAATAAGCTTCTCTTAGATCCACAAACCTTATCTAATGCAATATCATTTTAGATTTCCAAATGCAGAAGTATCATCCAATAAGCATTAAATTATATTATATATTTGTCATTTTCATTATTCTAGCATATATCACTCTTTCAAAATTCCCCAGTAGAAAAAAAAGAATAACAGTGACTGAAGTAGAAGGAGTTTCAACAGGCAAATTTAAACTTATGCAAGTTAATTCATTTTGACAAAAAGGTATCTTAAACTTTCATGAAATTCTTTCACTGGGCAAAATACAGACAATCCAAATGTAATTTTTGTTATGTTATACCAGAACAAACTTGAGGCAACGTTCACTTCATTCACTCAGTGCTGTAATTTTTTTCAATTGAGCAGATTAGAGATATTTAACCTGGACAATAGGAAATGTTTCGTAAATCGCATTTTAAATATAATAAATATATGGATTTTATTTATATTTGCATTTTTTCAACCACTTGCTGTAACTATTTATATATGAACAGGTACCTTGGAAGAAGTATAGACTTTGTAGGGGTGAGATCAGGCAGGCCAAGGTCCACCCAAACTACTACTTGTGCTCAGCTGGGTATTCCTATTAAAGTATAGGAGCACTGTAGCATTTTAAGACTAGTGTGGAAAGAAACACATTATGGAGAAAATTCAGCTTCATGGACTCTCAGAAGGCTATCTTATACATGTGCAGTGAGGAAATTCTTTAGTGTAAAAGACAGATAAGAAGTTTTTGGGAAATTTGCAGAGAAAACAGATATTCCTGAATATTCCCAATCATAGCAATTCATTAGGGAAGAAAGGCAGGGCACAAAGAGTAGATACACATTTTACCTATTTGTCCACATTTCTGTATGCATGTATATCAGCCTTCAGAAGACAGAGATGAGCACAAGAGCAAGAGTTATTTGTTTCCAGACTGCACTTTTTTTTTTCTTGTTTTTCACCTATGGTTGCAGTTCTTCAATATCAAAGGGTTTTTGTTTGTTTGTTTGTTTGTTTGTTTGCTTTTTAACATGGTTAATGTTAATTCTGTTGTTAAGGATTTGTTGATTTGAAGCTCAATATCAACGATGTTCAAACAGTTAATAAAAAATAATGTATCCTAAGTCATCTACATGAAAATATTTAAATTGTGATAAAGCTGTTTTCTAACTTTAAAGTTCCAGTTGCTACATCTGTGAGATTGTCCTGAAAAAAAAAAAAAAAAAAAAAAAAAAAAAAAAGGATGAATGAAGTGGTCTCAAAAACTTTACTTACATTTTTGTGATATTCATATTTTAAAACACTGAATATTCAATACATACTTCATGGAAAATGAATGTTTTAGAAACTAAGTAATAAACACTGAAGCAGTTTGTCAATTTTGTTTATTCAGTAAGAAACTGAATAAACTAGGATTGAAAGCCTCTGGATAAAAACTCTGCTGTGGATACAATGAGCTCAAAGGCATTTGATTTATTGAAGGCCTTAAGATTATAAATAACAATAACAGAGCTAAGCAAGCCTGATATGGCAGACTAAATGTATTTATTTGTTTTATAGCAAATGCTGGTTACCAAGATCAGTTTTTTTGTTGCTGTTTTTTGTTTGGTTTGTAGTTCTTTTTTTTCCTAATTATTATTATATTAAAAAAATATATAAAAAAATAAAGTCCTGCATGCCAGTCTGCATGAGTAGCAGTTTTATTGTGATGCATGGGTCTGCATTGTCAAGAAAGCAGTAAACGCTGAGCAAGTGTCCTCTACGGCACACATGTAGAGCTATTCAGTGCCACAGAATTCTACTCATTGAATATAAAAGCTATTTGAGTTATGTCTCTGTTGATAAATCAAACAAACCTGGGGAAATTTTCCAGAATTATAATTCAGAGAGCTCTAAGATTACACATGTCATGGCACAATATAATCTAAGTACAGCAGTCATCTTTGTTCTTGGAATCACATAGTAGGTTGAGTTGGAAGTAGCCTCTGGAGTTCATCAGGTCCAACCCCTCATTGAAACAGACACCACGAGCTGTCACCCAGGACTGTGTCCATAAAGTTTTTGAATAACTGATCACCACTGATCACCTGCTCATCAAGCTCACATCACCAGCTTCTTTAGAAGAATCTCATGTATTAACTATTGTCAACAGTTTAGGGGCTGGTTCAGCCCAGCTCTTTGACTAGCAGGGCAGAGGGATTTCACAAAATCCACGACTCTGGAAAAAAAAAGGGAACAGGGGACCACAAAATAATTAAAAGCAGCGGCAACAATCTGAGGAGAAACAAACTAATTTACTAAATATAGAATTGGAATGCAAGATAACATACCATAATACAATATAATTAGAATTGAAGTTAATAAATCAAATCTAATGAGAGAGAGAATGTCCAAAATGTGGATAGGCCTCACCACAATGCTGAGGTGAGATGCGCAGTCCGGTTGAGCAGCAGGGAGACAGAAGGAGAGTCGATGAAGAAGAGCAGACGAAAAAGAGCTTGTCAGGTGACCTTGCCAGGAATTATATCTCCTCTCTGACCGCAAAGTGCCCCGGGGAATGTAGTTCTTCTCTTCTGGGCAGGTACCCAGAACTTGAGCATTAACAGTTAAAGTCCCAGTGCCCCATGTGATGTTATGATGTGGAATACCAAAAAGCAAAAATCACAAAACCATGACAGCTATCTCATTCATGTTATAGTGCTTTCATCTGGGTATACTCTAAAGGAGAAAGCTGAAGTTCAACTAGTCATACTACAGAGCGCTCTCTGTTATGATTCATTTCTTATGAACATTCATCAGTGATCTTGCCTTGAAGTAAATAATCTTAGAGCATTAGGTGTTAACTCTATAGTCAAACTAAGAAACTCTGGAATTATTTTAAGCTTTGTTGCTTTTGTAAGAATGCTATATCTAAACAAGCAAAAAAATCCAACAACACATTTTTTTCTTCATCTAGTGGGATTCACAGAATCACAGAATCATAGGCGTTGGAAGTGAGCTCCAGAGATCATCAAGTCCAACTCCCCATTCCTATATGATTTGTTCATATTCTTCTCTAAAATGTCACTTGTCATTTTAGATTATTATCGTTGAAAACTATTAAGTAATGGAAGTAATAAAAATTAGTTTAAAATAAGAGAAAAAGTTTTCTTCAAAAGAAGGAAACTAGTCAAATGAATTTGAGGACATTGTAGACTAGGATTGTAATGAGAAGCAGAAGATACGCTGATCTTAGTGTTTCCTTCTCTTATTTTTTATATCATAATACTCCACAAAACTCAATTTCTTATTTGTATTTTTGGAACTCTTGATCAGCTCTCATATTCCTTTCCAGTAATCCAGCTATCATGCAACATAATTTAATGTTTTGCCTTCTTAACAAGTTTCAATCTTTATTTTTTTCCCTTATATTTGACATCTGGAAAAAAAAAAAAAAATAAAAATAAAAAAAAATCAACCAACCCAAACCCAACAGCAACAACAACAAAAAAACAAACAATGCTTTGACTATAGATGTAACTGTAGCTAGCTTATTATCTGTGTGTCTTCGTCTCCATTTGTATTTATATTTTTATAAGCAAACTATTGCATTGTTTGTATCATAGATTAATTAGTTTATTTGAAATTAGAAAAAGAAGGTGTGAAAAAGTTAACACAGCCCCCATTGTCAGTACAAGCTGGGGGATGAAAGGATGGAGCACAGCCCTGCTAAAAAGGCCTGGGGGTACTGGTGGATGAAAAACTGGACATGAGTCAGCAGTGTGCCCTCACAGCCCGGAGAGCCAATGGTATCCTGGGCTGCATCCAGAGCAATGTGGCCAGAAGGGCAAGGGAGGTGATCCTGTTTCTCTACTCTGCACTGATGAGGCCTCATCTGGACTAATGCATCCAGATGTGGAGTTCTCAGTACAGGAGGGACACAGATCTGCTGGACTGTGTCCAGAGAAAGGCCACAAAAATGGTCCCAGGGATGGAACACATCTCCTGTGAGGACAAGCTGAGAGAGATAGAGCTGTTCATCTTGGAGAAGAGGAGGTTGCGAGGTGATAACAGCCTTTCAGCATCTAAATTAGGGCTACAGGAAAAAATGGTACAGCCTCCTTAGCAGTGTTTGTGGGGATAGAACAATAGGAAACAGCTTCAAGCTCAAAGAGGGTAGATATAGGTTAGATATAAGGAAGAAGTATTTTATAGTGAAGGTGATGAAGCACTGGAACAGGTTTCCCAGTGATGTGGTTGATGCCCCATCCCTGGAGACTACCAAGTGAGGCTGAATCAGGCCCTGAGCAACCTGACCAAGCTGTGGATTTTGCAGTTCACTGCAGGGGAGTTGGACTCTATGGCCTTCAGAGGTCCCTTCCAACTCTAACCATCGTATGATTCTATGATCTTCACTGGGCGAACTTCCATCCCTTGATGCTTTAGAGCCCTCTTCATGTTCCAAATCTCTTCTGTATTTTGAACAGGCCAAAGAGGGTACTAAGACTTCATCACAATTTATCAGCAGTGTTCTCTGTCTCATCTTACAGGATATCTCTACTCTTTTTTGTAATGAGCAAGCTGAGGAGTCAGAAACAAGCACAGGACTAGAGGTGACTTTAGCCCTACTCAATAAATCTACAGCAGAATATAAGAATCTGTGAATTTATTGAATTTATGTTAAACTCAGACTTTTTGCTTCTGAATGTTTAACATTTGATGTCTCTGAAGCTAGAATAAGCTAAGATAGAGTGAAACTCACATGTTGACTACGTCTTTACCAGTGGCAGATGCAATCTGCTTTAAAGCTAAACTACAATGAAAAATATTTTTATTATGCCACAAATTATAAAATAATTCCAACAACAGCTCTAAAACACTAACAAAAAGACTATTTTCCAAATCAAACAAAATAATGGAGAAATCTATTACCTGGTGTTTTGGCTTAAAATGAAAAGTCTAAATATAATCTTGTTCTCGGCAGTTCTTGTCATGCATTCTCTCTATCTCTCTTGTTATATCTTCAGTGCTGATGCAATCCCTGTATTGAGTTGAAGCAGTTCATTGACTGGCAATAAAAAATAAAAACCATTCATTCCTTGCTGGGAATTTTCACAATGATCGATAAGTGAAGACAAGTGAGGAAATGGCAGAACTGTCTTAGATCTCGTCAAGGCAACCACATAGTAATATTCTCTAGAGAATTTGAAGGCACCATAATTGGCATAAGTTTCTTGCACTGAGCCATGAATACATAATACTGTTCTAAAAAAATTATCTCCTATTTAAAATTAGTTGGATCCACCCTCTTGTTTAGTGAAAAGGAGAAGAAAAATAAACGACAGCAATAAGACAGAATTAAAACTACGGTTCAATAATTGGTATTATCTTATTTTTTGTCAGAATTATTTACTTTCATCAACAATAATGCTGTAATAATTTGCTCACAATAACTGAGTTATGTCCAAGAAAATCTGTATTTATTAACTGTTTTTGAACACTGGAAAAGAACAAGACGTGAAAATAAATATATATTTTTTTTCTATAACAGATTAGACTTTTAACTGTAAATGTTAGAAGATGCTTAATCAGTAGGGAAAAAAAAAAAAAAAGAAAAAATATGACAGTGGAAAGCACTTTGTAAGGTATAACACATTGTGGGGCAGATTATTCCCAGATGTAGAGACTAGAAAAAAAATCCTATATGATTTTGTGTATCCTGTTCTGAAATGAGCTGTCAAGCACATATCAGGGGATAGAAGATGTTAAAGACCAAAGTGCTTCAAATGTCAAAGAAATTCAACCTCTGTAACAGTTTGAAACCATCTGTTGACATACAAGTAAGCTACTGAATGTCAAGTAAGTTAGATTTTGAGTTTGTAGTTCAAGACTTTGGAATCAGCTCTGCCCCTGTGTATTTTTTGTGAATCATAGTTTAAGTTTAATTTAAATAAGATTCAATACAAGTTGCTCTTTGAAATCCTATGGTCAAGTGCATCTTGTAGATATTTGTCAATGGTTTATGGGCCAGTTCGGCCCAGTTCCGTGACTAGGGGGGCAGAGGGATTTCACAGAATCCACGCCTCCGGAAAAAAGGAAACAGGGGACCACAAAATAATTAAAAACACTGGCAACGATCTGAGAAGAAACAAACTAATTTACTAAATATAGTATTGAAATGCAAGATAACATACCGTAATACAATATAATTAGAATTGAAACTAATAAATCAAATATAATGAGAGAGAGAATGTCCGAAAGGTAGATAGGCCTCACCACAATGCTGAGGTGAGATGCGCAGTCTGGTTGAGCAGTAGGGAGACAAAAAGAGCAGATGAAGAAGAGCTTATCAGGTGACCTTGCCAGGAGTTATATCTCCTCTCTGACTACAAAGTCCCCTGGGGAATGTAGTTCTTCTTCTCTTCCAGACAGGTACCTGGAACTTGAGTATTAACAGTTAAACTCCCAGTGCACTACATGGTGTTATGATGTGGAATACTGATAACCAAAAATCATAAAACCATGACAATATTTCTTCAGGTGAAATGAGGAAAATAAAGACAGAATCTATACATGAATGTTTAAACTGTGCACAAAAAGAAAACTTCAAGGAAAATACATCCACCTATGTTAAGGATAACTCTGGATAATATTATCTGACAGCAAATGCTGGAATTAAGTCCATTAAGGGGAAAAAAAATCCACTGTGATTCATAACTTAAAATATACAAATGCTTATGATTTGATTTTTGACCATAATAAAAACAGTAGTGAATTGTCATGAATATACATGATTAAAAATATTGGAAAATGATTACATGAATTTCAACATAAAATCCATATAGTAATCTGATGCTATGCATTAGAATATGTACAAACATAACAAATTTTGCAATCAGATTTCAAGGTTATGTTGCAATAAATGCAAATCTGATTGCTAAATTATGCATCTGGTGTCCAGAGTGTTGCATTCACATTTGAATTCGTCCTCAGGTGTTTCAGAAATATCAACTGAGATTTAACATGTCTATATAATATTGTGCCGTGAATTCTGCAGCAATCAAAGCAAACACAGGGAGGAAAAAAAAAAAAAAAAAAAAAAAAAGAAAGAGAGAAGAAAACCTAACCAAACCAAACAAAACAAAAGGGACAAAAAAGTGAGCAAAAATAACAAAACAAAAATTAATCTTCAGTAATCCTATATTTAAAATTTATTATAGATCTTCTATATATAAATATATATGTATACATATACATATAATATATAATATATATTCAATAGATTATCTCAGTAAAATGTTTCCAGTATGAAAAATAGAAAAGTTTAAAGATATATTCATTATAAGTCTATATTCTCTTAGGATTCGCTATTAAATTCATTTTGAAAGATAGAAATCCACATTTTTAAATGAGAAATCAGTTCAAATTCTGGACTTATACCAAAAGCCTTAACAAATTCAGTTTAAAAACTTGCAAACAAAAGAAACAACAGCAGCAAAAATGCACAGAAAGCTGAATTCCTTGTAATGAAACTGAGTGATACTCAAAGAAAAGTCCAAGATAATGACAGGGCAACTGATAGCAACAAGACTGAATAGAATAATTTGCTTTATTAGCAGTAAGTGAGCTCAGTCTGTTTGAGACATAACATAGTTTTATACACAGAATAAGTGCTCATTAAGTTTTCAAGGTAGCTAAATGATTTTAATATGCAGCATGTTAACACGTCTCTGCTCTCTTGAGACCCTTTGAGTATTGTGTACAGTTCTGGGGTCTCTCAACACAAGAAGGGCATGGAGTCATTGGAGCAGGTCCAGAGGAAGGCCACAAGGATGACTAAAGGGCTGGAGCACCTCCTCTGTGAGGACAAGCTGAGAGAGCTGGATCTCTTCAGCTTGGAGAAGACAAGGCTCTGAGGTAATCTTATAGAGATCTTCTGGTATCTGAAGGCGGCCTACAGGAAAGCTGGGGAGGGACTTTTTATAGGGAGAGGTAGCGACAGGACGAGAGGAAGTGGTTTTAAACTGGAAAAGGGTACATTTAGACTAAATATTTGGAAGAAATTTTTTCCCGTGGGGGTGGTGAGACACTGAAACAGGTTACCCAGCAAGGTTGAGGATACCCACTCCCTGAAAGTATTCAAAGCTAGGCTGGATGGAGCTTTGAGCAACCTGGTCTAAAGAAATGTGTCTCTGTCTATAGGGTGGGGTTTGGAACTAGGTGATCTTAAAGATCCCTTCCAATACAAATCATTCTACGATTCTTTGATTCTATGCCTTAGAACAAAGATTGTATAGAAAGGTTATTATTTTCTTATACATTTTAGGAAGGAAACATACTTGCATAGTCTTGAAGAAGATCATGCAATAAATTTTATTTGCTTATTTACAGACATACTATTAGATCTTGTAAAAAAATACTGGTTTTACTTACGAAAAGGTCTGGCCAAATATCCTTGGATCTCCCAGCTACAAATACTTTCTGACTGTAGAACATAGAAGAATGATAATTGATAAATGTAGTGAAATCATCAGAGGAGATAACATTTTACATATCTAAGTGTCTATCCAATATTTTAAAACATACTTCAGCCTTTTTTAGTGCAAATTCTTGCCATGTAAGCCTGCTGAGTGTACACTCAACCCTACCATCCACATTGCTGACAAATACATTACTAATCATTGAGATACACCACTGCTTACTTGTTTCCATCTGGACATTTTGCTGTTCATCACAACCATCAAGCCAAATTCTTATCCATCAGTCAAATCCATGCATTTTCTTTTTGTACAGAAGATTTTGTGTGAAACATCATTAAAATGCTTTGCAAAAGTCTATGTAGATTATGCTAGTGTATCTTGTCTTATCTGACTACATTGTATACCCCGTTCTATAAGGCCACCGAATTTGTTAGGTATGATTCGACGTTAGTGAAGCTATGTTGGCACTCATCAATCACCTCTTTGTTTTCCACACATTTTAACATAGTCTCCAGAAGTATTTATTCCACAATTTGGCTAGGCACAAAGATGCGATTGTCTGGCCTGTGGCTCCCTGTGTCTTTATGCCTTTTTAAAAATGGAAGTTAAATTTCCCCTCTTCAAGTTACTGAGAACTTCACTGAACTGCCAGGACTTTTTAGATAAGATGAATAGTGGCTTAGCAACATAATTCATCACTTCCCTCAGGACAGCTGGGTGAATCTCATCAATTCTTGTGGACTTTTGCAAATTCAAGTTCCTTAGGTGGTCTCACAGCCAATTTTCTTCTACAGCTGACACTGCTTAATTGATCCAGTCTCTGCTTTTTGATTCCTATATTTGCTTCTCTCACAGTTTCTTACCATGAACCCATTCTGCGAGATTGACTAGATCCAGAAGTGTGTAGGCATTTAGAGCAATATATAAGGTTAAAGATAAGGTTATTATACATATTGCATAACAGCTAATGAATCTCCGAATGAAGTACTGTGTAACATTAATGTGTGTATGATTATCATAGAATCATAGAATAGTTTGAGTTGGAAGGAACCCTTAAAGATCATCTAGTCCATTTTCCTTCACTGAATAGAGATATCTACGACTTGATTAGGTTGCTCAGAGCCTAGTCCAGCCTGACCTTGTATGTCACAAGGGAAAGGGCATCCATCACATCTCAGGAAACCTGTACAGTGTCAAAACTGTGACTCCATGTTTAAAATTGCAGTTAGGATATTGGTTCCTTTATGGTTTTCTCTTCCTCTGCCAAGATCTGGGAAAGGCAGTCTTGGAAAAAAATTCTGCGCATTAGTCTTTGTTTCTTGAGGACATTTTAGAATCTGTATATGATTCTGCCAATCAAACCCTCTTTTCATCTTTGCATAATATCAATTTTCTAGTTAGACATAGTAACTGTGCTAGTCTACTTGGGGATTTGAGAAGACTGATTCACTTTGTGAAGTGCTTTAGGCATAGTGATTTCTTTCACCTTCTCTATCTGTCTTGGGTAGATCAGGAGTTTCTATTTCCTAGTATATTGAGTATATTAATTTTATGTTGGCTTTAATGTATAACAATATATGTACAAATGAAAGGAAACATTGAAATTCATTAAAAAGCAATTTTTGAAAGCTTTGAATTGAATGCAAGATAATGCAAAATACTTTTTCCTGAAAGAAGAATAGTATCATAGAAATAATAGATAAAAAAAGTATTTAATTAAATTTGACCATATTTCCAGGTAACTTAAATTCTGTCAAATTACACACCAGTATCTTAAGAAGAAAAAGAATAACAAAATTTTAAAAAGAACAGGAGATTCTGCTCTTTCTTTGAAGTTACCTAATTTGATGACATTCTTTACGTTAACTTTAAAGATATTTTGATCATCATGTAATATTTATATGTGCATACACACACATATAAAGATATTTATGTTAACTTTTTTTTAACATTTGTTGATTTGAATGCCTTGTTTTAACATTTTAGATGCTTTGTGAGTTATTTTTCAAAATATTTGAAATGATTAAAATATAATGGAAGAGAATGCAAGAGGCGAGGTGAGGCAAGGTGAGGAGAGGAGAAGAAAGGAGACAGGATGAGAGAAGTTGAATAGTATAGCTCAGTTATAAGGGACCTACAAGAATCATCTAGTTTAACTGCCTGATGTCTTTATACAAATTATTCTTTAATATTCACAGGCACAGGGCATCAACCATATCTCCAGTAAGCCTGCTCAGTTCAGCATCTTCACAGCTAAGAATTTTTTTTCCTATTATCTAGTCTGAACCTGCCCTGGTGCAGCTTTGTGCCATTCACACTTGTCCTGTCATTGGTTATCAGGGAGAAAAGACTGGCACTTCCCTCTCCACTTCCCTTATTCTGCAAGTTTTAGAGAACAAAACAGTCACATCTTAGTCTTCTTTTCTCCTGATTAAACAATCCAAGTGTTCTTAGCATCTCCTCAAAGAGCATGTCTTCTAGCAGCTTTACTAGCTTTTTTATTCTTCCCTGTATCCAATTAAGTATATTGTTATATGAATATTCTTTGCATAATGTAGATCCCATAAATGCACACAGTGTTCAAGCGAAGCTGAAGCAATGCTAAGTACAGTGGGAGGATCACTTCATTCACTCCCTTTGATGAGATGAATTTTCACTGAAGAATTGAATATGTTGGTGGGACATCCAATTGCTTCTATAGATTATTAAGCCTATATATTGAAAACTGGGATTAAGGAGAGAAAAATAATCTATTTCTTTGATTTCCACTCTAGGGAGAATGGAGAAATTTGAGTCATAGGCCAAATACTAGCAATGGAGAAAAAACACCTTTCTGCATGGAATTGATTTCAGAAGAAATACTGACTTACATTTTGCAGAATAATTTCAGATATTTTCCAAACTAGAATGAATTAATAAAACTGTATACAGATTAAACTAAATCCTCTGCAAATGATCTTTTTCCTCCTTGCTCAGGATATTACCTGAATTCTGGCTTAAAAATATTTTGTGTTCTGAGGTCTTATTTTTTTCTTCTTCAAGATGATATCATCTAGAACTGTACAGGGAAAAAAAAACCCAAAAACCAAAAAAACAAACAAAAAGCGAACAAAAACAAAACAAACCATAAAGGATAGCAAGTTACAAAAATACTGGATGTTATTTTGTCTGTGTTTCCCTGAATCAGATTCTCCTACTCTGACATTCACTTAGAAGACAAGTTGAGGTGAATGTTATATGTGCCTTTAGGTAGAATAGTTCATGTGTAGACTCTTCAGACACAAGGGAGACAGGGAGTTATATACCCTCAAACATATTCTATACCATTCAATAATGTAGAGCTCCCAAAGCAAACACCAGCACTCAAGAAGATGAATTGAATTTTGAAGGAGATACTCTCTGGTGAATTTCTTAAAAAAAAAAAAAAAAAAAAAAAAGAGCTCTTGGATTTTGTTTTCAGATCTTTAAATTATTCTACTTTTTACCCACCAGCTTGAATAAGTCTAACAAGAAAAGTAAATATGAGAGTATGCTTTCAATGCTGATTTTTCAACTTTTCAGCCTGCAGAAACAGAAGCTTTCAAACACTTTTTCTTTCCTAAAGTCTTTTCCTCCTTTTTGTCTCTTGTGGATGAGTAGCTTGTGCCTACAACTTACTTCATGAGAAAAGCAGCCATTTAACTAAGTTTGTTGGAACAATCAAATAGATGTTTCAGTGACATCAAATATATACCTCCCATTATCCTGCATGCATTTAGACCCACAAATATTAGCTACCTGAATAAAAACAGAGAATGTACCTATTCATAATGTAAGTAACTAAAATGAATGAAAAAATGTGTTTCACTACATTAAAAATAATTTTTGTGACTGAACTATGTTGTTATGCCACTTGAAATAAACACATAGCTTTCAAAAAGAAAAAAGTTTTCTTTCAAAAACAAAACAAAACAACACATGGATCCTGAAATTTGCCACACTTTAGCCTAGAGGGGTGTAACAAATAAATAAATATGATTATTCTCCTTACTATAGAACATACTTCAAGGAGCTGGTTTTGCTCTAAAACTTTGTCATTTAAATATTAATTCTTTGATGAATTGAGAAAATTAAGTTTAAAAATGTCCACGCTTTCTTATTATTTTGGAATGGTGTATTGATCTGCCAGAGGGGAGAAAAACACTGCAGAGGGATCTGGATAAACTTGATCGATCGGCCAAGGCTAAATGTACGAGTTTCAATAGGGCCAAATGTTGGGTCCTGCATTTTGGTTACAACAACCCCAGGCAACTCCACAGGCGTGGGGAGGAGTGGCTGGAAAGCTGCCTGATGGAAAGGTACCTTGGTGTACTGATGGACAGTCAGCTGAATATGAGCCAGCAGTGGCTCAGGCCAAGAAGGCCAATTGCGCTCTGGCTTGTATCAGGAATGGTGTGGTGAGCAGGACTAGGGAAGTCATCCTGCCCCTGTACTCGGAATTGGTGAGGCTTCATCTCGAGTACTGTGTTCAGTTTTTAGCACCTCAATATAGAAAGGACATTAAGGTGTGGGGGAAGATGTAACTGTGAGCGAGTCACCAAAATGTTTAGCAAAGTCCTCGGTAGACTTGTGAAACCTTGGGAGTCTGGGGTGTGAGACAGAGAGCAAATGGCAGCTGTCTGCATCTAAGGGTAAACAGAGGGTCTTTCTGTATGCATTGTTAATCTTATCACACTTAAGAAACCTTTCATAGTTAATCACCATGTTTTGGGAGAAGATAGACCAATTAATTGATTAGAGGGACAGGATTTTCCTGCTTGTAAGTGAATGGTGTATAAGAAGTATGTTGAACACAATAAATTAGAACTATTCGGAGAACTATTCTGATGCTACAAGAAACTCTGAGAGCTCTCTAGGCTGACTGAGCACCGACATTAAGATGCTGGAGCAGGTCCAAAGAAGGGCAACAAGGCTTTGTGAAGGGCTTGGAGAATATGCCCTATGAGTAGCAATTGAAGGTACTGGATTTGTGAGGCTTGGTGAACTTGATGATCTGAAAGTTCTGATAGCTCAGATGCAATGTTCTGCATTTTATGGTTTGGGTGGTTTTTTGTTTGTTTGTTTGTTTGTTTTTGTTGTTTTTTTGTTTGTTTGTTTTGTTTGTTTTTTTCCCCACACGTTTCAAATTTTGAAGAAATTATTTAAATTTAAATGGTAAAAAGTATTGGGCGCAAAAATATTTCAATAGTAAAAAACATTCCGTTTCAAATACTGTAGTGTACTACCATAAATAAAGCCATCAAATATTGAGTACTAGCTTAAGGTGTCTAGAAACATTAGAGGTGTCTAGAAACATAAGGTGTTAGAAACATTAAGTACTAGCTTAAGGTTTCTAGTTATTGTTCATCAAAAGAAGAATACTAGCCTGTTTAGAGTGAATTCAGATCATATTCCACTATCAAACTGGCTGGTTTTATTTTAGAGAAAGAATTAAATTGGGAAACAGAGAAAAAGAAAAACCTGTTCTCATTCTTAAGGCTTCATATAAGAAATAATTGATGGAAAGGGAAGGAATACCACAGAGAGTGACTCAAGTCTTTTTTTTTTTGCACGGGAGGTTGGGGGGGAAGGGATCTCAGTTATGTCCCTAGACAATATTCTTATATACATTTGATACTGCAAAAGAATGTCTCTTTTTTGTGAGTGTTCAGTTAGTTCATTAGTAGCTTGTTGAACATTCTGAATAACATTAATCTGCTATTGATTCACAGTCTTCCCCAGGGAAATTTATAGTAATAAGTGGATTTGACTTAAAATATTATTTGCAAGAAAAGATTGAGAAATACAGAGGACAGGGGAAAAAGAAGTAGAAGAAATAGTAAAATGAAAAAATAATGGAAGTCAAGTGGAGAAGAAATAGGAGAGAAGTTTGAGTAAAAGACAAGGAGAAAAATATTGCTTTCATTTATTTTTTAACTGTTAATGTTGATCAGAAAAAATGATTTCTTTTGCATCACTTTATAAAAATTGTATACACTTGTAGTGTACAGAAAATAAACTGTAATTCCATTTGGGGCTACTTGTGACATTAACAAATCATTCAAACTGAGTTATCGAGGTTCGTGGCATGTTACCAGTCTCTTTAGGGAAATTACTTACACTGTATGTGCAGATTTGTATACATAATTCTTTATCAAATTATATGGCTCTCTGTCGTGCACCTCATAACTTAAAGTCATACATTAAGTATTAGCAGGTACATACACTATTTTAGAAAATATGCATTTTACTTCATAACTATATTTCATGTCATCATCCATTAAAGGGTCTCAATGTGTTTCCTAAGTCATTTTATGATAAGATTACATAAGGTGATAATGTAATAAGTAATGCTTCTGTAATAAATATTTGGGATTAAATTGTGCATGAACTTCTGGTTACATTATTTTAATGACTTAGAGAAAACTAAGTTAATATTTTTAAGCATGATATGCTATGTTTTCTGGAACAATCAATAATCTTTTTAAAGCTTCAAGAAAATTCTCTTTGTAGCTTGCTCTCCTCTGTAGCCAAATAAATTAGAGAACTCATTCCTTTTTCCTTTGTGCAGCAGTGCAGTCCTGATTGGAGGTAGATTCCTGAATCTGCATAATGTATTTTATTAGAAGATTCAGACATGCTGGGTAAAATTATTTAACTCTAAAATAAATGTTTACTAGGAGTATGTTATTTGAACAATCTGCTGAGAGAATGTAACAATTCCTATATACGACTAATTTTATCATGAAATAAAATTGTAATTGAACATGTGACCTCAGGAACAGATGTCACAGAGATCATGACGAAAATTATGTAAAATAAAAACCTCAGATTTTGTGTCTGACAAAATTTTATAGACTAAATTTCATTGGCTAAATATTTTATATATAATGCTGCATTCTGTTTGAATAATCATTAAAAATGAATGCTAGATAGGGAAAGAGTTGACAGTCTCTCTTTAATTGCCATTAAACTTGTGTTTACCCCTCAGTTAGCACAATAATGATTGACAGGTAATTTTACAATCTTATAGAAGTTATTTTTATTTTTTTCCTATCTTTCAAAATCACTTTTTGAAATGTAAATTAAGCAATACTTGAGAAAGCAAGCGCAGTCATTCAGGAATGATATATTGATTATATTATTAGGAATATAATCAAATTCTTGGGGGAGAACTGATTTTCATTTTGCTATTTAATTTTTCAGAATTTGTTCATTTCAAATGTGCAACAGTGTCAATTTTACTATCTTGACTAAAATAAAATGGTTTTAATATTCGGAATATTATACTAGATCAGCATTTTTGCCTTTTCAGAGGTTTTAATGGAAGAACTAAATTTTATTCTCAACACGTAATTTCACTGAGATTAAGAGAACCAGACCTGAATTTTTCACCTATTTAAAAGTTTGGATATATGACATCTCCAGTGATTATGTCAAACGTGAAGCTACGTCCAAACTGAATTCCGGAAGGGGGGGCCCCCCCCAACCCTGTTTTTTTCCTCTTCTCTGCAAATTGTGTAGAGATAGTTTTATGGCAAACAAATAGAGAATATTCAGAATGTGCTTTTATTATTAGCTAATTTATCCCAGCTCTCAAATCACCACAAATTATGTAGTAGATTAACGATTTAAATTGAAAGCATGGAACTTGAAATAAGACTCAAAAAATGAGGACAGATCAATCATTTGCATGTCACAGAATCACAGAATGGCCCAGGTTGGAAGGAACCTCAAGGATCATGAATCTTCAACCCCCCTGCCACAGGCAGGGCCACCAATCTCTACATATAATATTAGACCAGGTTGCCCAAGGCCCCATCCAACCTGGCCTTGAACACCTCCAGGGACGGGGCATCCACAACCTCTATGGGCAGCCTGTTCCAGCTTCTCATCACTCTCTCTGTAAAGAACTTCCCCCTGACTTCCAACCTAAATCTTCCCTCCTTCAACTTAAAACCATTCCCCCTTGTCCTGCTATTATCAACCCTTTCAAAGAGTTGACTCCCCTGCAGGTTATAGGCTCCCTTTAGGTTCTGAAAGACTGCAATGAGGTCTTAGTGCAGCCTTCATTTGTCCAGGCTGAACAAGCCCAGCTCCCTCAGCCTGTCTTCATAGGGGAGATACTCCAGTCCCCTGATCACCTTTGTGGCCCTCCTCTGGACCCTCTCCAACAGCTCCCTGTCTTTCTTGCACTGGGGGCCCCAGACTTGGACACAGTACTCCAGATGGGCTCTCACAAGGGCAGAGTAGAAAGGGGCATCACCTCCCTGTCTCTGCTGGCCACCCCTCTTTTGATGGAGCCTGGGATACCATTTGCTTTCCAAGCTATAAGAGCACACTGCTGGCTCATGTGAAGTTTTTCATCCATCAAGACCCCCAGGTCCTTCTCTGCAGGGCTACTCTCAACTCTTTGAAAGGGTAGATAACTACAGGACAAGGAGAAATGGTTTTAAATTGAGGGAGGGAAGACTTAGATTGGATGTCAGGGGATTTTCAGGAAGAGTGGTGAGGTGCTGGAACAGGCTGCTCAGAGAGGTTGTGAATGCCCTGTCCCTGGAGGTGTTCAAGGCCAGATTGGATGGGGCCCTGGGCAGCCTGGTCTCATATTATACGTGGAGGTTGGTGGCCCTGCCTGTGGCAGGGGGGCTGGAGATTCATAATCTTTGAGTTTCCTTCCAATCCTGGCCATTCTGTGATTCTGTTATACTCTCAAAGACTACTCCTTCCAGTCTGTATAAATGCCTGGACAGAACTACTTGTTAAATTTTCTATCTATCTGAAACCATGTGACAAAAAAAGAGGGGGGGGGGGGGGAAATACCAGAAATTACAATATAATTGAAATTATATTCTGTGACCTTTTTTTTTTATTATTATTTTTTTATTTCACGGAGTAGTTGTATCTTTAATACAGATGGCAACATGTTAAAAATTTACAAGTGACATGAGGAAGAAAAGTGCTTTATTTACTTAACCATACTGAAATTATTATATTTTTTTAGCAAAATGTAAGATTTAAAAAAAATCCTTTATAAGGCACTGTCATAGTTTTAATGGTGAAGAGAATATAAAGGACCTAATTTTCTCTTTTCTTGACCCACAAATAGATGTCATTTAACAAGCACATTTGATTTTGGTCAATGATGCACTCACTCAAAACAAGATAGTATGTACTCCCATTAGAGACACTTAGTAAAGAAAAGAAAAAAAGATTTTCCTCCTTGGATTTAGTTGTTATAATTGTCTGATCTGAAAATAATTGTAAGAAAGTTCAAACATATTTATTCTATTATCAATTGCATTGAGTAGCAGCTGAATAGTGCCATGTAGTGGAACGGGTTCATGACCTTGGAGTGTGTCCACTGGCAGTCTGATAATGAGAGACAGTACTTAAGATAATTCAGCCCCACACAAAAGAGATAGACATTTTTTCATTAATAGACATTTTTTCATTAATAGTAATTTCTGGTTCAGTAGCTTCCATGTGATAACTGTCATATCATTTTACCTCTTCATATATTTGATTTCAAAAGAAACTAAGCTGAAAAAAATACTGCCTCAATATAGGAGAAGCACTTAAAAGAAAATGTTATTTTACTTGCTATAAGATTAATATCAACAAACTTAATTTTCTTTTATTTTATATACTTCTATAAAAAAACGAAACAAATTTCAGAAAAAAAAATCTCCAATTTGCTCATAAAATCTTGTACAGATAAACTCCTAGGTGGATCATCTTTTTTTGTAAATAAATGAGTAAGTTATGCTTCTCTCATTTCTATTTCAAAGGGATTTGTATTATAAAGGCTTAGGCTATAGAATTTTTTAGGACGTATTGGATGGGTACTATGGTACACAATATCAAATGTATGCTAGTAACCTAAATTTCCAGACAACTTTCTTTCAGAGGCAGACACAGTATGCAGGTAATGGAGTACATGAGTGATGTTTGAACACAGATGAAGTCTGGATGGAGCGTGAAACAAAAGAGCTAAGTTATCTGAAGGATAAATGCTGGATGGGAAAAACTAACAAGACAAAAGCCCTAATCACTAAATCTGAGCAACTAAACAGCAACAACAGCTTCAAGGTCCTTGTATTTAAAAAAAAAAAAAAAAAAAAAAAAAAAAAAAAAAAAAGCTGGTACCTTTGCAAATTACTTGGTTCTGTAACAGAAATTATTATTTCTATTTGTTTGTCTTTTAATAATAAAATGCTGGATGTATGAGAGTTTTCAATTCTTTTTAAGAAAGAAACAAGTCAAGATATATATAATGACTTTGTAATCTTATATGATATAGCTATCGTATCAAGAACTTTTTAATTGCTATTTTTATCACTATTGCACCTATTGGAAGCTATCTTGCTAGACCAACAAATAAATTTTCTTCCTTTAATGGTCAGAATACTCTCTGAACTTTCTTTGACTGGACACTAAAACTGTTTGTCTAATAAAACTGTGCTTATATAGCATCTAGTGCTTGCAGTTTGACTTGAGCAGATCTTTGATTCCAGAACGTATTACTCAGTAGTATAGGTCCCTTGTAGTTAGCACAATTACAGTTTTAATTTCTGAAATATAACAATTCACAATTGAAAATAGCTTTATTAATTAACTATTTTTTGATTAACCTAAGATAACATATTGAGGAATTAGGTTGTTGAAAGAATGCAACAACAAAACAGTAGGAACAGCAGTCAGATTAGATGAGAAAATTGAATATCAAGATTTATACATAACTAAAGATGAGGTGAATTAATGTACAAAATTTAAACATTTGACAGTGAAAAGGAAGACAATTTTTTCTCTTTTGGAAAGATGGATTAAAACATAATTTACTTTAATCTTTTTCATATCACCTCAATTTATCAAATAATTGCCAGCTGTGTAAGACAATCATGGTTCACAAAATATTGTCTTATGAAACCATGGTAGAGTAGCATTCTTGGCTAAGCAGTCAGATGGTTTAACCCAGCAGACAGCTGAGCAACATACAGCTGTTAAATCACCTCTCTCCCTTTCCCACAGAGATGGGAGAGAGAATTAAAATAAATAAATAAATAAGACAAAAAGATAAGAGAATTCATGAGTCAAGAGTACAGTTTAAGAGAAGAATAGAGGGATGGAAAGGGTAGAGGATAAGAGTAAACAACACGGGTGATACATATGCAATTGCTCATCATCAGCTGACCAGTGCCCAGTCAGTTCTCGAGCAGTGGCAGAAGTCCTGGCTGACCTCTCCTGATGATGTGATATGGTAGGGAATATTCCTTTGTCAGTTTGGCTTAGTTGACCTGGTTGTTTTGCCTCCCAGCTCCTCATATGAACTCAGCCTTCTTGCTGGCACAGTTCTATGAAAAGTTGACTTAATGTAAACACTGTTCGGCACCAACTAAAACATCAGTATTATGTTTCTTATCAGTATTATGTTTCTCTATTATGTTTCTTCCCAAACACAGTACTTTACCTGCTACTAGGAAGAAAGTTAACTTTATTTCAGCCAAAAATAGGACAGAATTCCACCCTTAAATTTGAATAAAATAAAGAGCAATTTGACAGATAACACTGAACGGGGAGGTGTTGTTGCCTCTCTGGAGGCATGTAGGTACATTTCAGTATTGATCTTTCAGGAGTGGCATGGAATTCAATGAAGGTAAATTTTGGGTTCCGCACATGGAATTGAATAATGCTGGACATAGATATAGGTTAGGAGATGAGTACATAAACAATAGCTCCACAGAAAGTGATCTGGGAGCTGATTGATTCAACAAGAATCAGCAGTGAGCTCTGGCAGCCATGAATGTGAACTGCATTTTGATGTGCACTAAACAAACCACAGACAACATATCACAAGAGATTATTCTCCCCTACTATATTTAGCATCTGTGTGGTCTCACCTAAGATATAATGTACAGTTCTGGGTTCCACAAAATAAAACTTATGTTAAGACAATTGAATGCATGCAAAGGAGGACAGAGAGCTGTTAAAAGACCTGGAAGGCATATGCTATAAGAAGAATCGATATACGTAGATAGCTTGTCCAGTTTAGAGAAAAGGAGGCTAAAAAGAAACCTCTTTGATCTTTATGAATTTCTTTGGAGGGGAAGTGAAGAGATAAATGTCCTGGTAAACAGTGATAGGACACAATCAAAAGACAAAGTTGCCCCAGGGGACTTTTAGACTATATAAATAGGAAAAAAATATGTTTACGTGAAGGTGGACAAACACTGAAATGAGCTTCCTAGACAGCTGGTTGTTGTCCCATGCCTATCAGCGTTCAAAAGTCACTTGGATAATGTTCTTTATAATATGCTTATGTTTTAGTTAGCCATGAAGAGTGCATTCAGTTGGACTGGATGACTTCTGTAGATCTCTTTCAACTGAGCTGCTCTTTTCTGCTCCATTCTGTTCTTTTCTTGGAAACAGAACAAACAATATTTGTAATCAGCTGTTTGAAATTAAAGGCAAACTCAGTACCATGAAAATGCTTCATTACATTGTCTTGCTCCAACTTAGAGAAAGGAGAGGAGATTCTTTCAGTGGATGTATACCTGACAGACAGATTAAGACATAAAGGGTCAAATGTTAGCCCAAACAGTCGATTGCAAATCCTGGTCATTTAGGGAGACGGGGAAGGGAAGATGGGTGATAGAAAAGATAGGAAATAAAAGCAAGGAGTCTTTGTAGGAATTAAGAGAGAGATAGTCACCAACATGGATTCCAGCTGTTCCTCATAGTATAGACGTTGATTTTCAGTAGTAATGGGTTGTTGGGAGGTTGTTGTTCAGCTGATGTTGGCTACTTCCAACAGCAATACAAACATAAATAAGTCAAAAGTGGTCAAACCAGCTCTCTGTGGAGTGACAGCTTCCAGCTTTGGGATCTCAGCAGAAACTCCTTTGTTCCCATCTTCCGAGTCTTGCCAGCAGATAAGAGGGAGCAGGGAGGTGCCCACCTGCATCTAGTTTTTCACAGAATATGATGGTATAATTCCCCAATCTCAAATATGAAGCTGTAGACATTTGGTGACAGGTCTTCCACCAGTATACACTTTGAGCAGGCTCTTCTGAAGGCAAACAGCTCCTAAGAAACGGTTTCAAATGTAGATGTCAGAGTCTTATCACAAGAAATGCCTCAGAAAGCAAGCTTAGAGCCAAAAACAGGGGAGGGTTCAGACATACACTTGTAGCAATTTATGGTTGATCTTCTAAGTCTGGTTGCCTAGTATCATACAAATATAGTGAAATCGTACGCACAATTGTACACTGTGTGTATTTTTCTGTATATAGTCCAAATTTACTTCATTCTTGAAGTTAATAAAAAAGAAATCAAATTACATGTAAAGAATTGTAAAAAGAATAGAATTATTTAAACATGGTTCAAAGGAGTCAATAAAAGAGGGAGACAATCTAGCTGAGTTAAGACTGGACTGATATGAAAATACATTAATGCAATGGCTTCTCAAGTTTCAGGGCACATATTTTTACTGTCTTAGGTCCCATAAAGCTTTGTGGTCAATGGATATTGGTGCATTGAAACAGGGAGATAAGAAAATAATAATAATAATAATAAAAAGGAGTTGTGGATGGTAATTTTACTCTGCTAAAATATGTGTTTCTTTTTTTCGCTGAGAGTCTGATTTTTACAAATCAGTCCCATTTACAACAAAAGATATTTGAAAGTCAGAGGAGTGGTAATTTGCTGGGAACAGCAATGCCCTTTGATTTACTGAACTACACTTAGAAATATAATTTCAAAGAGATGAAAAACATACAAGCTTGACATGAAAGGCAAATCAACACTGAAGCCATGGGATTACATAATATCCACAAGAAGAAACAATTTTCCTTAAAAAATATATATATATATTATATATGCACATATATATATATATGCATATATATAAAATATATATAAGAAGCCGAAATATATGTACATAAGAAGCCGAAAAGTCCGTGACTTAATGCAAGCACTGCTTAACACTGACTAAAACATCAATGTTGTTTCTTCAAAATGTCATACACAACACTAAACCAGGTACTAGGAAGGAATACAAAGGCATTTGTACCATTCTGAAAATAATGCCTCGTATTTATTTTCATGGAAACTACAGTAGATACAAAGAGCCCCAAACCGCTATTTGATAGAGCAAATTCTCATCTACATTTTTCTTCAGTGTAGTCATCACCATTATCTGTGCATTTTCATCAGAGATGATTAAGTGCCTACATGCAGTGCTCATAAAAATCTGTACCAGCAGAGGGGCCCACTGTCACTGTTGCCAGTCTAATGCACCACACACTGTACTCACATACACTATTTAATCTCCATAAACGTTCAACAAGTGCCAATGAATGCCAGTAGATACCTTTTCTTTTTTTCCTCCGTATGGAGGCATTCAATGACACAGCTTTATTTCGTACATAATTCTATGTCATATGCAATTTTGTCAGACTGCTCCTCTGCTGCATGTGTTACACAGCAACCAATTTTAGTGAAATACTGTTGAGACTGTTTGTTCTCTACTGCCATACCATGAACACTTGTCTCTGACATTACAGGTCAACATAATAAATAGAAAGCATTACTTTCAGTGCAACCCCTCATATTGTAACTATCAATGCAGCTACCAAAAAAAAAAAAAAAAAAAAAAAAAAGTATTTTTCTTATTTTTCATACCTTGACTACCATCAGAAGTAATTTGCCACTTTAGAAGTAATTTAATAAATTAATGTGTGTCAAATCCAAGTTAATAAATATTTTTAGCATAAGATACTGTAACATAAAGGCATTAAACCACACAGTCATTCTCCCTCTTCAATCTTGATTCTGCAAACAGGGAGAAAATTGTTACCAAGTCTCTTATTTTCAGGAGACTACAGTAGCCTGCTAATGCAGCTATGATCCACAGATACTCAGAAGTAGGCCTCAGGCAACAATTTAATACTATGTCAGAAGCGGGAACTGGAGGAAAACATGTTTGTAAATACACTTCTTTAAGTGAGTTATGCTAAACAGTTGAGCAACCATCACTATTTTTAGTCTGCTGGCTCCTGACTGCTGCTGTCTCCAGGCACTGTGCCCTACCATTTATCTTTAGCACTTTGTTTGATCTCATCTATAACACATCATTGTACTGACCTGTCAAAACAATGGCGGCACATAACATCCACCAGGAAATATTACATGTTATTTTTCAAAAAAAATTACATGATCCTCTAACTTCCTGCAAAACAATGGCAACTGCAAAAATTGAGCAGTGGAATAAATCACTGCTGGTGAAACTAGAAGCAAAGCTGATTTTCCTGTTCCTCAATAACACTGAAGCAGCTGTTTTTCTCCCCTCTGAAATATTGTTAGAACCACTTAAAGGGGATCTGAGTTATTTTTTTCCCCTCTCTGAGAAAGCCATCCTATTATGCTCAGGCAAAACAAAAAAAAAAAAAAAAAAAAAAAAAAAAAAGCTGCTAATCTCACAGAAAAGAAGAAACATAGAAGGTTAGCAGTTACCACAAAAAAGATATTTCTTGAATGGCTAGAACTACATAGCACAAAAAAGGAATTAATTCTTCCTTCATGTCTTATCAGATGCAGTGAGTTATCCCTATCTGATGCACCCTGTTTTTTAGCTATCATACTGTTTTCTTTCTTTTTTTTTTTCTTCTTTTTTTCCTGTTTTCCAAGTAGGAAAGTAGACTTTGTGATGCTCCCTCTGTTTCTGTCTAGCACTAGAGACTTTATAGGATTCATATTTTTTCATTGGAAATGTTAAGCAGGACCCTGATGAAGTCCTGTCCAAAGTCAGTCTTGCCTCTTCCACTTTAAAAATAAAATCTTTTCATTTCCCACATAATCTTTTTCTAGATTCTGTTTATACTTAATCTAATTTTTCTTTCAGAGAAATAAATCACTATATACATCTATACATTTCTATACACATCTAGACCAGTTATAAGATTAAGGAGTTGTAAATTCAGGGATGGTCTACTCAGATGTAACTTCAGGAGGTGCAGAAAAAGGAAAAGAATCTGCTTACCTTAAGAAGGCCCATGCAGTCCTTGGTTAGGCAGAGATCTCTGGATCTCCAGATCTCTCAGAGATACTTTTGTCTCCACTGCCTTGAGTTCTAGGAAAGGACAGATCTAGAATTCACCCCTTCTGATCACTCAGGTGCATTGCTGGATCTCCTCTGGGTCAGTCCAGTCTTCTCACCAGGTGCACAGTCACTGGTTCAAGCCATGATCTAGCATTTCCCATGTATTCCATCCTTCCTCTGAGTGAACCAATGATCAAGCAGGTTAAAAGCAAGCCCTTTCCTTTACAGTGAGCCAATGCACTGCGATGCCTGTCACAATGTAGATCGACAGAATACAAAGTGCTTGAAGATTGGTTTCTTGTTAAAGTCCTTTTTTCTTCATAGGCCAGTACTCAATGGACCAGTGGAGGTTCAGGCCATTTCTACCAGTTCCATACAGTTCAAAAGTCCATCACAACATGTCGCACTGATCTCACGGTGACACTGAAATGTCTTAACATCATGTTGTTCCTCCCAGTCATCCTGTGGACTCAAAGAGACTCCAGGGGAGTGGTACAGATGTTTCAAAGATACAAGAAGGAGTAGATCCACCCTCCACAGCAAGACACAGGCCATATTCCTGTCCTGAAAAAACACTTTGGCCTGCACAGGCACCTGTCCAGGCCATCTGTACCATATTCTTTGGCTTGGTATATGAGACTGTATAACTGTACAGGGTACCAAAGGGGGGGTCCTGATTTGCCATAAGGTCCCCTTAGTGATGAAAACTGGAGGATTGACCACCATGTCTGTAGGCTGTGAACCTTTTAACAAAGGGAATACTGATCCCTCAACCTCCAGTAATCTACCCCAGGGTGTAAATAAACCACAGCACTTTGGTCCTACTTACACCTTCCTAGGCCAATCTATTCTGTGGGTACTTAGGTTCTCAGGGGTGGGAGCTGAAGATTATTTTCATTGCCAACTTGGGGCTTTATCTGCTTATCAGTGTCCACAATTTGGATCCTAAGCAGAGAAGTCCAAGCAGTCTTTATCATCTTCAGGACAATTTGTCTGCCATCTCTAAGCCTTTCATTTAAGTCCTGCAGGGTTTCATGGAGTTTCTTTGTTCACTCCTGCAGGGACTGTAAGTCTATCTTCAGAGCTGCCTTTAGAATTCCTTATACCTTTCAATAAGGTGGATGTGACGGATGTGACCTTTTACCTACCCCTGAATTGGCAAGGTTGTTTTAAATACAACCTCGGCCATTTGGGTTATTGGCTCTACAGCCTATAATGTGGAGTAGGTGGCCAATAACCATTTTTCAATCAAAGTATGCCTCTCTTCTGCTCCATGCCAAACCTGAGACTACAACCCAATTGAGGTTCAAATGGAATTTTGGTTCTTCCATAACACCCAACTAATCCTGTCCTGAGTTACAAGGATGTCTAGTTCATCTGAAAGGGTAGGATCAAATATACCCAACACCCTGGCCTGTTTAAGAGCTATTTTTTTTTTCTGGAAGGCCTTTTATTCCATTCTCTCTTAGTCCCACAGTTGGCGCTTTTTTTTTTTCGTGAATCTGTATAAAGGCTTGTTGTGGCTTTGTGATTTTTTGTTTTCAGTATTCCACATCAGAACATCATATAGGCCAGTGGGAGTTAACGAGATAATGTTCTGGTTCCATTTACTGCCTTTTATGGACACTTTGAGTACCCTGATGGGAGGGGAGGGGAGTGACATCCCCAGAGGCCCTGGCGGGAAGAGGAAGTGGGGTGGAGCTCCAGACAGGGCCCGAGTGTCTGCCTGTTGCTCTCTGGCCCTGGCTCAGCTGTCCCAGCTCACCACTCAGAAAAGCACGTGCTTTCCCTCGCACTATCATGGTTTGACTCACATTTGGGATACTCTTATCTCTCTCATATTGTTTGATTTAGTTAAATTCAGTAAATTACTGTTCCCCCTCTAATCGTTGCCACTGTTTTGTGAAAACTATCTGCTAGCTCTCTGGCCTTCCCCCTCTCCTGGAGCACTCACGGCCCAGGGCTGTCTGGGTTGTGGTAAACCATTAATAGCCTTTCCTTTTTTTTCTCTTTTTTCGTGGGGCCTGTGCCCCTCTATCATGGACTTATATCTAGGAATAACTCCATGACAAGGCTTCAGCAGCTACACTATGTAAGTTACAAGGGAATGCCAGTATCCTAATATATGCAAAATTTCTTGCAGCTGCCTTGTCGTGGTGGGGACTGGAATGTCCAAAACCTTGTCTATTATGGCACTGGCTAGTACTTTGGTCTTTCCAGACCAAGCTACACCCAGGAATTTCACTGGTAGGCCTAATCCTTGCACTTTCTGTTACTTCATAGCCCACCCTTCCTCTGAAATAGGTGGTCAATAAATCCACCACCTTTTCTAATGCCTTCAGTGAGTCAGACATCAGCACAAGATCACCAGTATAGTGGTAGAGTTTGATATTGTTTGGTTTATTCCACTTTGCCAGGTCATGTGCCACTAGGTTATGACAAAACATAGGTGTGCGAAAGTACCTTTGAGGCAGGATCTGAAAGGTCCACTGCCTCCCTTCTCATGTAAATGAAAACTGATCTTGCAATTCTTCATGGGTTGGAATACTGAAGAATGCATTTGCCAAGTCTAGGACACAATGGTAGGTTTCTATCTCCCTACTCAATGTTCAATTAGGGAAGAAATGTTGGGAACAGCTGCATAAATTGGCGGTCTGACTTTATTCAGTCCTCTATAGTCTACTGTCATTCTCCATGTACTGTGAGACTTTCATACCTGCCATATGGGGAAATTATATGGGCTATGTGCAGGCTTTATGGTTCCCACTTTTTTGAGTTCCTGCACTGTTCTCAAGATCTCCTCTTGCCCCCTTGGGAGTCTGTACTGTTTTGTATTAGTAACCTGGTGCAGCTCTGGCAGGTGAATGGGTTCATGTTTCTCACAGCTTCTTAATATCACCTGTACACCAATACATCTCTCTCTAAGTCTGAACTCTCCCACATTCATCTGTAGAGTCAGGCTCCATAATATGCTTATACCCAGTAAATACTTCTTCATTCAGTACTGGGGCAATAGACACCTTATATTCCTAGGGTGGGAGATACTCAACAGCCAGCTTCAACCACCCCTGGTTTACAGGGGTGGTCTGTCCCCCAAACCCACCAATCATAGCCCTGCTTCCATTAAGTTTAGTTGGGTAACCATAGATAATTGAAGTTTCTGCACCTGTGCCCACCACTTCCATTACTCGTTGTACATGCTTCTGGAACTACAAGATCCTCAGTTCAACGCAGGGCCTCCAGTCCTGCCTGGTGGTCCCAGTTGCAGGGAATCTGGTACCCTTCTTCATAAAAATAGTTGCACACTTACCAATTCTTTTTCCTCAGGTGTCTCAGACATAGTAGCCTGAGTCACCTGAGCAAGTTTTCCTTCTGCTGGGAAATGCAAAATATTCCATGTTCCATATTTTTTTGTTATTGTTTGTTCAGTAGTTCCTTTTTTGGGGTGTAGTTTGTAGTAGTTTGCTTTTTTTGGGGTGTTTGGAATTTTTTTTTTCCATTCCATAGCAGAAGGAGGACATGATTCAGTTGGTTACCAATTTTTGCAACTCCAACCTGGATCAAACCATTAAACATCTTTTTCAGGATACCTACATGGGTTCCAATTAAGATGTTTGTGGGGTGTGTCTCCCAGCTTATTTACAGGGAAGACCTCAGCTCCTTTCAGTATCCAAATATTTCACCTAGTCCTTAGGAGCTCTGTTTCTCCCGAGTCAGCCACCAATTGAGAGGTCTGCTGGACATTGGATTCAAAGGCCCATGGGGGATTCAGCGTGGACACTAATGTGTCATACTGGTGGGGAGGTGCCTGTTGTAGGATGAGATCTCTTATCTCTGCTGAAAACTTAACTAGGTCTGGATTCTGAAGGCATCATCGTAGACTGACTCCTCCATATCTAGTTCTCCAATGTAATTTCGAAGTTCTTCTATTAAAGTTCACAAACTAATATTTATTGGAATGTCACTTTTATTTGGTCTCGTGATTCTACATACAGCTATTCACTGTACTGAATTATTTTTATCATTGTGCATTACAGTTGCATACAGTCTTTGCCTGAGAGCTAGATGTGTGGTAATGAATGAGAGTAGAAATTTACTGTCCATTAATAACCACGCTCTGCCTCCCATGTTCCACAACCTTAGAAGCCAAACTGGTATGCTCTCTTGCAGTTTTTGTTTAAACTGCTGTAACAGATCCATAAGTTCAGTGGCTGTCTACAGGAGGACAGTCACATGTAGAGTGGTGTGGGACAGGGAGCAGGGGGCAGTCCTCAGGTGACAATCCTGTCAGTCTCTCCTGAACCTCCGTTGTTATTTGTGTAATGATTGGCCTTATCTCTAGAGGATCTGAGGTTCACAGGTCTTCTAGTCAGACCTTTCCTATCTGATTAGATTTCCTTTTATTTTTTGGTTCAACAAGGATCCAAGAATCCTGCTGATCTGGATCTTTTTCCTCATTTAATGATATAGTTCTCATTTTCAGAGGAGAAATACTAGTTGTCGATGGGACAATTCGCCCTGTCAGAAATGTAATTTTATTCTCCAGTTGTCTGACACGAGCTTTTAAAAGCTCATTTTCCCCTTTTAGTTCTTCCTCAGAGGAGTGAAATGCATTATATGTGAAATGCACAATAGCTGCTATGCTGCAGCAGATGCTGATAATACTTTTCATAGTTGTTAATATAGTATTGTCTAACTTACTCAAAAAATCTGCCATTTTAGAATGGGACTTAATAATTGGACCATTGTTCCTTATGGGTTCCCATTTTTTGATGATTTATGCTGTACTTGGCATTGGGAATCCAGGATCTATGGATCCAAGTTGAAGGAGGGAAGATTTAGGTTGGATGTTAGGGGGAAGTTCTATACAAGGAGAGTGGTTAGGCCCTGGAACGGGCTGCCCAGGGAGGTTGTGGATGCCCCGTCCTTGGACGTGTTCAAGGCCAGGTTGGACGGGGTCCTGGGCAACCTGATCTAAATGTGTATGTTTGGTGGCCCTGCTAGGCAGGGGGGTTGGAACTACATGATCCTTGAGGTCCCTTCCAACCCGGGTGATTCTGTGATTCTGATTCTGTGATTTAGTTGTGTTTGAGGAACAACCACAATCAGGGCAAAAGCTTTTGGGTTAAAATCAAGAATCAGACCAGTAAAGGTCTTCTAGTGATTGGAGTCTCCTACAAGCCACCTGATCAGATGGAGCCTATTGATGAGGCCTTCTTGCTTCACCTGAAGGAGATGTCATGCTCGCAGGCTCTAGTCCTGATTGTTGGATTTCAACCACCCCAGTATCTGCTGGTGTAGTGGTACAGTGGGTGGCAGACAAGCCAGGAGATTCCTGAATTCTGTCGAGGATAAGCTCCTAGTCCAGGTAATCATAGAATCATAGAATCGCAAGGTTGGAAATGACCTGCAAAATCATCTAGTCCAACCATCCTCCCATTACCATTGCTACCACAAACACTAAACCACATCTTGCAGCTCCTCATCCAGATGCCTCTTGAACACTTCCAGGGACGGTGACTCCACCACCTCCCTGGGCAGGCCATTCCATTGCCTGACAACTCTCTGAGAGAAAAAGTTCTTCCTTATGTCTAACCTAAACCTCCTCTGGTGTAACTTGTGACCATAATAGATGGACCAACCTGAGGTGAAGCCTTACTGGACTTGATGCTCACCAGTGCAGAGGAGAACATAAAAGAGGGTAAGGTTGGAGGCATCCTGGGCTGTTGTTACCATGCCGTGGTGGAGTTTGTGATCTTGAAGAATACAGGCCTGGCAAAAATCAGAGCTAGGACCCTGTGCTTTAGGAGACCAAACTTCCATCTGCTCAAGGAACTGCTGAGTGGGATCCCCTGAAAACTGTCCTTAGGGACACGGGTACAGAACTGGCATCTCTTCAAGGATACCCTTCTGAGAGTGCAATGGCTCTCCATCCCCCAGGGGAAGAAGTCGAGCTGGGGAGGCAGGTGACCACTGTGGATGTTCAAGGAGCTGCAGCTTAAACTGAGAGAAAAGAGGAAAATGTACAGAAAGTGAAAGCAGGGTCATGTAGCCTGGAAGGAATACAGAGCTGCTATCCGTGTGTGTAGAGATAGGATTAGGAAAGCCAAGGCACAGATGGAGTTGAATTTGGCAAGGGATGTGAAAGATAACAAGAAGGGGTTCTACAGGTACATAAGGAGGAGGAGACAGGCCGAAGAGACAGGTCAAGGAGAGTGTTCCACCTCTTATGAAAGGTAATGCAGCTTCCTCAGACATAGAAAAAGCTGAGGTACTCAGTGAGTGCTTTGCCTCAGTCTTCATGGGTGGTCAGGTGTCCCATTTCTTCCAGGACCATGAGGATCTAGATGAGGGTGTGGGGAGTGGTTACTGTCCCATTGTAACAGTGAAACAAGTCCAAGTCCTCGTCATGAAATTGAATGTGTATAAGTCCATGGGGCCTGATGATATCCATTCTAGGGTTTTGAAAGAGATGGCTGATGTAGTTGGCAAACCGCTCTCCATCATATTTGAAAAATCATGGCTATCTGGTGACTGGAAAAAGGGAAACATTACTCATATTTTTAAGAAAGGAAGAAAGGAAGACCCAGGGAACTACAGGCTGGTGATCCTCACCTCTTTGCCAGGGAAGATCATGGAGCAGATCTTCCTAGAAGCTATGTTAGGGCACATATGAGACAAAGAGGTGATTCAAGGCAGCCAGCATGGCTTCACCAAGGGCAGGTCATGCCTGACCAATCTGGTGGCCTTCTTTGATGGAATGATGGTTTCAGTGGAAGGGCAACAGATGTCATCTACCTGGACTTTTGCAAAGCCTTTGATGTGGTCCGTCACCACATCCTTCTCTCTAAGTTGGAGAGGTGTGGATTTGAAGGATGGACTGTTTGATGGATTAGGAATTGACTGGCTGGATGCAAGCAAGGTGTTGTGATCAATGGTTCTGTGTCAGGGTGGAGGCTGGTTGCAAGTGATGCCCCTCAGGGGTCAGTCTTGGGACCAGTGCCCTTCAACATCTTCATAAATGACACAAATAATGGCATCGAGTGCACCCTCAGCAAGTTTGCGGATGACACCAAGCTGAGCGGTGCAGTTGATACATTGGAAGGAAGTGAAGTCATCCAGAGGGACCTGGACAGTCTGGAGAAATGGGCCCAATAAAACCTAATGAGGTTCAATAAGGCCAAGTGCAGTGTGCTGCACCTGGGTTGGAGCAATCCATGTACTTATACAAACTGAGGGAACATCTCCTCGAGAGCAACTCTGTGGAGAAAGACTTGAGGGTCCTGGTGGACAAAAAGCTGGACATGTGCCAGCAATGTGCACTTGCAGCCTGGAAGACCAACTGTGCTCTGGGCTGCATTAAAAAAGGGGTGGCCAGCAAGGAGAGAGAGGTTTATTGTCCTCCTCTACTTGGCTCTTGTGAGGCCCCATCTGGAGTACTGCATCCAGCCTGGGAACCCTAGTACAGAAAGGATGTGGAGCTCCTGGAGCTGGTCCAGAGGAGGCCACTAAAATGATCAGAGGACTGGAGTACCTCTCCTATGAAGAAAGGTTAGGGAACTGAGTTTGTTTAGCTTGAAAAAGAGAAGGCTCTGGGGAGATCTCATTGTGGCCCTCCAGTACTTGAAGGGACCATATAAACAGGAGGAGGAACAGCTGTTTACGAGGGTGGATAGTGATTGGATAAGGGGGAATAGTCAAACTGAGACAGGGGAGGTTTAGGTTAGATATTAGGAAGAAGTTTTTCACTCAGAGGGTGATGACACACTGGAACAGGTTGCCCAAGGAGGTTGTGGATGCTCCATCCTTGGAGGCATTCAAGGCAATGTTGGATGTGGTTCTGGGCAGCCTCGTCTAGTGGCTGACGACCCTGCACATAGCAGGCAGTTGAAACTAGATGATCATTAAGGTCCTTTTCAACCCAGGCCATTCTATGATTCTATGATTTTATGAATCCCAGGAATTGCTCATTTGTGACTTTAGGGGTTCCTCTTACAAGGCAGTACATTATTCTTTTGAGGTGATTCATTCTTAATATTTTGACTGTCTGGCTTGCCATGAGTTGCAAGATGGGGGAAAAGCAAGATGAAGGATGATCTGCTCAGATATAATATCAGTAGGTGTGAAAGAAGGGAGAGAATCTACTTACCTTAGGAAAGCCCGTGTGATCCTTGAGTTTGGAGACGTAGATCTCCAAATGAGATGCTCTCGCCTCCACTGATAACTGTTAAATGAGGTGTGCTTGCTCCCAAGCTCACCTGAGTTGGCTCAGTCACTAGTTCAAGACATGACTTATCATTTCCCATGCAAGTGTACACAGTTCTATACACATTTTTAAATTCTCAACTCTTTTGGAACACAGATCATAAGAAACTTTAGGAGTTCTATACAAATTTTAAACGTTTTAATCCTGTGAGAAAGCAGTTTAGTCCCTGCCCTTTAAAGGAGAGCTAAGCCATAGGAATATCCAACAAATTGCAGAAAATATATTGTCACAAGAAGATATGGAGGGTCAGGGGAAAACTTTTCTAGGCGAACAAGCCAATGAGTCTCACTTGTACAGATGATCTGACAGGAGAAAAAGATGAATCTAATTTCCTGAGTTATGAAAACTTATCACTTTACAGCTGTCTGATTCTTAGAGAACAAGATATTTTGTACTGTTTATTCTCAATTTCTTTTTTACACCTGTGATTTTTTTTTTTACTTCAAAAAATAACTAGATCTTATTTTGTACTATTACATTGTGTAGATTGTGTTCTTTTTTAAATAAGATGACACCGTGAAAGACAGTAAGTCACTTATGACAAAACTTCCCATATCTGGAGCAGGTTTACATGGTAGTAGTTCATTGAAATGTCAAATGATTAAGAAGTAAGGAGCTTAATATTATAAGCTAGTAACTCCTGATAAGTGGATGCTAGCACCGTCTGTACCTTTTACACTTGACTACATATGTGATGCCAATTACACTTGGTATAAAGCAACACAGCAGTGACATGGAAATTTTCGTTTATTTTTTTTTTAGTAATTTAGAAAAGAGTTGAAACAAATGAGTAACAATTATAGAAAAGATAAATAAGAAGATGGATATTTTGTAACATAAACTTACAGTATGCTTTAAGCATGTATACATGTCAACTACAAATACCCTTCCTAATATTTCAGACTATTTCTGCACCTGTTCAGCACACTGCAGTGAACTGCATAATTCACAGTTTCGCACATACAGTATTTGCTCTAACATTCACTACATTAGTGTCTGCCAGATTCATTTTGAAACTGAAGTTTCGTATCTAAATTGACACCAACTATCCAATCATAGTACCATTTGAATTCCTGATGTGTCACATTGTATTATATTTTCCGTATTACCACCCATCATGTTACATTGTTTAATGCAGAACAACCAATGTGAATTGACATTACACAGAATGATGAAATCTAAGAGATTTAAAACTATGCGATGCACTGAAGCAGAAATGAGGCACATTGCAAGCAAGGTGTAAAAACCTATTTCATCCAGATCATCAGCTATCAGCTAAAAACGCACCTGTTGGATGTTTTTGAGAACTTGAGTGAATGAGATCTGAACATTTTTAGTAGAATGTATAAGATGTTAAATTCCGTAGTTGATTGAATAGCAGGGAAAATTAAATTGATAGCTATTACTTTTTCCTATTATTTACTCATCTATATACAAGCATACTAATATCTGTTGTATTAACAATTTATATACTTTAGAAAATGAATTGTATCTTATAATATTGAAGAAAGAGATTAAGTAATTATCGCCTTCTTAATTTGATGAATAATATACATATGGGGAGGTGAAGTGGCATTATCTAGTGCTATTAACCAAATATAAAAATAGTAGAGTAGGTCCAAGAACTTTGTTTGCTAGTAACAATCCCTGCTATCTTAAACATGTTATCTTATTTCTAGTGAATTGCAATAGATCTGACTTCGATTTTACATCCTTTATCTTGCCAGAATTGCCAGAAGCCAAACAGGAGAGGTTGTTGCAACTCTGGTCCTTCAAGCCCAACCAACAGAAAGACTAAGCTAGTAGACAGATACACATGCGTTTATATGTACAAACGCCTCTATGTACATGTATGACTAGTCACATAGATGATAGAATCATAGAATCACAGAACTGTAGAAGTTGGAAGGTATCCAGGAATCACCAAGTCCAAACTTCCTGACAAAGTAGGTTCCCTACTGTATACAAAAGTGTCGAGGTGGTTCTTCCCCAGAGAAGGAGACACC
>NW_024885532.1:15818597-15843927 GCF_019232065.1 Centrocercus urophasianus
CTTATTCTGTCACTGCACACTACTGAAAAAAGCCTGACACCATCCATTTGACGCTCACACTTCAGATATTTATCCATCCAGTCCAACCGTTCGCCTATTCCCAATATCTCCCACTAAACCATGTCCCTCAACACAACATCCAGCCTTTCCTTGAACACCCCCAGGCTCGGTGATTCCACCACCTCCCTGGGCAGTCCATTCCAGTGCCCGACCACCCTTTCTGAAAAGTAATACTTCCTAACGTCCAGCCTGAATCTCCCCTGCCGTAGCTTGAAACCATTCCCTCTGGTCCTTTTCTCACAAGAGCTCCAGGCCCCTAATCATCACTGTGGCTCTCTGCTATACTCTAGCTACAAGATCCCTTTCTTTTTTAACTGGAATGCCCAGATCTAGACACAGTACTCATGATATTGCTTCACCAGGTGAGAGTAGAGGGGGGAATCATGTACCCCAACCAGCTGGCCATGTTCTTTTTAATGCAGCCCAGGATATATCATTGGCCTTCTTGGTTACAAGGGTACACCGCTGGGTCATGGACAACTTGTTGTACACCAGGATGCCTAGGTCCTTCTCTGCACAGGTCCTTTCCAGCAGGAAATCCCTTCTTGCAACTGAGCTCAGATCCTCTTTCCAATAGTTGCCTTTTGATGCCTCTTGATGCCAGCCTTCCCACTTGCTGGCACTTGGATATAGGAGTCCCCAGTGCTGCAGCCCTACTACAGTTGCTGGTACAGGTCATCTCAAGCACACATACACATACATACACGGATCTCACTCTTAGAGACTCCTAGGAAGCACTGTTTCTTCAGCAGTTGTCTGGGACTCCCTTAGTCCTTCTGATAACCAGTTCCATGACTTTGTCCACAGAAAATCACACTCATTCTTACTCACAGGCCACTTCACCTATTTGCTTGCTAGACTAATTAGACCTTCACTAGATCTCACATGTTCTCTTGTACACCTTCATTTGTTCCAGTTGCTGGCATTACAGATACATGGGCTGCTGACAGCTGGTCTAATTCTAATTTTGGCACTTGGAACTCTCCCTGACACACATACAGGCACCCATACCTACATGAGAGCGAGAATACCTCTCTCAAGAAAACAAAAATGAAGTTTAATCAGAAGACAGCACAGTATTCTGATCAGATGCAGGATGAAGTCAGATCAGTGTGCTGACCAGTCAGTTACTTAAATGAAACAGACAGTTTTGTTCTTGTATATTTTTTTCCCTGCGCTTGTTCCTCTTCATATTACCTAAATCTAACATTTCCCCTCTTTAGTTCCTCCTTTAAGCATCTCCGTTTAAATCTTGTGCGATCTCCAAACGTTCTTGGTCTGAATCCTGTATGGAACCCCATGTCCCTAGAAATACACCCTCCTCAATCTGAAAGGTGCTGTGGATAACTGCCTCTATTGGGGTAGATGTCACAACTAAGACTAGGTGACTGATGCTTTCCTGGAGTAGTCCTGGCAGGGGCTGGGAAGCACTTCTTTTTGTGGGGGTTTATTGGGTTTGTTGCTGTGTCTTGGTGCTCTTGTGTGTGTAGAAATAGGCCTTTAACAGGTTAATTGCTTTCCAAGGTAGGTCTACTGCTGTGGTATGGTAGATTAGGTATTATTCAAATTAATCTGCCTGCTACTGTTTTTCTTTGTTTTTTTTTTTTTTTTTCTTTTGGTTTTTTTTTTTTTTTAATTTTGTTTTATTCTGTGTGTATGTGCAAAGGCAGTTTATCACATAATCTAACTGAAGTCATGATTCACATTAGAGGAGTAACTAAGCTAACTATTAAAATAAAACATGATGAATTAACATCTTACAATTTATTATAGACTGTGCCTATATTTCATTTAAGCCTGTATTCCATCACCTTTATGCTTTTCCAGAATGCTTTATATGGTCAGAATCAAATCCCTTCTTCTGGTTTAGATGAAACCATTTTTGGCTATCTGGTGGACCTGGATCTGTTGTAATCCAGAGCAGATATAATCCAGTACATTTTGTTAGACACTGTAATATTTTCTTCAAATACTCAATTAATTCTTCCAATACTTGTTAACTTTTCATTGAGGTACAACTTGGTTCCTTCTCCAACATTCACCCAGTCTTACCCATTTACTTTTGTCTGCTGGTGAAGAAATTAACAGTTCTATCATTGTTGATTACTATCTAGAATTATTCAGTTAAATCTTTGTCACAGTAATTTAAGCATTTGATGTGCAAGGTTGATTGAAAATTCAAAGCAATTTAAACACTTTGGCACTTTGATATTTTATGTCTTTGAGTTTTTGTAATACCTCAGACACAAAATTTGCTGCATTATATTTCTTCTTAATGAATTTCCCATGATATGAATTTGTTGAATGTAGAAAGATGTATCATAGTAACCCTCAAAAGACACATCACAATTCTGTACCTTAGTCTGGTAAAACAAAATAGCAATTCCACATTTCCGTGAGTCACATCTCAAATGAATTTAGTTCATCTTTATTTATAATGATGTGCACAATCTCTCTGTGATGGAATTAGAAAAAGAGAAGGAAAAACGCTAACCTTGCTCCAGAAGTTGCAATATCTGTCTTTAGGGATTTGGGACTGTAAATCTCTTTTCAAACAAATCTTCTCTTGTTGTCCAGTATTGCTGTCAGACGAAGGTAAGAACTAAAAAGTAAAGTGATGTAGCTCAGGTGTAATCTTTATTACGGCTACCAGAGGGTTTGAAATCCAATATTTAAATTGTTCTTAAGGATATTGTTTATTGTAGACAAAACCTAAAGCAGGTAGACTCTTGACTTCAGTGAAACTCTCAAGAAAGTATCTGAAGTTAGGCTTGAATGTATTTCATACCAGTCAGTGAATACATGAAAAGAGCTAGTTAGCTTATAAAAGAATCTGTCAGTCATTTTTGACATTTCTTTCTATTGTTCAATGATTAGTCTGTTTATCTAGTAAGATGCATCAGTCTCTTTTTTGCATTCCTTTTTATTTTTTGAAAGAAGAAAAGTCCCTATTTTGTGAATTCCTTGCAGTCCAGCCTGCAGGAAAGTTGAAAAGAAATGGTATATCATGATAAGTATGATACATCCAAGAAAAGACCTGCATTCTCATACAGGATACTATATAAATAAGAAATTGGACTCACAGTAGCACCCACACCTCCATCATCAGAAAATTATTTTGTATACCAAATATAATAATGCATGTATATACACACATGTTTAAACATGAATTTTAAGAAAGTATTGAATTTCTTAAAAAACAGTGCTAAGTAAATATGAAGAAAGATAAATATTTTTGGAACAACACATATTATGTCCAGACAACAGAGAAGAAATTCACGTTTATCAATTATGAAGCTAAATTATAATCTCAATTAAGAATCTGCTCTTATAACAGCCAGTGGTACTATCATTAGTGTACAATGATTGAAGACAAACAAATGGACACAAAACAAAACAACAAAACAAAACAAAACAAAACAACCCTGCAGTACTGCATTTAATCTCCCAGAACAATATTCCACTTAAAGACTCCTGAGGGGAAAAATTTAAACCAACAAGATCATAGCTGTCTAATTTTGTCATTTACAATTCTTATATTTAACATGAGATTTAAACTGCATATTCTTAATATACTTAAGTTGTTAATTACTCATAAGTTTCATTACTTGAAGATACAATTTCAGTGAAGAGTATCTAGCAAATACTGATGTATTTGTACATGACTACTAAGTGAAGAGGTCAGACAAACTGTAGCTAACAGCAGCTCATTAACATGGGCATTTGTCAGTTAAATATTTTTCTGGGACAAAAATGGAAAAGGTGATAAATTTAAGACCAATATCATTATTCTAATGCTTACTTTGGTACAGTAACTTCAAGAAATTAATGGATGCTTCTTCAATACATATGTTGTGAGACACTTGCTATTCCATGTATATAAATGAAAAGATTGCTAATACATGTTTATCAGAAATATTAGTGGGCTAAGTCTGAACAATATGAATTTGAATTTACACAATTAATCATTCTGATTGAAGGTATTTGTTTTGTCATGTTTATTATCAATAGAATAAGTTACATTTATGCAAAAAGATATGGATGAGCAGCAAAACAGAAAGCAGCGAGCTGCAGTTAGCTGTTTCCATTCTCTGAATGGAAAATGATTGTTTTCTCTGACACCATTTGAACGTGTATAAGCTTCTGCGTTTCTATGTGAGAAAAGATGAGCAAATCAGAAGGAGGCAGACAGCAGGGCCTCTAAGAAGACTAGCAAGATTAGGAGATTAGGAACAAGAAAATAATGTGTAGACAACGCTTAAACTTAATGAACAGAAAGGCATATATTGATACATATATATGTTTTGTTTTGTTTTCTAGAGCATTATAGAAATACATTTTGCTGTAATTTCACAAGATGCAAAATTGAAAGATTTATCCAGTAACTAATGGAAGAAATAGGCCTTCCAGAGTAAGTGTAGATTTGCTTACATAAAATATGTTTAATTTCATTAGAACTTTTACCAAAGCCCTTTGAGAACAGGTGTAGAAGTGACATGGGATGTTCTCAATTCATTAAAAGATGACAACAACAACAAGCTGAGGTCCCCTCACTTTGTTTCCTTAACATATACAAAAAAAATATTGATTGCTTCTTCAAGCAGCAAAAATTATAACTAATTACATATTTGTGTGAGTGGTAGCTGTTTGACCTGTTTTATCATTATGAGAACTAAGATTCCAGTCATTCTGATAATCAGATGCCAGACAAATTCATTCATATTTCAGTCTGTTTCTCTTAGTTTCAAGGAAAAAAATGCATTTCTCCCACAGCAATTGAAGGTTTTTCAAGGAATTCTGGGAGAAAACGCACATGCTCACTGCACTGAATCTGTGTTTGAACATATACTGACAAATAATATCTTGCTTGAAGCAACATTTTCTTCCTCCTTGAACTCCCCCTTATCTGCAGGTTGAATCTCAGCATCTCAGTAAAGAAAACCTGTTTAAAAATAAATATAGAAATAAATAAAATAAAACACCCTCCAAACCCTGCCATACAACACATGGAAATCCTGATCAAAATGGGAGTTTCCATTTCATGGAAAATGTTGATATTACACATTGTGCTTTGACAACATTAATCCAGTATCTGTGGAATTCTATATGAAATTGAAATATCATTTTAAAATTTGATTTAATAAAAAAGTCTTCCAAAATTTTTATCTCATTATCTCACAATAGTAATAGAAATGCATGGCGACATTCTGTCAGTGATTCTTCCCTTGTGGTAAAAACGCTTATTTCCTGACCATTGTGCCTTCATCAGAAATGGATTTGTGATATTTTAGATCTCATTATGGAATTTATAGTGGGCCCAAAAGGTTAAGTATCCTTGTTTCTGACTACAGAGCTGAACACTGGCTATGTGGTTAGGCCCTGGAACGGGCTGCCCAGGGAGGTTGTGGATGCCCCGTCCTTGGACGGGTTCAAAGCCAGGTTGGACGGGGTCCTGGGCAACCTGATCTAAATGTGTATGTTTGGTGGCCCTGCTAGGCAGGGGGGTTGGAACTACATGATCCTTGAGGTCCCTTCCAACCCGGGTGATTCTGTGATTCTGTGATCTGTGATATATCTTTTCAACATGAAAAGGTGTGGTATGGATACTCTTCTGAATCACTTTTATAACAGCAACTAAAACAAACACTACTTAAGTTCAGCATATTTCAGTAATGTTGCAAATGGCTAAACTGCATGGTTATAGATTCAGTTTCTGTGTTTTTGTTTATTTGTTTGTATGTTTTTCCTGAAAGACACCTCTAAAATAATCTCTATTAAGTCTCTCTTTCCAAGAGGGATAAGCCTCAGGATACAGTGACTAGCCTAGACAATAAGAAACTGCTGGCTTATGACAGGGTCAGGTTTCCTCCCTGGATCAGGAACACTGGGAAAATTGCCTTAATTTTCTGAAATGCCATATGTTGCACTAAGAAATTGGTACAATACTTATGTACTTCATAACTTGTTCCAGGTCTTTATTTTCTTTTTTGAAAAATTGTCGAGAATTTTAATTCTTAGGCTACTTATGCAGTTGGAATACTCCTATTCATTTGGCAGAAAATTGCAAAGAAAGGAAGTGCTACTGGATTTTATTTATTTATTTATTTATTTATCTACCTATCTATCTATTTATTTATCTATCTGAGACAATTCTGATAAATAAATAACCAAATAATCAAAGATTGTAAGTTGTTAAATAACTGGAAAACTAAAAGGTACATGAAAGAATATAGGACCGCTGCTTTATGTCTTCACAATCTCAGAAGAAACATTTCTGAATTAGTCCACATCATGTATCATTTAAATAAAACTTTGCTTAAATAGACAAGAGCTACCTCACTCAGGGATTTGATAGTCTTTTTTTTTTTTTTTTTTTTTTTTTTCTAAATTATTCATGTGGGAAATTTTTAAATGTGTATTACTAATGTGATCTTTGAGCATGTAATTGATGAAATCCTGCCTAAAGACCCTCAGGAAGGTAATTTAGGAAGACAATTCTTTAAAATAATGTCTGCTACTTCTGATTTTTCCCATGCTCTTGCCTGCTAACACAATGTTCATTTATCATTGAACTCATATTAACTCACTGAAGCTATGACCTAACCTTAACAAAGTTACTTCAAATTGCCTACCATTAAAATCTGTGTACTGTGGTAGAAACATCTTATTAAACATGAGCTGCTTAATTGCTTTTCAAATGTGAAAAGATATCAGATATTACTTTTATAATTTCAACATATAGTCCAAAGATAGTTTACAAATTTTCTATATTTTCTAGGGAAAAGTTAATGAATTACATACTATATTGAAAATAATCTTTTATGTTTATGTAAATAGATCCTTTTTTTCCTCATAATAAGCACAGAATTTGAAGGAGATGTATCTTAAATATTACAATGAGAACAACCACTGATTTTACTAATTAAATTATAAAAATTGTCAAAAAACCTACCACTTTCTAATTTGCTTCCTACTACAACATATCTGCATTAACTGACATGCAAAGGCCACAGAACTTACAGCCAAAAGAATATCTAACATATATGGTTATCTATCATATGGAGACCACAATATAGAATGAGCTAGAAGATCTACTGAAATAGTTATTTACTGTGCAGTTAGGACTGATCCCAAAGCTTCTTCTGCAAACACAAGAACATCTCACCTCTAAGGAGGTGACAGCATTTTAAATGGCATTAAACAGGAGACAAAATCATTCCTTATTTTTTATCTTTTGTCCCTGCAAGTAATCTGAAGTAATCTAATAAGCATTGCCACATCTACCTCCCTTTGTGACCGCCTTGGATATGGAAAGTGTTCCAATGGAACTCTTTTTTTTTTTTTAGTCTCACTTAAGAAGTGGGTATTGCAACAGAAGTGTATTTGCCTGTATAATATGGGTAAAATTATCAAATTTTCTCTGCCAAAAACATATTTAGTCTTTTTAAATTACTTCCATTTCTTGCTTGATATTAAAGATAGAGAAGAAGGTGAAGTATTGCTCTGTTTCCCACTTACGTTGTAATGAATTTTGAAAAAAGATTATATTCCAGATGGGGGAGGTACAAAAACCAGTTGTAACCAGATCTAGAATTTCTTAACACAGAATAGTAAAACTTAATTGTACTTGTAGTGGCTGTGAACAGCCATGCAGCAAAAATGTAATCAAGGTCTATCAACTGAAACTCCTTTTCCCAAACTTGAAAATACTACCATAAACATTGAACAAAGAAATTAATACAGAATGTATTACAATAAAATGACAGGCATACAGAAATGGAATAATGACCATTTTCTGTTCTCATAAATCAGTTTTTGTTTCTCTTTTACTCTTTATTTAATTTCAGAAAAAAATATATCCAATAGAAAAAGGGAAAAAAAGATTATCCAAAGCTTTTATTTTTTCCAGTTTTTAAGGCATGTTATTGGCAATAAAGGGAAGCTAGAAATCACTCTACTAGCTTCTGGAGCTGGGAGCCTGTTTGTCAGTTCCACATAAACCCTTTTTAAAATAATAATAATAATAATAATAATAATAATAATAATAATAATATTAGATTGAGCACAATCTATGAAGACAACAACTCAATAATAAGAAAATCTGCAGAAACCAAGTTCTTTTAATACTACTATATTACAAGAGAAGATAATCTCTAAATTAGGAAAACTAAACATATGCTTATGTCTTTAGAACTTAAAACTATGGCAAGTGATGTGGCATTCTCAAGGAAGAATAAGGTTCGAAAAAAAGAACTGTTTGGAAAAGATCTAATCTTTATCTATAAAGGCTGCAACTTGAGCTCCAGTTTCAACATTAAGGTAAATAACTCTTTTCATAAAGATTCACCTTCTATTCACATATCCTAAAAGGATGCAAAACATATTTGCACATACTGAAAGACATGCCTTTCATGTCTAAATTTGTCTAATATTTGACAAAAGAGAAAGTATTTCCCGGTTGTTTAATCATATTTGAGATTACATTTTCATTTTTTCACATTTTCCTATTTTCTTTCTGCTCTCACTGCTGCAGTGAATAACAAAGTCACAAATGTACCTGTCATTTTCCCCACCTCTAATAACTCCTGTTAGATTAGGTGTGACCATTTTATACTCCTATAAATACCAAATTTTATTCCTCATACAGTGTATGCTATGGATGGAAAGTATTTTGGCACAATTACTTGTCTATTTTATGCACATATTAATGGAATATAAATGTAATATTGTGAAGCACTGTAATTTTGTAGATGGTTCTTTTGGCATATTCATTGTAATTTTAAATTAAGATACTGTCTCTACTTTGCTATGAAACATATTTGCCAATTACAATCTGACATTTATCTGTTGAATTAATTGATTCATCTTGACTGTGAAATATATAATTATGTAGGAGTAAATCATATTTTAAATAATGCAAAGAAACATGTCATTATGAGCAAAAGATTTTCATCAATTCCGTTACCACTATCTTAGATCCGTGAAACTGCCAGAGCTTTGAGAATATAATGACTCTCAGACAGTTTCATCAAGCATTTCTAGTGCTAATAGGATAATAGATCCTATTGAAATTGTAGTTTTTCAGATTTCACCACTACAGTATCAGCCAGAAATAAGTAGGTCATTCAGTAAGTAATGTCTCCTGTTTATTTCCATGGAAACTACAACAGATTAAAAAAGCACAATAAGACTATTTCAAGTTTTCATCTACAAAACATCATTTTTCATCATGGGCACCATCACTGGCCATGCATTGTCTCCAGTGATGAACAAAAGCCTACATGCAGTGCACATAAAAATCTGTACAAATAGTGGGGACTCGCATTTGCCATTGCTGAAACACAATACTCACCACATCAATGTGCTCACATTCACTGTCTGGTCTCCATAAACATTCACCAAGTGTCAATGAATGTCAATGAGTGCAATTTTTTCCATATGGAGGCACTCTTTTCTACACCTTTGCTTCATACACACTTCCATATCGGATGTCATTTTGTTAGACTGCCCCTCTGCTGTCATGGGTTGCATGGCAGCAAAATTTAATGGAATATTGGTGGGAAGGTTCAACCCCTGCCATAGCACCAGCATCCACCTCTGATATTGTTGGCCAATGTAACTAAAAAAGGAAGCATTACTTTTGGAGCAGCCCTCATATATTGTTGAAAATTGCATAAAGCAAATTCAGAACTTGTTTTCAATGCATTTTGTATTGTTTGCTCTTTGAATGTATTATATAGAAGTACTAAAAGATCATATAATAAGGAAGACTTAATGTTTTTATAGATAGCAAAATGGAATAATATATATTTTTTTATGTTTATGACAGAATAATGTAATTGTTACTTACAATTCACTCAGCTCCAGGCTAGAAAAAAGAGAAATCTATCAAATCAGAGAAGTTGATGGATTATTATAATTGATGGAAAAAGTGACACTGTCATCATTATATCAAGTTGCTGTCATTCCAATCCAATTGACAATATGTACGTTTGCAAGTAAGGGTGATACAATATACTTACAAGTATGGATGATGTTCTTTATGCAGCTACTATATCATAGTCTAGTGAATCCTATATAACTGCCACACAGTTTTAATCCACTGGACACTTAAACTATGCCAGGCAAGTGTGGCTGTTTAGAGCCTTTTTATAAATTTTTTTATACTACTTAAGTGAAAATGGGATTCACAACACAGTTACTTTACAAATATGGTAACATTAATGATTAAAAGCCCTTTTCTTATCTATCCGCAAAATCTGGAAAATAATTTTAACAAAGACAAACTGCATTTTCCTTTATTGCATTCTGAAGGTAAATAGATTTGTTGATATTTGCCATCACATTGTGACAATATATAAATTACATGCAGTAAATACGTTTGCTTCAATGAAGAAAAAGTCTTTTTGATGCTGTGTGAGGAACAGAAAGTAATAATACAACTATAACAATAGTGAACTTGCAAATGTGCTGGAATATTTTTCCATATATTTAATTTTGGAAGAAAATAAAGAATGTATCCAAAATCCTCCAAGAAAATGAAAAAGGAAATTATATTTTGTTATACATTTAGTGTGCCTCATTTTTCAATGCAGTTTCTATTGGCTCAATGAAGTTAATTGGATACAGACTTCAATAATCTTTTTAACACAGAAAGAAAGTCAGACAAAGTAATAATTTTTCTTCAACAAGCCTATGTTAGATTGCACTATTAAACTATGCCCTGTTAGAATGTTTTAGATAGCTGTTAGTATTGATCTTCTAAACGCACATACAGACAAAAACCCCAACTAAATATATATATTTATGTATAATACTAAAAGAAGTTTCTGTATTATTTAAGATAAATTTTTAAGATAAGTGTTCATAGATACACTTTCAAGGCTTCATGTCTTGATAGTTACTTCTTCGTCCATGTAGATCAACGTTTATTTTGTTTGTTTCAGAAGAACTAAGATGCATTTTATTAAATAGGAGTAAAATGGGTCTTTCATTTTCTTAATCTGTCACTTTATCGATTCTGAGATGAATTAACCGCATTTTCCCTTGTCTTATCACTATCTATCCTGACAAAAAGTCCCTCTTCAATTTTTCTGTAGGCATCCTTCAGGTACTGGAAGACTACTAAATGGTCCCCTTGGAGCCTTCTCTTCTCCAGGCTGAAGAATCTCAGCTCTCTCAGCCTGTCTTCATACGGGACGTGCTTCAGCCCTGTGATCATCTTTGTGGCCTCCTCTGGATCCGCTCCAACAACTCCATGTTCTTGTTGTGTTGGGAGCCCCCGAACTGGACACAATACTCCAAGTGGGTTTTCATGAGAGTAGAGGTGCAGAATGCAGAATCAGCTTCCTCAACATACCTGTCACACTTCTCTTGGTGCATCTCAGGACACGATTGGCCTTCTGGGCTGCAAATGCATGTTTCTAGATTATGATGAATGTCTCATCAACCAGCATCCCCAAATCCTTCTCCTCAGAGCTGCTCTCAAGCCATTCTCTGCCCAATCTGTATCTGTGCTTGGAATTACCCTGACCCAGGTGCAGGGCTTTGCACTTGGCCTTATTGAACTTCATGAAGTTGGCATAAGTCCACCTCTCAAGTCTGTCCAGATCCTTCTGGATGACATCCTTTCCCTCTAGCCAATTAACTGCATCACTTGTCTCAGTGTTATCTGCGAACTTGCTGGGAGTGCACTTGATCCCACTATCTACGCTGCCTATCAAGATGTTAAATGACACTGGTCCCATCACCAATCCCTAAGGAAAGCCACATGTCACTGCTCTCCGCTTGGACATTGAGTTGACAGTAACACACTGAGTATGACCATCTGGCTAGTTTCTTACCCAGAGAGTGTTTCATCCATCAAATCCATTTTTCTCCAATTAGGCAACAAGGAAATCATGTGGGACAGTGTCAAACACTTTACACAAGTCCCTGTAGTTGATATCAGTTGCTCATCCTTTATTCACTGACACTGCAAATCCATCATAAAAAGCCACCAAGTTTGTCAAGTATCATATTTTAGTAAATGAAGATAACCTTTAAAATAGAAGTAAAATGTTTTTTGTTTTTTATTTTTTTTTTTAAATGAGCTAATAAGGATCCTCAAATGTCTTCTTCTTGAGTGACACAGGCAAAAAAATCTAACTATATTGATCAAGTGATATAGTAGCATGGAGTGAGGTCTCCTGGTAGGAAATGCATAGAAAAAAGTCATGGGCTACAGGGTGGCAGGGAGTTTCCGTTGTATCCACTGATCATAGCACTCTCACCAAAAAAAGAGGACCACAGATCCTCTACTTCAGTTTTTGCTTTCTTGCATTTCATATACAACCCCTCTGATGGACTGATATGAAAAATGAAATTGCATTTCATATACAAACTCTCTGATGGATGTCTGGTATGAAAAATCATAGAGTACTAGAGGAGAATACGTGAGATAACATAGGGCAGGAATCATCTGCATGAGTCTTTTTCTCAGTGCTTTTGTCTACTCAGTGTGTGGGAACACGGACAATACAGCTTACCTTTCTAGAAAGTGTGTTTAGTTTGTTTCTACATCATTTTGAAAAATATAATGAAAAATTATTAGCTGGTATAATTCATCATAACTACACCAGGTGACTGCGTTATACCTACTTAGAGTAAATCTCATAGGATGCTTTCATAAGCACTGACTTCATAATATTTTAAAGGTAAATCAGTTTTAGAATTTCAAGCAACCAAGATTTAAATTCTTAATGCAGACAGTTTCACATCTTTCCAGGTAGAAAGTGATGTGACTATTTTTTTTTTTTTTTTTTTTTTAATAAAAAAGAGTGTTTAATAATGTAATAATAATACAGATTTGAAAAGCCTGAAGAGAGAACTAAATCTATGAAAGAGATCTATGGATCTCTTTCACAGAATTCACAGCAGCCAGCACATTACGTTGAAGATACACTAATGACTACTAAGAAAAATTTTACTTCCTAATAGGTTGCCTGGATTGCAACATAGAATTGCCATTCACAGACCCAGAGACCTCACTTGAGATGACTCTCAAATCCCACTGGCCTGAATTAGTAGTCCTTAAAATTTAAAAAAATTGTCCTTATTATTTTTTATAGTACAGTGAAGTAGAAGAAAACATACCTAAGAATTTGTAGTCTTTCATGACAACAGAAGATATTATGTCCCGCGAAAAGCATTAGGTAAGGAACATTAAATCTGCAACACTTGAAAAACTAGAAGTCAAGCATTCTATTTGAAATGTCATAATATCATGCATACTGAATATCTGAGTGTTGCTATATTTTCCTTTTTAAAGTCACAGTTCAAACTGTTCTCTTCTAATCCTACGTATACTTGTTCCATGGTGCATGCTCATGCTAATGAGGTTTTAGACCTAAAACAAAACAAAAAATGCAGGAAACAATTAAAAGATTTGGGAAAAAAAAATAATACCAAGTAAAAAAAATGAAATCTCTTTTTGAACCCATTTACAAGGATTTATCTGGAAGTAATGTCTTTTCTATGTTGATCCGTAATATCAGAAGATCTCATAGTTTAATGAAGTATAAAGAGATAGAAGGGTTTAAATTACAGATTTTAGTGGGAAATCTTGATGTTGCTAATCTCATCTTCAGGAAAACCTGAACATACTTCTTTTGTACATTCATGATATAGTCTGTCTACCCCTCACAGAGTTGAAATATTCAAATTGCAAATCAGTTCAGCACATAGTCTCCATAGTTTTAACTCACTAGTGGCATTTGAGACAATTGAAAAGGCCTAGTTAACTTGACATAGAAGATAGCAGCTGATTGTCACCGAAATCCATTATACCATTTGAAGCTGTACCTCTGTTTCAGATAAGCAGCAAAGTAAAAGGCAGTCAAATGGAGCTCTTCCTTCAAAACAAACAAAAAATCTACATTAGGTACCTTCAAATTTAGGTGGTTGTGGAGCACAAAGGTTTTCCATCAAGCAGAGGAGACAGAAAAATGGCTAAACAAAGACTTGTCAGTTAAACTGAGAAATAAGAAGCAATGTACAGGTAGTGAAAGCAGGGATGAGTGGCAAGGGAAGAAAACAGGGAATCTATCCACACATGCAGAGATGAGATTGGGAAAGACAAGGTACACATGGAAGGAATCTTGGCAAGGAATGTGAAAAAAGAACAAGAAGGAATTCTACAGATAAATTGGTCAGAAGAGAGAGACCACAGAGAGTGTATCCCTCTCTCACAGGTAAGAAGGGAGAACTGGCTTCCTCAGACATGGAGGAGGCTGCGGTACTCAACAAGATCTTTTCTTCAGTCTTCACTGGCTTCTTGTGCCTCTCACATCCTTGAACCTCTAGGCGGGGGTTGGAGGAGCAAAATCCTTTCCACTGCAAGAGGAGACAAAGTCAGAGACTGCCTCATGAGGCTGGATGTGTATGAGTTCACTGGGCAGTGTAAAGTGCATCCGAGGGTCCTGAAGGAGCTGGCTGCTATGGTTGACAAGCCACTCATCATCATATTTGAAAATTCATGGCTATCAGGTGAAGTCTCTAGTGACTGGAAAAATGGAAATGATGAGCCTTATGTCTGTGCCTGGGAATATCATGGATCAGATCCACCCTGAAAGGCACAGATGATTGGTGTTAACCAACACGATTTCATCAAGGGTAGGTCACGCCTGACAAACTTGGTGGCCTTTTATGATGGAGTTACAGTGTTGGTAGATAAAGGAAGAGCAATTGATGTCATAACAAGAGGAAAGCACAAGAAAAATAAATGGAGTTGCACAGACTAAATTTAACTTCATCTCATTTGAAACCAGGATAGTCAATGAACATATTTATGAGTGAAAAAAAGCAACTCTGACATCATACAGTTATAGAAATTTTGTCTGGCCTCCAAAGGTCATCTAGCTCTGATTGAAGAAGGACTAAGACTAGATTGATTTCCTGTGTTTATTTAAATGCCTTTATATGGATTGCATGAGGAAAATGTCCATTGTCTTTTCGGATTCCCTGTTTACAATTTCCTGAATCCTTATTCTTTTTGAAGACAGACATGTATTTAGGCTTTTGTAGATGTCAGACACCTTCTTGAATGAACAGTAAATTTCAGAACCCCTCAGCTTTTTCAGCATCCTCAAATACACCATGTCTGGCCTCATGGGCTGGAATACATGCAGCTTTCCCAACTAATCTCTAACACATTTCTGCCCAGCCCTCTCCTTCTTAAACTAAACCGGTGTCTCCGGAAGTGTGGGAACAGCTTTTATGTATGGAGGCTTAAATAAATGAACAAACAAACAAAAAAAAAAATAATTGACTGTTTTTTTTTCCCCCCATATTGCTGATCACTAATTTGTATTAGCTATTACCAATGCACATATATTTTCTCTAAAACTGATTTTTGTACCTGACACATTTGTAAAATCCCTTTTTTCCCCCCCATTTCTACTTAGTTTTAGCTTCATGGAGGCTTTGCTATTCCTGATCTTGTCCCTTAAAGGCAACTTTCCCATTTTCTTCTTTTGTTTCCTGTACATGTTTTTGCATATGACACTTTCATATGCAATTTTCACATTCATTTCTGTTCATCAAAGCTTCCTGATAAGATTAGTGGGTTTTCTACCAAATTTTCTGTTTTTCTTCACAATAGAATGGTTTATCTTTTCAGAGGTTTCAGAAAGTTTTCTTTGAAAATCAGTCCACTCTCCTTGTCATGGCAGTTTCCCAGGAGATTTTACCCAGCAATTCCATAAATAGATTAAAGAACACTTTCCTAATATCCAGAGTTTTGCCATGGTACTGTTTATCACTTCAGCTTCCTATAGATTTTGTATTTATTGTCTTACTGTCAAAGCCACTGGGGCTTTCATCTCTGACACATTAATTTTCTTCTTTGATCTGCAGCATGACTTGAGTATTGCTCCTTCTTGTTCCTTTTAGCATTTTCTTTAGGGAATGGTCATTAACTTTCTTAAGCTTCCTGTACAATGCACCTTTCTGTGTCAACAACTGCACACACAAGTATTTGTCTGGTGACAGTGTCTGCTCCTGCTTCTGTTTCTGTCTTTTACTGACAGGATTAAGGAAACTGTTTCTTTGGACCTGAACTCCTCTTTTTTGTCCTCATCTCTGATTCATTCAGGCAGATCCTGTTAGTAAAATTTACACAAAGGTGTTGTGGACAACTTCCAGCCATGAACAAAGACACTAGTGACTGTTAGTCATCTGATTAATCTCTGTTCTGCTCACAGTGAAGACATGAGATACCCATTTCAGACTCCGCTAACAGAAGCTGTAGGTTCATTTATAGAGATAGCGGTAAGTCTTGAATTCTTGGAGCAAGTCCACTAAAATGATCAGAGGCTGAAACACCTCTCCTATGAAGAAAGGTTGAGGGAACTGGGCCTGTTTAGCTTGGAGAAGAGAAGGCTCCAGGGAGACCTCACTTGTATAGGAAGCTTTGTACAGAAAGTGGCCTTCCAGTACTTGTACAGGAAGCTTGAGAAAGCGGCCTTCCAGAACTTGAAGGAAGCATATAAACAAGGGGGGAAAAACAACTATTTATGAGGGTGAATAGTGATTGGACAAGGGGGAAATAGTCTTAAACTGAGACACGGGAGGTTTAGGTTAGATAATAGGAAGAAGTTTTTCACACAGAGGGTGGTGAGGCACTGGAACAGGTTGCCCAAGGAGGTTGTGGATGCCCCATCCCTGGAAGCATTCAAGGCAATGCTGGATGTGGTTCTGGTCAGCTTGGTCTAGTGGTTGGTGATCCTGCACATGGCAGGGGGGTTGAAACTAGATGATCATTATGGTCCTTTTCAATACAGGCCATTCTATGATTCTGTGTTATGATTCTATGCACCATTGCACATTATTGGTAGTATATTAGAAATAACATTTTCATATTTTAATTTGACAGGAGTAAATAAGCTTAAGATTTTTTCCAAACTACTTGTTGGATCCTTATCTATCCAAAATACAGACCTCTAGCCCCGAAGTTCACAGAATAACTAATAATAGTAATAGATTGTAATTCCCCTCATATCAGCAATGGTTTTCAAAAATACTTGATTACAGAAGACAGAGGTATCATGTACCTTAATTATTAATATCTCCCTCAATTTCTTTCTTTTTCTTTCTTAAATATTCACAGAATCACAGAATAACCAAGGTTGGAAAAGACTTTCAAAATCATCCAGTCCAATCATCCATCTATTACCAATAGTACTCACTAAACCAAGTCCCTCAACACAAAATCTGAACGTTTGTTGAGCACTTCCAGAGTCGGTGACTCCACCCCTATTGCCCCTATTTTATGTTACAAGAGAACAGCAGGGAAGACTAGTGATGCAGACATTGCTCCAGACAAAGTAGCTCTTTCATCAAAATACCAATTGCTAAAAATTAGAGTCATTATTTCCAACACCAAAGAGAATTTGAATTCACATTTTACTGCATCATCATCTTATCATTTTTATTTGGTTGTATGTATAGCAAAGTGGCATTGGATCTTTAAAAAGTCACTTTGGCCCTTCAAAAGAAAAGAGAGAACAAGAACAGATACATATTTAAAGAGGAACAAAAAGACAGGAGTTTACAAAACATCAAGGTTCATTTTTGATTAGCTTCTCAGGATATAATTACCTGTACTGTGCATTCAAATTGTACTGCATATACATCTGGTGACACTGATAGTCAAAAATCATCGTATCTGTATGTATCCATGTTTGAGTTTGGCAGAAAGGAGGCTATAGATATACATGTGTTCCACACATGTATCTGTACACACAGAAAAATACATAGAAACTGTGGGCATGGGAAAAAAAGAAATAAAGGAAAGAAAAAAAAAAAAGAAAAAGAAAGGAAACATTTTTATTTAGTTTATATGAGGGAATTATACATGGCTAATGCTCATTTCATTATTTTCTTTATTACACGGATAGAAAAATTGATCATAATTCCTGGAGGAAACATAATCATAAACTGAGAAAAAAATTCTGTTTATTAAGAAAAAAAACAAGATGTTAAATGGCAGCCCTAAGTAAAAAGTCATGACCAGTGGCGATATTCTGTCATTCACATTCCCCTGGTGAATTAGTTTGCCATAAACATTAGAAATATCATTCTCCATGTCAAAACCCAAATTATTAGATACATATAGAGAGGATAAAAGGGAATTAGAGAGTTATAGTTTTGTAATCACGCTATTCAGCAACAGAATACCTTGGAATTATAATTCACTGTTTAAACCAATTGATATTTGTCTATTAAGTTTATATACTCCATTGGTGCAAAGAAAATAAAAAGAGGAGGGAGAGGATTTTATGTGATAGAGAAATGCAGATTTTATTATGGAGAATTGGTCACCTACACAGACATTTAAGGACAGATCAGGCTGCCTTTAGACAGAAGACTTATTTTTGTTTTGTTGTTTGGTTGATTGATTCTGTCTCTTTTATTCTGATATTCCAATAAGATTCAGTCCTTATTTCTAAACAAAGCATCTGGAAAAACAAGGAAATACGAGAGACATATAAATGTGAACGAAATTAGCCACCCAAAATTTAATATACTCAATTCTGAAACTCAAATATAGAGCTCCTTCATGTTTAATGTTGCCATGAATCTGTCTTTAACAGCTAACAGCTTTTATTTTATTTCTGGCTTTTCAACAGTTTCATTGTAATCCTTTCTGAGACTGATCTGGAAAAATGCTCTATTAACATATATATGCATATGAACATATAAATTGTATGTGTATATGTGAGCGAGAAAATGAAACAAGATTCTTCTTGTAATCAATTAAATGCTTTTTTTTTTTTTTTTTTTTTTTTTTTTTTTTAAACAAACTAGATCTGACATGTTCCACCAGCCATGTTTGCTAAGAGAAAAACGAGAAAGTTAAAAAGCCTTATTTAAATACACAAAAGTTAGTTTAGTCGGGATGAAAATACCATCTGGTTACCCTGTTGCTGCTATGCAGACTATATAAATCCATAAAATTTAACAAATCTGCCTAGGCAAGAGGTGAAAAACTATGAATTTAGCAGATAAATCTTTCTGAAAAATTCTTTTTGTTATATTTTATATCTCAGCTTCTTGGTATCTAAAGTTTCCTCCTGAAATCTTATTTAAGTCCATCACAGAGCTATATGAATATATATATGCAATGCATTTTGAGAAATCTTCAGAAAAAAAATCTTTGTTAAATTGTGGAATCTGTGAACTTCTACCTTTTCTTTCTTTAAATAGAGTAGAATAACTCTGAAAACTCATAACAGCTGAATTTCAAAATATTTAATATATTTTATTAATTTATAATATTAATATATTATTTAACCCAGTTTATTCCTTCACTGTGTCAATATTTTTGTCTTTTTGCTGTGAAATAAGTTGGTTCCTTATTTCTATAGATGTGTGGAGTAATGAGAATGCTTCATTAAACTGGATATATGATCAAAATCATTCAAATAAAAATCGCTTTACCCTAAATAGATGCTTATAGTCTTATGAAGGATTGTAGTTCCAGGAAAGGATTATTCAATGCTCGGTATTAAATTTAATTCCAGATTTAGGTATGCAAATTTGCTGTCTGCAATTCAGTTTTCTATGTGTGTGATATATGCTTAAGCTTTCACTACAGTAGATTAAGAATTATTTTTGCAATTAATAAAGCCTATTTTATCTGAAAGTAAGAAAAGAAAATAACAACAACTAAACAATATCTAAGCCTTATTTAATCCACTCTCTTGTTGTTTTTTTGATTTTGATTGTTTTTCTAGATATCTCACAGTTTTCTCGCAGATATCTCACAGAATTCTGAATTGTAAGTAGAATTATAGAATCATCAGACAGCTGAAATTCGAAGGCATCTCTGGAAATGATATAGCACAATCTTCCTGCCAAAAGGACTTCAGCAAAAAAGATTGCTTAGTCCCCCATCCATGTGAGTTTTGAGAAGCTTCAGGAACGGAGACTCCAAAACATTTCTGGACAATGTGATCCAGTTGTTGAACGCTCTCACTGTAGAAAGTCTACTATGATACAATGTGCTGTGTTATGATTTTTGAGGGGGAGTTGGATTTAGGTTTCAGAACAAACCATTGCAGAACATAAGTTTATGAATTTGCTCAGAAAGATCTGAGACAAGTGAGACAAATTTTGTAGTTTCCAAAATGTGATAGTGTACTTGCTGTGTCCCCCTGCCACCTGATCTTTCCCTTCTAAATTTGCTCAGGCACTAACCATCAGTGGTTGTCATAATGGCTACATACAGCTAAAGATAATAACACAGTAGACAAGTGCTAATTGAGCATGTGCCAACTGAATAACAGCTGGTATACGAATATGTCTATGGGTCAATAATCTTAACACACTAATAGGCCAAAGTCCATAGTCTGTCAAAATCTCCAGGAGTTCCATCTGCATGAGGTGCGAGCAGGTGGATAAGCTGCTCAGCCTGGTTGTGGAGATCAAGGAGGAGGTGGAGAGACTAAGGACCATCAGGAAGTGTGAGTGGGAGACTGACTGGTAGAGTGACTCGCTAGTGTGCCAGAAGGAAGTGTGCCAGGGAGATACCCCAAAAAAGTGGTGGACCCCCTGCTCTGTCACAGTCAGACAGACCTAACAGATGAGGAGAGTTGGAAGAGAGTCCCAGCTTGGCATAATCAGTCTCTGCCTGTTAACTCCCTGATTATTACCTGTTATTGATAGTTCAGGCAGGCAGTATGAAATTGCTCACTGATGAATTGCCTGCGAGTTATCAAAAGAGATTTCAGGGGTTTAGGGTGGTTGGTTGAAAGAGTTGGAGAGCAAGTGATATTTTCCTCTATTCCTTCTGGGGTGATGAGGGATATGGAGTGGTCTAGGAAAATGCAGGCTTTGAATAAGTGGCTGAAAGGTTGGTGCTGCCAGAGGAACTTTGGGTTCTTCAGCCAAGAGGCAGTTTACTCAGCACTTGGCCTGATGGCTACAGACGGGTCTCATCTGTCTCTGAGGGGAAAGCAAATCCTAACCCAAAATCTGGAGCTGGCAGGGCTCACTGAGAGAACTTTAAACTAGGTATGAAGGGGGAAGGGGATAAAATGACGCTCACTAGGGTGGAGAGAGCAGTTCAGAGATTTCAACTAGATTAGATGGGGGAAGAGGGTGGAGGAGAGTGGGACAGAGAAGGGCTTGGAGATGTTGTCATTGTAGGAGATTGCAGGGAAAACCTCTGGATTGTCCTGTAGGACTGTACGAATTCCCCACTTGAAGTCTTCTTGCATCCCTTTAGGGATACCTGCATCTGCTGCTTCCCTGAATTGTTTGTATAATAATGCACACAGTATGGAAAATAGACAGGAAGAGTTAGAGATCTACATGTGGTCACCAGACCACAATCTCATCGTGATCACAGAGACATGGTGGGACAGCTTGCATGACTGGAAAGCTGTCATGGGTCACTACATGCTTTTTAGGAAAGACAGGCTGGTGAGGAGGAGAGGTGGAGTTGTTCTTTGTGTGAGAGAGTGGCTAGAGTGTATTAAACTTCAGCTGGGGGAGGGTGACGTGACAGTGGAGAGAATGGAGGTGAGAATTAAGGGGCAGGCTAGTAAGGGTGACACTGCTGTGGGTGTGTATTATAGGCCCCCTGATCAGCAGGAGGAAGTTGATGTTCTACAAGCAGCTGGAAGCAGCCTCGCAATCCCAGGTTCTGGTTCTTATGGGGAACTTCAATTATCCAGATTTTTGTTGGGTAAGCATCATGACCAGGCTCACACACTCCAGATGTTTCCTGCAATTTGTTGAAGATAATTTTCTGATTCAGATGGTAAAGGAGCCAACGGGGCTGGGGGTGCTTTTGGACTTTGTTCTTTCCAACAGGGATGGGTTTGTTAAGGATGTGAAGGTTGAGGGCAGCTTGGAATGTACCAGTCATGGGATGATGGAGTTCAGGATCTGGAGTGGAAGAAGCAAAAGGAAAATTAGGATTGGTATCCTGGACTTCAGGAGAGCCAATTTTGATCTCTTCTGGGACCTACTTGGAGCTATCCTGTGGGCTAGGATGTTAGAAGGTAAAGGGGCTTTTGAGAGTTGGTCAGCATTTAAAAAGCACTTCTTTCAAGGTCAGGATCAGTGCATCCCTATGAGTAAGAAATCAGGTAAGGTTGGCTGAATACCTGTGGATGAACAAGGAGTTCATGCGTAAACTGAAATGGAAGAAGAAAGTCCATGAAATGTGGAAAAAGGGTCTGACCACCCTATGAATATGGGAATGTTGTCAGGGCATGCAGGGATGCCATGAGGAAGGCTAAAGCCAATCTGGAATTGAATCTGTCAAAGGAGATAAAGGATAACAAGAAAGACTTTTTAAAGTGTGTCAGCAGTAAAAGGAAGACTAGGGAAAATGTGAGTCCCCTACTAAATGAGGGGGGTGTTCTGGTAATGGGAGATGCCAAGAAGGTGAAGATACTGAATGCCTTCTTTGCTTCTGTCTTCACCACAAAAACTCCCCCTCAGGAATCTTGGACCTTGGAGGTGAGAGAGTCTAGGGAATGGAAGGCTTCACTTTGATGAAAAAGGAGATGATCCAAGAGCATCTAGGCAACATCAGTGTACATAAATCCATGGGCCTCAATGCAGCGTTTGCTGAGGGAGCTGGCAGAGGTGATTGCTGAACTGCTCTCTATCGTCTTTGAGTGGTCTTGGAGAATGGGAGAGGTGCTTGAAGACTGGAGGATAACCAGTATCACTCCAGCCTTCAAAAAGAGCAACAAAGAGGATCCAGGAAACTACAGACCAATCAGCCTCACCTTCACTCCTGAAAAGATGATAGAACAGTGTGTTCTGGATGCCTTCTCCAGGCAATTGGAAAAGAAGAGGATGATCAGTAGTCAGCGTGGGTTCACTAGGGGCAGGTCATGCTTGACCAACCTGGTAGCCTACTATGATGTTATTACTGACTGGGTGGATGGGAGGAGAGCAGTGGATGTAGTCTACCTTGATTTCAGAAAGGCATTTGACACTGTCTCCCACAACTTCTTTATAATGAAGCTGAGGAAGTGTGGAATAGATGAACGGACAGTGAAGTGGGTTGAGAACTGACTGACTGGCAGAGCTCAGAGGGTTGTGATTGGAGGCACAGAGTTCAGTTGGAGGCCTGTATTTAGCAGTGTTCCTCAGGGGTTGGTGCCTGGTTCGGTCTTGCTCAGCATCTTTATCAGTAACCTTGATGAGGGATTAGTGTCCACCCTCAGCAAGTTTGCTGATGACACGAAGCTGTGAGGAATGGCTGACACACCACAAGACTGTGCTGCCATTCAGCAAGATCTGGACCAAATGGAGAGTTTGACAGAGAAAAAACAGGTGAGGTTTAACAAAAGTAAGTGTACAGTCTTGAACCTAGGAAGAAATAACTGCTTGCACCAGTACAGGTTAGGGGATGATGTGTTGTGAACAAAACTGCATTCTGTGGGAAAGTAGAAACTAGTTTTAGCAAAAAAGCTCCAGACAAGCATTGAACATTCTCCAGAGAAATACACTAAAGTTTTGGGGCTTGTATGTAGCCATGTCCTATTTAGTTTAATTTATAGACACAAACAGCAGAACTCAGAAAGAAGCTAGAATTCTTATTTCTCAAGCAGAATAGTCACAGATAGTAAAGATCCTTTTATACGTGTTGTATAGGATGCATAAGAAGTACTGCTTAGGGAGTAATAGTAAGCTTTTTTCAAGATTGCAAATTTGAATTCTGTCCTTCAATTCTAGCTTTGATTTTTAAATCTGGCTTTTTACTTTTTAAATAGTTTTACATTTTTGCTTTATTTTTATTTTTTTTTTTTAACAGAATGCAAGTCCAGTGTGCTGTGGACTTCAGAAGACCTTGACTATAATCCCTATTGGATGCAGGATTCATTGCCTTGCTCAAGGCTCTTTCAGAGCTGCCAGAGATCGCATAGTTTTCTACTAATCTCCTAGGGGTGTTCAAAAGAATAATTAGTTAATGTTTTGTGAAGCACTTTGAAGATGAAAAGTACTATTTAAGTGCTAGGGATTATGAGGAAATAGTTGGGGAGGGAAACTGGAGTTTGATGGGTAGCTGAAATACAGCTTTAAAAAGTCTCATTTGTTATTAAGAAAAGAGCCTTGATTCCTTCTGAGCTATCTCTGATCTAGTTTCCAGAACAGTAAGAAAACCTTTAAAACATCAACCTACTGCCTTTGAACCTGATGAAGGTTACATATTTCTTCTCTGTTCTTTACCTTTAACTAATTGTGATAAATGCTATGGAACTTGTTCAAAGGGCATTTGCTGCCTTGCTGTTAGCTTGTAACAAATATAAAACACTGTAAACTTGCCTGACTTCCTGAAAGCTAAAGAAAAGGAGAAAAGTACTGGCAATGTTCTCCAGAGGAGAATGGCAAATACTTTGAAAGTGTCACTGTAGCAGTTGGAGCCATTTCAGCATTGTCTCACTGCATGCTTGAAGTTTGTAAAATCAAAAAAACTTAAATCTCACTGTCATCCCTCAGAATACTTATATTTTTTTCTTTGAGAGGGCCATAGAATTTTGTTCACATGCTCAAGTTTTTACCACACACTTCTGTCTCACACATAAGGTCTCTGGGTCAAATCAAAGCGGCTCTCAGAACAGAATTTTAACTTTCACAGACAAAAGAGTCTTAGGAAAAAATGTGATGCCAACTGTGATGGGGTACACCTCAGCAGTTGCAAACATGCTCAAGTGATCTGTGGTGGTTGCAAGGGATGTGTTTGGTCTTTATATGGCTGTTCAGAGATGCAGTGAATGCCTAGTCCCTGGAGACATTCAGGATCAAAGCTGAACAGCACTCTGAACAACCTGGTCTACCTGTAGATGTCCATGTTCATTGCAAGGGATTTTAACTAAATTACCGTTAGTGGTTCCTTCCAACTCAAATGATTCTCTTATTCTGTGATTTTGAGTGGTTATGGAATGTTGCAGGTTTATAGCCAAGGGCTATAATCAACAATTTTACTTTACAAATAGGGGAACTATGTGACTATGAGGTTGAATTGTTTTTCTCTCCTGCCTGCAATACAATATCACACGGGATGGACCTCTCACTTTTCCTGATGGTAAATCACATCCTGTTTCTCAGAGACATTCTGCCTCAAATTCTGCTAGAGACTCTAAAATATATAAAATTAACCCAAGCATCATAAATCACTACATATTTAAACAAAACAAAACAAACAAACAAACAAATAATTAAAAAAAAAAAAAAAAAAAAAAAAAAAAAAAAAAAAAAAAAA
>NW_024885532.1:15844027-15851844 GCF_019232065.1 Centrocercus urophasianus
AAAAAAAAAAAAAAAAAAAAAAAAAAAAAAAAAAAACACTTTGGTTTGTTCAGCCTAAAGAAAAGGCTGAATGCAGGCCTTACAGCAGCCTACAGCTTCACATGTGGAGTGGAGGGACAGGCACTGACCTCTGCTCATTGCATGACAGGAACAGGACCTGAGGGAACAGCATGAAGCTGTTTCAGGGGAGACTGAGGCTAGATTTTAGGAAAAGATTCTTCACTGAAAGGGTTGCTGGGCCCTGGGGAACAGGATCCCGAGGGTAGTGGTTGTAGCACCACGTTGCTGGAGTTCAAGAAACATTTGGATAGACACAGAGTTTGAATTTTGGGCAATCCTCTGTGAAGACAGAATTTGGACTTCATGATCCTTGTGGGTCCCTTATCTGTCATGATATATTTCAATTTGATTCTTCTCTATCTTCTGCCTTTACTATGTCTAATCAAAGTTTCATTCCTTTTATGTGTAACAGGGAGACCAAATCAAAATGAAAATACAAGAACTTTGCATATTCCCAAATTTCATATACACGCACATTCCAGTTGCATGTTTGTTTTTTTTTTTTTGTGTGTGTTTTTTTTGTTTGTTTGTTTGTTTTTCATTGATAGTTGCAAAAGTGTTAGAAGCAGGCAAAATAAAATCTCTACCTTGTCAGTATTACTAAAAATGCTTTGAATTATCACTTCTAATTTGTTCACAAGAGAGAACAAGAAAACTGTCTCACCTCAGCCTGCCTAGGTGATAAATGCACTGAGTTTTTAATTGGGTTACTTGTAACACCACTACTAAAATCACATCCATAAACTAATGATATGTTTGAGCCAGTGAACTGTCTTGATGACAAAAGAGCTACCCCTATGAAATGTTGAACAAAGGATTAAGTTGGCTTTACTAATACATCTTATTGTATATGGATGATCATGCTTTCTATCTGAGAGCAGTTGTAGATCCTCAGTTGGCAAGCAAAAAACCAGTACTTACATTACTGTATGTCCTCCTGAGTATTTATTTGTTTGGTAATCCGGAAAATTCCTTTGTTCTATTAATCTAATTGCTCTTTTAAGATAGCTCAGCAATTATTATCCACAATAATAATATTTTTTCATTGCAGCCTTGCAAAGTTTGTCAGATTTTACTTCATCATTTATAATTACATTAAGCAAAAATGTTGATTTTATTGTAAACTCAACACAAATGCAAGAATAATCACATAAGCATAATACTGTGACTGTCTTTATTTTTTCTCAACTATCAGAATGCTGTAGGATCATGAGAATGATAATTTAATTGTGAAAATTCACTCTGTATACTCCTACATATCAAGAGATGAAATAGATAATTAATACTAGAAAGGTAATACAAGGTCAGCAGAAGACCTGCTTGGCTAGGTGATTTTTCTCTTAACTTTGATCAGAGGCATTCAGTATCAGAACAGATAGAGAGTACCCTCAGTAAATTCACAGACAACATGAAATGGAGGGCAGTGTTGGGTGCATTGGATGGCCATGTTAGGCTTTTATAGGCTAGAGAAATGGGTTGACAAGGACTTCATGAAGTCAGCAGCAGCAAGTGCAAAGTCCTGCATCCAGGGAGGAATAACCAGCACATGAGAATAGAAAGTTATTTTATCTGAATCAAACATAGTTTATCTCAGACAAAATCCTTTATACCATCTGGCCAAGACTTTGTTAACACATTTTAGTTTTTTACCTTATTATTGCCACAGATTCTGGAAATATAGTGGCAATATTGATTGAACATTACTGTTGTTAGTGTAATTTTCTAAGTCTCTAACTTTGGGAAAGTATTCTGCTCTTGTGTTGACAGCTTTATTCCAACCCTAAGGCATCCATGATAATTAATAACTGTGTCAGATCAGTTCATCCTAAGCAGATGTGCTATGTAGTGTTTTTTCTTATCTCCTGTGTTTTCTACCTTGGTAAATGACCTTTATTAAATTATGTTTCAAACCAGAAATTCATGACACTCAGATTCTATAGGGCAAGCTGAGAATGCCATTATCTATACTTGTATAGGAAGATATATTATTATGACTGTATTTAATTCTCAGGCTTTTTGTTTTGTATTTTAGTATAGATTTCAGTGGAACAAGTATTAAGAACAAATCAGGATAAATAATTCTTGTATAATATTGTTTTATTTTCTCCTTTATTTCTCATTGTATTATATGTTAAATATTTTTATCTGCTTGATTATTAGAAACTCATTCCCTTAAACCTTATAAGGCTGTTTGTTTTTTTTTTAACTTTTTCTCAACTACATTTATTTATTGTCTAATCTATGAAATGATTGTTTAGGAACTATGCATCTCAGGTGTTTGAATTATATATAAATATATATATATATATGTATACATATATATATATATTTTTTTTTCCCAAACCAACATCATAGAATCACAGAATCACTTAGGTTGGAAAAGACACTGATGACCACCAAATCTAATAGTGATAGGTCTAATAGTGATAGGACTACAGGGAATGGCTTTAAACTAAAAGAGAAGAAATTAAGGTCAGATTTAAGAAGAAATTCTTTACTCAGAGTTTGGTGAGGCACTGGAAGAGGTTTCTGAGAAGAGCTGTGGATGATCCATCCGTGGATACTCTCAAGGCCAGGTTGGATGGGGGCCTGGACAGCCTGATCTAATGGCTGGCAATCCTGCCCACAGCAGAGAGTTGGTCTTTAATGTCCCTTCCAATCTAGGCCATTCTATGATTCTATGATTCCATGATACTTGGGCACAGACTGGGAGATGAGTGGCTTTTGTCCCGCATGGAAAAAACTACATTGCACTGCACTCATAAGAAGGAAGCTAGAATGTATTTATTGCTATAATATGGACACAATATAGTGATCTAACAAAGCTTAATTTAAAACAGGTGGTGACTTAAGTTTTGAGTTAGCTGGATACACTTGATTATGCATTGCATAGAGAGTGGGGTAAACACACTCATAGAGGAAATACTCCCATTGAGTCACAAGGTTCAGAGTGGACCCTCTTGCTTTCTGAACCCTTTGAACCATAGAAGCAAGGAGCCTGAGTGCATATGGATTCATGTTTAGCCCCAGACTTGATCAACAGTTTAGGTCTAAAAAATTATATGTGCACAATCAATCTAAGATGTGATTTTAGTGAAGATAACAAAGCTTAACACAAAGCCTAAAACTATTAGTCATTTACTAAGAATTTGTTTAAGCAAGGCATCTTGATGTCAAGATGTAAGGAGTCTTTGCATAGGCATAACCTTGAGAGGTGTCCCTGCTCAAGGGGAGATCCTGTCATGCAGCCAGATGCTGTGCAGGAGAGCTCAATGGGCTCTGGGGATGATTGATTCATAGTCATAGGTTGCTTTTTAGGCATATGCTTAATTGTTCCTCAGCTGCTGAAACAGATGTCTGCTATCAGTTTTTTCCACCTCTAATTTGAGACAGATTTGTGGTCATCACCAGTATCGTTGCTCATTGTCTTCCAGAGTAAGGCCTTGTGTGCATTGCTAAGCCAAATGAAGGAGTTCAGGGAAGAAGGGACAGGGAGCTGTTAGATGCTGTACAAGAACTTCTTTTGTCTCAAAGATTGCTGTGGAGTGCCAGGATAACTGGAGGTGTCCATGCCTACACATGGGTGTCAGAAACAAGGAAGATAAGGCAAATGTCTTAATGCTTATCACCTTCCAAGCTACTCAGTAGATGCTGTGGCTTGGCCTTGTGTGGAGGCCCCAGTTTCTCTGAAGTGAATAAGCCTGCACTGGACAGTTGCACTTGTGTTGGGCATTCTGTTACTATGCACAACCCAAGGAGAATATACATATATAGACTCTGCAGAAACTTTGTGTGTGCTTTTCCCTTGTGTTTTCCTTCTGCCTGTGATCACCTAAGACGGGGAATCTGCACCTCCTCACTCCCCTTGCCAACCAGAGTCATGAAACACTGTGACTCTGAGGTGGTAACTATTTCTGTACTCCTATAACAATCCCATGCTTTTGTTTTCTTTATTTTTGTTATTGCTCTCTTCATAGAATCATAGAATCATAGAATCACAAGGTTGGAAACCTATAAGATCATCCAGTCCAACTGTCTCCTCATCACCATTGCCATCACTAGTACTAAACCATATCACGCAGCACGTCATCCAGACGCCTCTTGAACACTGCCAGGGACGGTGACTCCACCACCTCCCTGGACATTCCAGTGCCTGACTACTCTCTGAGAGAAGAAGTTCTTCCTTATGTCCAACCTAAACCTCCTCTGATACAACTTGTGGCTATTGCCCCGTGTCCTGCTCGTTGCCTGGGAGAAGAGGCCAAATCCCTCTTCACCACAACCTCCCTTCAGGAAGTTGTAGAGTGCAATGAGGTCTCCCCTGAGCCTCCTCTTCTCCAGACTGAACAATCCCAGCTCCCTCAGCCGCTCCTCATAAGGTTTGTGCTCCAGACCCCTCACCAGTTTTGTTGCTCTTCTCTGGACACACTCTAGGACCTCAACATCTTTCCTGTAGTGAGGAGCCCAAAACCGAACACAGTACTCGAGGTGCGGCCTCACCAGTGCTGAGTAGAGGGGGATGATCACCTCCTGCTTCTGCTGGCCACACTGTTTCTAATGCAGGCCAGGATGCTGTTGGCTCTCTTGGCCACCTGAGCACATTGTCGGCTCATGTTCAGCCAAGCATCAACCAACACCCCCAGGTCCTTCTCCAAACTCATCCAGTCACTCATCCCAAAGCCTATAACGCTGCATGGGGTTGTTGTGCCCAAAGTGCAGAACTTGACACTTGGCCTCGTTAAACCTCATCCCATTCACCTCAGCTCAGCGGTTCAGCCTGTCTAAATCCCTCTGAAGGGCTGCCCTACCCTCAGGCAGATCAACACCACCTCCCACCTTGGTGTCATCTGCAAACTTAATGAGGGTGCACTCAATGCCCTCACCTAGGTCATCAATAAAGATATTAAACAAGATGGGCCCCAGTACTGACCCCTGGGGGACACCACTTGAAACGGGTCGCCAGCTGGACTTCACTCCATTCACCACGACCCTCTGGGCACGGCCTTGTAGCCAGTTCCTTACCCAAAGAAGTGTATATCTGTTCAGACCACGGGCAGCCAGTTTCCCCAGAAGAATGCTGTGAGGGACCGTGTCAAAGGCTTTGCTGAAGTCTAGGAAGACTACATCAACAGCCCTTCCCTCATCTATCAGACTAGTCACCCAGTCGTAGAAAGAGATGAGGTTGGTCAAGCACGACCAGCACCTGACCAGTGCTGGCTGGGCCTGATCCCCTGGACACTGCATACATGCTGTGCAATCTCATCCAAGATGATTTGCTCCATAACTTTCCCTGGTACTGAGGTCAGGCTGACAGGCCTGTAGTTCCCCAGATCCTCCTTATGGCCCTTCTTGAAGATAGGAGTCACATCAGCAAGCCTCCAATCCTCTGGGACCTCACCAGATAACCAGGAGCATTGATAGATGGCCGAGAGGGGCTCAGCAATCACGCCCGCCAGCTCCCTCAGCACCCGAGGGTGCAGCCCATCTGGTCCCATGGACTTCTGACAGTCCAGATGGAGGAGGAGCTCTCTGACTGTCTCCACCGGAATTGCTGCGGGCATATTCTGGGGCGTCCCAGACTTCCAGATCGGGGCATAAAAAGCCCAGAGGATAACTGATCTGGCTGTTAAAGGCAGATGTAAAGAAGGCATTGAGGATCTCAGCCCTCTCCTTGTCCTCAGTGACCAAGCCACCACCTCCCATACCGTTGTCAGCAACTGCGAGACCCCCCCACGGGATGTGATGCGATAGGCCCTCTCCCTGCTCTATGATTGATGTGTGGCACGTGCCCTTAGGGGCGTAGACGAAGCACATAGGTTATATAAGCTAGAGTTCACATGTAATAAACGCCATTTTGCTGTTCATCATATTGGTGTGTGTGTGCAGTCATTTGGTCCTGGCCTGGTTTTAGGTCAGTACCATAGGAGGCAATGCAACACATACCCAGGCCTACCTATCCAAAACTTTTATAATGAACTGATTGGAAAAATATTTGACTCCTTTCTGAGTCTTAATCTCACATCAAGTATACATATGTCACAAATCATCTCACCACTGAGAACTGGAGTGAGACAGGAGCACAATGGCACACCCTGCTAACCAATGATATAGCATGCAGGAACTTCAAAAAGCTGTAGCAGAGGAGGTTCAGATTTGATGTTAGGAAAAAATTACTTACTGTGAGAGCTGTCAAATACTGGAACTGGCTTCCTAAAGAGACGATTGATGATCCATGCCTGACAGTGTTCAAGAGCCGTTCAGAAAACACCTTTAATAATATACTTTAACTTTTGATTAGACCTGAAGTGGTCAGGCACTTGGACTATATTATGTCCAAAAGCCTTCCAACAGAACTATTCCACTTTACTCTATGATAACACAGCTATACCTTCTAACCTGAGGTGACCAAGGCCAAGTGCATTAAACACTGTTAGCATCCACATAATTGCTTACTGTGTTTTTGCATCTTTGGGAAATTATTTCATTAATTTTCTCCCTTCACTGGACAGATCTTTGATGAATGATACATAAGACTACAGTATAATTTTTCTTTAATCTTTGTTGGAGAGAAGATATGTACATTTAATCGCAGTGTAGCTTACCTTTACTAGACTGAAGCAGTATGCCTCTAGTCTTGCTGAGTTTGAACATATATAATTCCTTCATGAATTTTTAAAAGATGCAGATCATCACCATTAGTATCATCTTCACATTTAACTGAAATCTATGTGCTTTCATGTTTAGACTGATTTCAGTATCACATTTATTACTTATGTATGTGAACAGGTTAGTTGTTTAGCACATACTTTAAATGTCCTTATGTGTTGTCTGGCTGACTAAATAGAGGTCACTTTTTACCTATTTATCATATAAAGTGTTGGATTTTTGAGATTACACATTCCAAATTTTAGTTTTATTTTGTTTCTGATACTTCCAAAATTATTAGAGAATTTTCTATTCATAAAATATATGTGCTAATTCTCTCTAATATTTTTATAGTAATAAAGTCAAGTAATGTAACACTGAATACATTTCAAAGATGAAGTGAAATATCCTAGAGTATTATCTGTTTTATGATGATTAGTCCTTACTTATCTTTTCACACTGCCGTAAGTCACATACAGTTTATCTCTTTGGCTTGAAAAGATCAAGGTTAGAGCAATGAGAAGGACAGTGACAAAATCAATATGCTGTAATTTGTCCAATGCTACTTGAATGTTGTCCTGTGAAGCTTCCAAAGACATAAGCGAGCAAATAAATAAATAAATAAAACTTACTCAGAAGGAAATTGAACCTTGTCAGAGCAAATTCCAGATTTTTTTTTCCATATTTGTGATACCATTTTTTTTCTAAGGAAAAGTTTTATTGCTACTTTTCTTAGTAACCAAATGAAGAAAAATACAATAAGATGAAATAAAATAATTAATATAATTAAATGAAATAAAAATTAAAATAAATCAAGTTAAAAACTTTAGAGTCTCCAAAGACAGAAATCCATACACTAAATATATATTCATATACATGTCTAAGTATTTTGCTAGTTGTTTACCTCATCACTTTTGCCAAAAATGAAACAAAATCTTTAGAAGCTTATCCAGACTAATTAATTCGTCATCCAGCCTATGAGTTTGAGTTGGTTACCTGAAACCCAGAAACATCCCATGGCATTTAAAATGGTTCAGTATTTGTTCATTATGATTGGCATGCACTGGTTGGTCCAGAAGATACAGCTCAGTTATGTATTCAGGGTTATCTTT
>NW_024885532.1:15855126-15868724 GCF_019232065.1 Centrocercus urophasianus
CTCCCTCTCCCTCTCCCTCTCCCTCTCCCTTTCTTCTCTTTTCTAAGATACTGATAAGTTTTCTTTTTTCAATATGATTCTTACTGCCTGGTGTGATAAAACAAACAAACAAACAAACAAACAACTTTTAGTTCTATTCATTGTATATACTTTAATGAATTTTAAAAATCGACAGAAATAAGATCCATATATTCATCATCACTACTACATCCGATGGTAAGCTCTAATGACACATCTCTTCAGCTGTTTCAACTGATGGAATGTTTTACAGTTTGATCCATAGAGTCTTGCTTTCCTCTGACATTGTTCATACATTACATTACTGAAAGTTTAAAGCAGTTGAATTGACCTCACAGGTCTAAAAATAATTTCCATGAATAGAAAAAGGAAAAAAAAATCTATTCTTACAGCAGTCAGGAGAGTATTTGTCCTGGAATCCAGGAACACTGCAAGAATGAGCAAAGGAAAAAATTTCTCTGGGGACAATAGTAGTATTGTATGGCAGAAGACTACATTTAAAATAAAATCACACTGCTATGGAACTATAGTAACATATAATGAAGCACAGACAAAACATGCAACAAAAGTAAGCAATTTAGAGCTCACCTTACAGCTGTTAAGTTGAATAAATTGTTAGATTTATTAAAGAAAACGGACATCTGAGAGTTCCCTAATCTTAATCAAGGCATTCCTCAAAGGTTAGAGAGAAAAGAGCTCATAATAATGGCAAAACCTGCAGGCACACTGAACCATAGAAAGAGCCATACAGTCAACATGCTCTTTGAGCAGCTTCTGAGATCTGACCAAAATACTTAAAATACTGGTATTTGAAAGTCACCCATCTCAAAAGCATCAGCATCTTACTATAGATGATCACTTAATATGAAAGATAGCTCAGAATTCACTGGCCAGGAGTGATGGTGAGAACATTCTTTTATCTTTTGAGGTAATGTAACTTTGAAATAATGGTCACTGAGCAGTAATAACTTCTGTCCTGTCCGTGGCTGTGCTTTTATTTATTCTTATAAGTCCAAAGATGTCCTTACCGAAAAGATATCTAAATTTATTGGCAGACTGAAAGTTTTCATGAAAGTAACCTTCTGTGATAATATGACCCATTTAGTGGATGAAGGCAAGTCTATGGATGTTGTTCAATTAGCAAAATATTTTTTATCGATTCCCACAGCCTTCTCCTGTAGAAACTGGCTACTCATGGCTTGGATGATTGTACTGTTCACTGGTTAAAAGACTGTCCAAATGATTAGACCTAAAGGGTTGTTTTGAATAGAGATAAATCCAATTGGTGGTCAATCACAAATGGTGTTTCCTGAAACTCAGTATTGAAGTTAATTTTGTTTAACATTTTTATCAGTGCTACTGATAAGAGGATTGAGTGCATTCTCAGTAAGTTGGCAGATGATTCCAAGTTGGGTTGGAATCTCTCTTAGGTAACTTACCAAATATTACATCTTTCCTGGCTTTTTTTTTTTTTTTTTTTTTTTTTCCCTTCCTTTGTTTCTTTTGTTTCTTTTCTTTTGTTTCTTTTCTTTTTCTTTTCTGTCACAAGCATCTATCCTTTTGGTAAACTCCGGCATGCTGTGTCAAATTTCAAGAAGTATCGTAGATTTCTGCTCTGTGTCTCACAGCTCTTCCATTGACTAGACATCTGAATATCAAACTTAGCCTATATGACATAAGCACTGTAATCAGCATGTTGATAACATTGAAGACCCACAAGAGAATCTGTAAAACTCAGTAGTATCTCACAGAGCGATGGGACGTTTTTTTATATAACTTTCCATTTTTCTAAATGTTTTCTCTTTGACATTTTGTTTTTTAGAAAAATATTGACTGTATTATTAATATAACTTTCAATGTTACTTTGAATTGAGTGTACTAATATTATTGTAACTAGATTGATAGTAACTGTTCTATCTTGATCACACTAATAAAACAGTAATTGAACTAAGAATAAATTGTAGCTCTATTTAATGTGTTCCCATTTGTTTAAAAGCCAAAAACTTCCAGCCACCCTACTTCATAGTCTTCATTCATGCAAGGCTTTCAAGGTTCCTTCTTACTTGCTATGATGTGGTTGGATGTTTTCCTTTCCTGGGTCTCAGCAAGGAATTTGGTACACCTGCTCCTCTTCCTACAAGTACTTCATTTAGTGACTCAGTGCCTACAATAGAGTGTACCTGTCATAGCTGAAGCTAGCAGGGTGAGGTACTAAACATTTCTTGTGTCCTATGCTCTCTGTATCTATGTCCCATATGAGTTCCATCTGCATCAAGCATTTTGGTCATGTTGGGATTATGGTCCATGGCCCACCACCACTGTGATCACGGGAGCTCATTTCAGAAAGTAACTCCAGGCCATTCTCCTCACTATTTTCTCTGGTAACTTCTAATTTCCCATTTGTTAGTCTTCTTGTTGTATTCTGTTCTGAATGCTTGCTGCTTTTGAAGCAGCTATGCAAGTGCTCTCCATACAAAAACCTGTCACACCCTCATTAGAAATATAACTGAGGGTGAAGACAGGAAACAGCAAGCAGAAGCAGAAGCCTAGTTATGATTGTGGGGAGTAAATAATTGCTGCAGAGAGTTGCCATGGAAAGGGTACACAAATTTACCAAGGAATGTGATAGAATAACTTTTTTCTCCATAGCTGGGAGACTTATAATAAGGACTTGTCATAAAAGTTTCAGAAAAATTCATAATTTTAAAAAGATTTAAGATAAAGCAACATGATTTAGTGGGTTTGAAATGTTATTCCATTTTCTTTTTCTTTTTCTTTTTCTTTTTCTTTTTTTCTTTTTCTTTTTCTTTTTTTTTCTTTTTCTTTTTCTTTTTCTATTTTTCTTTTTCTTTTTCTTTTTCTTTTTCTTTTTCTTTTTCTTTTTCTTTTCTTTCAGCTAGCATAGTTGAAACAAAGCAATGAGAGCTTCCAATTTTTCTCTTTGCATCTGTTATATGGTTCTTGTTCCCACCGAAGGACCTGTGGAAGATGAGAGTCTGAATGAGTAAGTAAGTGTGAAATTGTTAAAAATGGGCAGAACTGACAGAGGATTTAGAAAGCACGAGTTCTGACTTTTCTAGAGAGAGAAAAAACAATAACAACAATAACAACAATAAGCAGATCTTTTTCCTCAGGTATAACTACAACCTTCATCACTGTCAACAGAAAGTAGAAACATGACAGCAGCATACAAAAGTATTTCTCAGTGCAACTACTAATAATTTCAATATGCTAAACAAAGACAACAATGGACAGCATCTTCTATTCCAACAGACAGTTTATGGTCACTCAAACAATTCTGAACAAACATGCGAATACTACTGAAGTGTTGCGTGGTACAGCAATAAAAGCTACTGGAGATCTATGTAGTCCATGTTGTATGAAGTCAGTTTCTTTGTTAAGGAAGTGTTTTACACTATATTATTATTATAATTGCAAGAGTCTTAATAAAAAAAGACCCCTTTTTATAAAAGTCACAATACTTCTTATGTTATTCACAATGTAAATTTTATTTGTAAGAAATAATTTGATATGACTACATTAACAATAAATGTAGGTCAGAGTCAAAAGGGAGTTTAGTTATATGTCTTTTAGAAGATTACTTTGTGGAAAACTTTGATCTCCTTTCATGTCATGCTTGAAAACCACAGGAAAAAAATAGAAAATAGGAACTTTCCAGCTCATTTGATGAGTTTCAGAGCAATCTGATAACTTAACTGTGGCTATTAAGTTCATAGTATCACAGAATCATTAAGATCATTAAGAACGTGCAGCCAAAACCAACTCATCACTACTATGCCAACTAAACCATGTCCCTAATTGCCACATCTGCAAGTTTCTTGAAGACCTCCAGAGATAGAGTATGTTATGATTAAGAATATTTGTCTCAAATTTGATTCAACTGTCAGTAAAATCAGTGCTGAAACCATTACTTTGTGGACATTCTCAGTACTTTATCTGAGACTATTTCTTTCAAAGATATATAATTGTCAAGAAAAGGAAAAAGGAAAGGGAGAGGAAATGTGGTCATTTTAGGTCATCTATCCTGGTGATGTCCCCTCCCTGCTTCTTATGCTTCTGCAGCTTAGTCACTGGCTGGGTATCATGGGAAGGAAAAGAGTCCTTGACTTCAATATAAGCATTGCTTAGCAATCACTAAAATATCTATGTTTTACTGAAATTATTCTCCTCTTCAATCCAAAATGCAGAAGTATATAAGCTACAAGGGAGACAACTGACTATCCTAGCCAAATTGAGAACACATGCCTTAGTAGTTCATAGTGTTTTCTATCAGATTGCACTAACTGAACAACATTTTCAGCTAATAAAACAGGCACACGGATCATGCCTCCTGGCTTTTATTTCTGCTTTGTCCAGTGATTCACTCATCACATTAAAACTAAGAAAAATCTGCAAGTGGATTAGACATAGTTAAATTCTGAAGAAGAATCTCAGAATATATTGGTCTTAAACACTTAGAAGTATTGAAACATTTTCAGTTACGAAAAGCTCTGACCTCAGTGGTCCAATTCTACCAGCAAATGGACTGTTAAAGCTGACTCTTACTAGGAGTACAGCATTAAGTACTCGAACTTCAAATACTTGAGTAGTCCCGGTGATTGCCTTGACATACGGGTCAGAACAAATTATTGTGAAAGTCATGTCACAAGTTCTATAAGGCAACAAGTATGTTTTACCTCTTTGTCTGAAGTTCTGACATGCATAGCTTTAGTAGTTTTTCTCACAACGCCTTTCCAATGTTAGTTTCATGTTTTCAAAAACCACAACATTTTAAACCACTTATTAGTGCAGTTTATATCCTACACACTAGTAAACCACTATCTAATATGCATTTTTTGTCACAGAATCACTACTGATGCTTCTAATATTAAAAATAAATGAATTAACATAAAGAAAACCACATTCCATGTATAAAATCAATAATTTTTTACCTAAGCTTCTTAAACTCCTTAACAATTAATTGTTAGTGACACAAATGGCATGTGGCAGAACAATGTTTATAGCTTTGCTTTTGTAGTCATTGTATGTTTAAGTACTGGAGTATTTGAAAAACATTATGGCAAAGACTGAATGTATTCAGCCAGCCAAGGACCGGTTTTATTATTCTATAATTCTGCTGACTCTATGTAAGTTTACATTTCGTAACAGCGGTACGTTTTCTATTCTGGATCCCAATTGCATTTATTTATTTATTTGTTTATTTTTCCATAGTGAGAAAGATCAGCTATTGGAACAGGTTAATTTGAAAGAGAATGGCATTTTCATCCTTCAAAATATTAAAAGCTCAACTAGCTCTGAAAATAAGATCTTCAGACTTCTAGTCTGGCTGTTAAACAACATGTGACTAGACGACTTCAAGAGGTCCCTTCTAATTAAAATTATTATAAGATTCTATTAATCTGTCCCAGTGCTCCATCACCCTTACCATAAAGAGGTTCTTCTACATGCTAGTACATAACTTCCTATGCTCAAGTTTTAGGCCATTACTCCTTTTCCTATCTCTAAGCAGCACTGAAAAGAGCCTGGCCTCATCCATTTGCTTCCCCGCTCCCTTTAGATAAATATCTTTTAGATTCCATCTTGACCTTCTTTTCCCCTGTTGAACAGGCCTGAGTTACTCAGCCTTACTTCATATGGGAAATGCTCCAGGACCTTAACCATCTTCGAGGCCCTCCCTCCATTGGACTCTTTCTAGGAGACCCCTGCCTCTTTTGAACTGGGGAGCCCAAAACTGGACACAGTAGTCTAAATTTGGCCTCACCATTGCAGAGTAGAAAGGGAGGATAACCTCCAGCATAGAAGGGACCCACAAAGATCATCAGGCCCACTCTTGGCTCTAAATAGGATCCAGAGGTGGTGAAATACCAATATGAGACAAGTAAGTAGTTTCTGAAGGACCCATTAAAATTCAGAGAAAAAGATGAATTGATATTTGCTGCAGAAATTAAACATTTGAGCTATATTTCAACTTAAGGATGCAAGTTTAAGTTTTGATTCATAAAAGACAAACCAGAGAACGTGAAGAAATAATTGTAAATAGTTAAACAGTTTGACTTTCCCAAAAAAAAGTTTAGCATCTCATTTTACAAAATATATATTATGTTGCAGTATTTTGCTGCCATTAAACAATACAGCTTTTGCTGATTATATAAAGGTGCTAAAGATTAAAAGACATGCTAGAAGCAATATTTTGTAGGTTCATATTCTTCCAGACATATTCTCAGATTGTAAAGTATGTTTTGAAAATGGGTCACATGTATAATCATAAAAATGTAGGCCATCTTTAGGCAGTTGATGCTCCAAGTTATTCTTTATAAGTGTATTTACATTGTCTTTAAGATTTAACAGTGTGGTTGATTCCTGTGAATGAGTTCTTACATACCTTTACTGGAATAAGAATGAACAGGTAAGAATGAATGTTTATCACTCATCTGTGATGTTAGTATCTGGATAAAATGTATACTGCTTCCCTTTCCCAAACTTACATTCGAAGTCTAACGCTATCTGGTCAGCAGATCTTTACATATGTGTATATGTGTGGGGCATGTTCTACACCTTCCAAACAATATTCAGTGGATAGCTGTGTGAGTCAATGCAGGCAGACAACCAGAGCAGTCACAGACCCCTGGCTGAAATGCAAAGAGCCAACAATAGTAGTAATCATCTCTGAAGTAGCATTCAGGAAGAGGCATACAAGTGAGAATGCAGGCACTGCTAAGCTCAGTCCGTACTGGAAGAACAGTGACCTACTATTTGTGCCTGTTTATCAAGGGTTTGTGTTGTCATAGTTTAATACCATGTTTTGATCTTCACTGTGCTTTGTTCTTCTCTGTGCTAACGCAATGAGTTCAAGAATGTCCTATAGGTTTCCTCCACTCTAGCTATGTTATCTAAACACAGATGTTTTACTGGTCAAGCACACAGAAAGACAAAGCAGTAGGTATGATATACATGTTTTCCTTCATTACAGCTCTCCAGCTTTAAATATTTTCAGATGCAAGATTGCTTGCACATATTTACTATACTTCTTGTAGTCATCCGTTTTCACCCCATACTCCTCAACAGCTTTTCAATTTTAACAAATCCATAGCAAAAAATTAACAGTGTTAACAGGAAACACTATAAAAGTTAGAAGACACTCTGATTTACTCACCTTATGCTAGAAAATGATCACTGAATCTTCTCACTGCGTCTGTGTTCTGTTCTTTTTCAAAAAAACTCTAATTATGTCAGATTAAATAATGTTTTTCCTAAATCGTTAAAGAGGTAAAACATCACCAAAGAATTCCCTCTAATGTAGAATCACCTTTTAATAAAATACAAATATAAGTGAAAAAATCTAGAATTGTAACAATTATTAAGTTTGTGGCTCACATAGATTTTTAAGCAGTCCAAACAATCAGACTATAAACCTGTAGGAAAAGAACAGCATTATTATATATTCATCCGCAGTACATCTTGTCAAAGGAAAATATTTTACATTTATGCTAAATAGAATCATAGAATCACAAGGTTGGAAAGGACCTGTAAGATCATCTAGTTCAACTATCCTCCCATTACCACTGCTACCATATCTTGTAGCATCCAGATACCTCTTGAACACTGCTGGGGATGGCAATTCCACCACTTCCCTGGGCAGTCCATTCCAGTGCCTGACCACTCTCTGAGAGAAAAAGCTTTTCCTCAGGTCTAATCTAAACCTCCTCTGGTACAGCTTGTAGCCATTTCCTTGGGTTCTGTTTGTTGCCTGGGAGAAGAGGCCAAACACATCCTCATCACAATCTCCCTTCACAAAGTTATGGAGTGCAAAGAGGTCTCCCCTGAGCCTCCTCTTCTCCAGACTGAACAATCCCAGCTCCCTCAGCTGCTCCTCATAAGACTTGTGCTCCAGACCCCTCACCAGTTTTGTTGCCCTTCTCTGGACACATTCTAGGACCTCAATGTCTTGAATGCAATACTCGAGATGCGGCCTCACCAGTGCTGAGTACAGGGAGATGAGTACCTCCCTTTCCTGAAATAGTGGTCACTATTTCTAAGGCAGGCCAGGATGCCGTTGGCCCTCTTGGCCACCTAGGCACACTGTCAGCTCATATTCAGCCAAGCATCAACCAACACCCCAGGTCCCTTTCCTCTTCACAGTCATTCAGCCACTCATCCCCAAGCCTATAGCACTGCATGAGGTTATTGTGGCCAAAGTGCAGGACCTGGCACTTGGCCTAGTTGAACCTCATCCCATTAATAGGGATAGACTAATACTATATTATCTCTTTAGTAAATTTCTTCATGGATATTAATAAAATGATTTATATCTTTTTCCTGAACTTAGGATATTATACAGATTTTCAGCATTATTTTACAATATTAATTGTTAGAAAAATATTCTATGTATCCCTTTAGAAATGAAGCGGATACAGAGAATGGTAAAAGACAGATTTTACTTCTGATCAACAGAAGTGACTCAATGTCATGAGAATAATTTTTAAAATAACACTTTAATAAGAGACTTCTACTAAATGTCACAGAAAAGAACAAATGAAGCAGATGAAGATCTATTGCAGAGATTCGTATGAACGTGCTTAGAAAGATGACAGTGAAAATACAGAGAATTAAGGAATCCAAACAACTTAGGCTGAGAGAAGATGAGTGAATAGACAAAGATCAATAACATCAAATGCTCCTGAGCTGTCAGGCACCAGTGAAGAATTGATTGATCCATAGTCTGAACTAATTAAAGTGTCATTGGTCACCTCTAACACTCCAGTTTCAGTACCGTGCAAATTTCTAAAACAAGCCTTGATCTTTGGAAGCAATAAATAGATGGTAGTGTGATTCAATTAGATTTGTACTCATCTGTCTGAATGACTTTATTTTCCCTGTGAAGGTAGGCTTACAGCAATGTCCCAGTTTTATTGGTAATCACCGTTCACAGAGTTCTATTCTCGCACCAATCAAGTTTTATTAAAAACATAAAAATATTTAAAAAGCTACTCTAATGCTAAAGGATTTATAATTCTCATCATTTTTCTGAGTCTATACTTTTTGCCATACACTTCAGCACTTATATATGGCACTTCAGCAGTTATATATGCATATTATATAATTGTATGCTGTATTGCTCATGTATTTGGACAACTTGCTCACCATTGTACTCATTTGGTCAGTGTTGACTTTCATTTATTTTCGGTTATGTTGTTTTTCTTTATTGTCAGTCTTCTTTTCTGATGGCCAAAGGCTTTCTCGTTTCTTTGCCTTCTTTACATGAGACAAATTTAATACAGCATTATTAAATTTTTATCTCACTACATTCCTACAGACATGAGTTAAAGTAAAATTCAGTAAAGTAAAATTCAATAAGGTAAAATTCAGTTATTTTCAGACTACTTTTTTTTTTTTTTTTCTTTTTCTGAATCCCTTATCAGTATGGTAAACTATACTTTCAGATCATTCCTGAGGGTGATACCTAAAACAGATATTGTTTTTTTAATGTTCATTTCAAGTAAAATGGTAGTTGTCTGCAAGGCTGTGTAAGGGATTTAGGTCCCTATATTATAGTTAGAATTCTATTGGCCAGAAGGAAGACCTATTGACATAAAACCCATTTTAAGAACTGAAATAATTGATGGAAGATTAATATATACAATAAATATGAAATCAGTTATATTTCAATATTTTTCTTTCACTTTCAATTATAACCTGTGGTAAGTTTGCGTTGTTCAAGTGAATTCTTTCATTGGAAGTCATTGGAACTTCATAGGTAGATATTGAGCGATTCTCTTGGCTTGTGCAATGACTTCTCAAGACAAGTTTCTTGCTTAAGAGCTGGTTTTACTGAAGCATGAATAGATTGCTTTTTTAATAATCTCCTTCCCTTCCCTTCCCTTCCCTTCCCTTCCCTTCCCTTCCCTTCCCTACCCTACCCTACTCTACCCTACCCTAGTTTAAGTATTAACACTTTTCTTATTTAATAAAAGATAACAAACTACAATTTAATATACTTTACACAGGCATAAGTGGATTTATAAGGGCAGGAAATTGGTAATGACCATAAATATTTTTTCCCATGTATGAGATTGTCTATTTTCAGTTTTTATAACTTTTTAATCAAATTAATACTATTTTGAGAATGATATAGAAACTAATTAGTTTTTTTTAACAGAATCCAGTATAAGGTATGCTCAAAAATGTGCTTCTAAGGAACTCTAACATTAACATATTATAAAGAAAGTTTTAAATGATCAGTGAAGGGGACTATGTGGAGCTTGCTGGGGGTCCATCCCCATAGGGATCCACAGTTAACCTGACTCCCATGAGGCCATGGGCATCACAGGCCTAAATGGCAAAAGGAAGGTCTGCTTAGTTACTATGTTTGTTGCTTCTGCTGTGCTGAGGTGGTGTCATGGGTGGTGATCTTTTACAATAGGGAATGTATGCTTTGATCAAGAAGAAACACTGGACATAGAAACAAGATGTAAGATTAGATTTGGTTGCTTAGGGAGGCCTTGAAACTGTTGAGACTTGCGTGCAAGAAGTGTGCAATCATATATATATATATATATATGTGTGTGTGTATTGGTGTGTTGGATGATTTAGAAGAATAATAAAGGACTTTCTTAAGAACATGACAGAGGCCTCTGGTTGTTGAACTGTGACAGATCAGCTAATCTGAGATGGATCTGTGGTCCCAGATAATTTGTAAGCAGTATAACAAACTTGAGAAATACAAATATGTTTACATACATTATTAACTTTTCTGTTTTATTTGCATTTTTAGGATGTTTCGTGATTGGGAATCTTAAATGGAAAATTAATCAGGTTGCCAGGACTCATGAGTCTTTCACAACAATTGGCAGTTATCACTTTCATGTTCTTTACCTTCTTTCCCAGTTTTCTACATAAATTTAATAAATTCTTTATATTTGCTTCTTACCTGCATTCAAAGATCAAAATATGTGTTTAACAACACTTGGAAGATCAATATTTTTCCAGATCTACCTGTAAGCAAAGGTTATTGATTTTAAGGCTGCTGAAATCCTGTATCTGAGTATGAAAATAAATGAAGCTGAAAGTGAGGGTGTGATTTGGTTTCTTAAACTTAGCTGCCTAATACTAGCTAAGGTACCTTCAGGTATCATGTTCCACAGCTAGTGGTGTAGGAAGTACAGATTTCATTTAGGTCACATCACGTCTGTCAGTTGCAAATGTCTTGGATACCATAAGTATCTCAGCTTTTGGATAGTTGACTTTGTCAAGATAGGAAGTATCTTCAATAAGTAATAACAATAACAACAAAAACACCAAATCCTATTACACTAATGCAAAGCAAAAGAAAGAAAGATACAAAGATACAAAAATTGTAACAGAATTTCTGTATGTTTGTGTGAAAGGAAGAGTTACATTAAATAAATCTATATTTTTATTCTATTCCTAAATCTCTCCATTAAAATAATGAAAAGTTGGCATTTATATATGAAAATCAACCTAAAGTAAAACATGAAAGCTACATATATCTGTGAAAGAATCTTTGAGGATTTACATCACCATGGTATGATACCTTTTAAAAAAGAACAGAAATTATTTGTTACTTAGCTGAAAATCTGATATCAAATAAAAGTGATAGGCATATTTTGTTCACTGAGCTTCTGCAATTAAAAGGACATGATCATTTGCAGAAAATTTGCCTCAATCACATTGTATAGAAACGTTTCAAACTTGCCCAAACTGTAAAAGAAACACATTTTCTTCAATTTCCTTAAACTTTTTTATTTTCAACTTTTTATTGTTCAGCTTCTGTTACACTTTCTCTACTGAAAATGGTAATAGTACATCTGAAACCAAATTGCAAGTCTGACAGTAGAAAAGCAAAATCATAGTAAATACACTCAAACTTTTCAGCATAAAAGATATTTCTGTTCTTTGTGAATTTTCAGTATTTCTCTCTTCTTCTCTGTTCAACTTTCTCTTTGTTACATTTACACGGAAAAGCTTTGGAATGTATTAAGACATGTAAGTAAATTTGTCATAGTTTCATGATTTTTGGTTATCGGTATTCCACGTCATAACATCATGTAGTGCACTGGGGCTTAAAGTGTTAATGCTCAAGTTCCTGGTACCTGGAATAGAAGAAGAACTACATACCCCGAAATACTTTGAGTTCAGAGAGGAGATATAACCCCTGGCAAGGTCATGAGACCTTCCCTTTTTTCTTCGGTTGTCCTCCCTGCTGCTCAACCTGACTGTGCGTCTCACCTCAGCATTATGGTGAGGACTTTCCATCTTTCAGACAGTCTCTCTCATTATATTTGATTAGCTTCAATTCTATTTATATTGTATTATAGGGTGTTATCTCACATTCCAATACCATATTTAGTAAATTAGTTTGTTGCTCCTCAGGTTGTTGCCAATGTTTGTAATTATTTGAAGTCTCCTATCTCCCCTTTCCGGAGGTGCAGATTCATGAATCCCTCTACCCCCCTAGTCATGGAGCTGGGCTGAACCAGCCCGTAAACCTCTGACAAAATTTTATGGGGCCCTGGTGTAAGAGATTATTCTTTTATGCCATTGTCTCAAAGCTTGCTGATGAACAAATCCAAGCAAGTCCTTGACCAGGGTTGAGAAGTCTTTTGTCTGAAGACACAGATGGACAAGGCCAGGGGCAACAAGAAAGAGATAGGCTGAAGACTAATGGCCAGGAAGCAGTCTTTGTGTGGGCTTATCTTGAGGAAGATGTCTATCTCAAGAGGTGCTGCACATGACTCTTACCCAAACCCCCAGAAATGCCATATTGGCAGAAAATGGATAAAAAAGGGACAGCTATGAAGTTAGGTTTTTCTGACATGAGAAGCCTCACAACTTGCCTCTCTCCCTGCTGGACTTGCTCTGCGCTCCATCTGCTTGTTGCTCATGATTAGAAAGCTCATGATTAGAAATAAATGAATAGGAATTTAAGCACTCAAATTTATCCTAAGACCCCTACTCACCTACTGTTTCAGTGTGCCATATAATTTCTTTTCTAATTATTTTTTTCTTTTTCTTTAATTATTATTATTATTTTATTTTGTTTTATTTTATTGCTCCTAAATATTTGGAAGATCTATTCTGGTTCATACAAATGAATGTGTTGTTTGATTAGAAGAAGAAATTTTTGTGCTTTTTTCACACCTATTCCATTTTGAACCATTACAGACTGAAGAATAGATGAAGAATAGACGAATCTCATTTAACATCTAAAGTAGTATCTAATTTAAACTGGTTGTCAAGAGTGATTTGTCTTTTCCTAAGTAAGATGTCAGACATAATCAGGATGAAATTTCCTTACAGAATCTGACATTTTTTCACAAACCATGGAGAAACAATTAACGTAGAATAGAAACCAACAATAAATGACATAATTTGGATCAAAATGAACTCCAATGAACATGAAGATAAAAATATATCTTGTGGTGCACCATGTTTTCAGCTTGTAGACAGTAAAGCTTGATTCCATTAATGCAATGTGTTACAAAGTAAGATATACTTCTCCTTCTCCTTCTCCTTCTCCTTCTCCTTCTCCTTCTCCTTCT